>NW_028270188.1:29996108-30299139 GCF_037043375.1 Chiloscyllium plagiosum | reverse complement strand
AAAAGTAATTACACACTCCTCCAACGCCAGACCGCCAACTCCACCTCCTCCACCCCCCACTCTCACATCGGTACCATTTATGGATACCACAAATAAGCAGAGGCACAACACTGATCCCCGTGGTACAGCACCGGACAGTCACACAAAGAACTTTCTACAACCACCCTCTCTCTCCCGCCACTGGAACAATCTTGGGTGCAACTTGCAAAGCTACCATTGATACAATGATATTTTTTATTGGCTATCAGTTCCCGATGTGGGGCTCTGTCAAAGGCCGTGCTGAAAATCCGTATAAACGATTTCTTGAAAAATGTTTAATAAAATTCTTTAAGTGCAACATCCCTCTAATAAAAGCATGCTGACCATCCCTGAATAAACCATGCCTCGATATGAAGATTTTCTACACAGAATTTATACTCAGCAATCTACAGTTTTCTGCTTAATCACCTTCTTTAAAGCGGAACCACATTATCTGTTCTCCAATCCTTTGAGACCTCCCCTGTGCCCAGATTCTGCCACCAAACTTGGATCATTGCTTTTCCTTTGTAATTTCCCACAGGAGCTAGAGATACATACCATCCATTCCTGAGGATTTGTCCAATGTTGTCGAAACCTGTTCACATCTTATATCAATCTGCTCAAGACCTTCACGGTCATCGGCTTGGTTTCTGTCTTTGCATCTCGCTTCTACCAAGTGAATGAGATACCCAACACTGACGTAACAACTTACCAATTTTCTCTTGTTCCACACATTGATTTCCTGCTATGTTACCAACGGGTCCTAACTGCTCCTGGTTATTGTATTCCACGCTGATGCACACACAGAATATCTGGGGATTTTTCACAATCTTGACTGTTCGCATTTCTCCATGCACCTGCGTTTGTCGGTCCCCTCTATGAGAATTTTCTAAGTTTCACTGTGATCATTGCTCATTCCTTGAATCTCACGATAACCCAGACTGAATTTATTCATGAGCCAATCTTGCCATCTGAGGAATTAAACTGGAGAATGTATTTTGCATTACCTCCGTGGCCAGTATATTCTTTCGTAGATTGGGAAAGCGAGATTGTACTCCATTCCCACATTGGTGTCTCGCCAACATTCTGTGTTATTTGCACAGGATGCATTTCATAATATCTACAGATTTCATTCCAATGAAGGTCAAACTAATTTCTTCCATCCCTTTGCATATATACCTCACAATACCCTTTGCTTTAATTTTGCTTATTAACTCACTGCGTGGGTTCGGAAAAAAACATCCTACTGATTCTCCAGCGAGACCATATACTGTGTTTCTCCATTACCTGTGGCTACAATACACATCTTCAAATCATTGTAAAAAAGTTTTGTAAATTATGATTTTCCTTTCATAAATGCCTTATTATTCTCTCGAATTTTGCTGATACCCTCTAAATATCTGATATCATGTCCTTTATAATGCAATCCAACAGGTTCCGTACAATGAATGAGGACTTACCTGGCCTGTGGTTGTCTACTCTCCCTCTTTCTCACTTTCAACAATGGGTTTGCATTTGTAATCTTTCAGATGTTCTGCCTTTGCAAACTGTGTAGGAACGTAACATATTGATCCCCAAAGTAATCAATATGTGGATTGCTACTTCCTCTGAAATTCCTTTAAAAAGTACTTTAGGTCTGTCAGACTTACCACCGCTCAATCCAGCTGTCTTCCAAATTTAACTAGTTACTCTTATGAATGATTTCAATCTTTAATTACACATGGCCCATGGTCACTTGGTCTTTTTGGGAAAATTTCCTGATCTTACTCCTTGAAGACAGTCACAAAATAACTGTTTAGCTTCCTTGCAATTTATCTATTCTCTACAATTCATTATCTTTTCTGCACATTTATTGTTTGACATTTGACCTCGTTTTCATTTTCCTTCAAGATACCGATAGAAAGTTTACTTTGCAGCCTTTGTGCTTCTTGTTAGTTTGCGTTCCTGTTCTCATGTTGATTTTCATATCAGTTTCGTGGTTCTAAATTGCTGGGAACTATGTTTCCCTGATTATCCGCTTTAACAAAATATTTGGCATTTTTCTGAGCCGGACCCAGCGATCAAATGCGATCATCACACTCTTCTATCCACCATCATAGAGTCATTTTTGTTGTGGTCTTTTCAACTTGTAGGCGTAGATGGATATTTTTCACCTTAAAGTATACCTATAACTGATAAACATTGTCTACCTTCCTTTAAATCTTTTTATTTACATATATTTCCAGCTCACTGAAGATGACTTGTCCCAAATAAGGTAAAGGCTTGCCTGACTCAGATGTATAGCCGTAAATTAAGAACAAACCCTCTTGTTTTCAGACATCATACTATATATCACTATCACATCTATAAAAAAACTCCTTCACAACAAAATTTTCAGTTAGCTCTTCTGATCACATAACACAAATTCAAAACAGCCTGATTTTTAGCTCGATGTTCAACTTTTTGCGAAAATATCTCATACATGCTCATGAAATCCACTTTTCACAACGGTTACTTGTTTAACACGGTTCAGATGCAACTTGAGTCTGTCCATTTTTTCTGCAGTTCATACAACATTGGATATCTGATTTCCTGTTTTATAACACGCCCAACATTTGTATTGCAGTTATCATTTGATGTATAATTCCCATCAAAAGTTGACTTTCCTTGCCATTTCCAACCTCCACTTTACCAGATACAGTATATTCTGAGCAGTAAGGGCCTGGATATATTAATGGCAGATTCAGACGAGATCTTTCACGAGACCTATTTCACCATTGAGATCACTCATTCCTCTCGCCATTTTGACATTTTCACTCGGTCCCTCGTCATGCTAGTGGAGTCGAAAAAGGCAGTGAGGTTTCATCAATGTTGTGTATTCTCCAGACAGCAGAGACTGATCTAACCCGGATGGGACCCTTATAGCAGGTTGGCAAAGTATGTCTGCCACTGTTCAGGAATCAGTGAGATCAAATCTGACGCAGTGTGTACGAATGTAGTCTCCTGACTGCAGAATGTACATGTCGATTTGGAAGCAGCTCAGTGATGGGTTCGCGAAAGATGACTGCAATAATGATGTTAGCTTATAAGCAACGCGTTGTCAGGTTGATGCAATATCCATTGTCCTTTGCCGGAATGAAAGATGATCTTTCATTGACATAGCAGAGAGAAAGGAGGGTCATCAACAGAAGCCATTAACACTGCAAATGGAGTAATCCACTCTGCTTCTCCAGCCTGTTACACAGACCTTTCGCTCTGTTACACCTGAAAAGGACGAGACAGTTCAGTCCCTGTAGCTTGATATACAGAAACAAGAGGAGGCCAATCAACCCGTGAAGCCGTGATTTCAGGACCCAGAGTTGGCTGTATTAACATTGGTATTCAGTTGCACAGCAACAAGGTCAGCCTATTCAGGATCCTCATGTCTGCAGCACAGGAACTGGAAGAGGGCACAAAGTGACTGGAGATTGGTATACTGGAATAAAAAAAGACTTGACGAGCCTGTTGCTTAGAAAGTGAAGAAGGATAAAAATACATTGAGATATTCTTGTAGGAAAGCAGGCGTTAACTCAGTTCAGTTGTCTGTAGTAATGGAACGGGTGAAGACAAGGCACTTTTTCAATACCATTTCTGCGATGCAGGAGTAGACCATTCAACATCTCGAGCGTTTATCAAAGAAAAGGAGGAGGTGTTTTCGCCCCTCAAACCGTTTTACAATAACAGGACGATTCCATGATCCCTCAAACGCCTTACACAGTAATAAGAGGGGACAATCAGACCTTTAGCCTCTTACGAACCGCAGCAGAACAACAGCTGGATGATCAAGCCATTTAGTCTCTAATAGAGGAACACTATGAGTGCAGTCAGCTCATCGAGTGTGTAATCTAGGTGCAGAATATTACCATTCAGAGGTTCATGCCCCTTACGTGAGAATCGGAGCAGATATTTTAAAGCCTTGTGCTTGTTACACATGAATTGAAAGTGAACGTAGTGATTATTGAAGGAGAAGGACTTGGAATGATCATCTTCACTGGGAAATAAAAATAGCAAGCAAACTATTAGGATGCATTTTCAAGGAACTTATAACAGGAGATTTGCACGGTCAAATCAAAATTAATCAGAGTATGCATGGTTTTATGAAGAATAAATCGTATTTGAATTATTTGTTCAATCTCGTGAAAGAAGTAAGAAACAAGGTTGACAATGGGGATCCTGCAGATGTAATATATCTGGATGTCCAGAAGAAATTGCAGAAGGAGAAAAGACTAATCTGTCAAATAAGAGGACCTGGTATGCAAAGTAACTCAATAGCTTGGATGGAGATTTGGCTCAAAACAAAATGAAAAAAAAAAGAATAGATCGGCCGTTTTCTGGTTGGCAACTTTTGGGAGTCATACAGCTCGCTCCTCAGGCACCAACAATTTGCAATATACACTGTTACCTCGTTACAGGTTTGTAAAATAATGGAGGCAAATGTTCAGATGACACAAACACAGTTGGACATGTAAGTTTCAATGAAGGTGGATGAAGTTTCCAAATGAATATCGATAGCTTAGGCAAATTGAGCCAAAATTTGAAAGAAGAATTTGATCGTGAATAATTATCAGTTGTGTCTACTTTGATGAGAGAAATAGACAGACAACATATAATCGAAATGGTGAGAAACGTTAGCGTGCTGAGGTACAAAGGAATCTGTGCGACCTTATTTGACGTGTGTGATCTCTGTGCATATCGCAGATAACGTACATTCAAGTACAGCAGGTAATGACGAATGAAGGTGGAATTGCAGCATTGATTCCAAAAGAATAGAGTATAAAAGTTAATAAATGTTGCTACTACTATTCAAGTCATTAGTGAGATTGCAACTGGAGTACTGTGCCCAGTTTTGGCGCCCTGACTGGAGAAGCTTTGCAGTTCCATTGGTGGCAGTTCAGAAGAGGTTGCCTGGGCTGATTCCAGAGATGAGGAGTGTTTCTTGTGAACAGTGATTCAGCTGATCAGGCCTGTAATCTCTGGAGATTGGCAGAATGAGAGGAGACTTCATTGATGTCTGTACGATGCTAAAGGTAATTGACAATGGAGACGTCAAGTGGATATTTCCACATTTGGAGCAACCTCGAACAAGAGGCCGTAGTTTTAGCATAACGTGGAGCAAATTTAAAACAGCGGTGATGCCAAATTACTTCATTCAAATGGTTGTGAATCTATACAGTTCACTGCCCCAGAGTGCAGTGGATGCTGGAACATTGAGAAAACGAAGGGTTATGGTGAGCAGGCTGGAAAGTGGATCTAAGGTCGAGATGACATCAATCATAATCCTATTAACTGCCAGAGCAGACTCTTGGGGCCGCATTTCCAAATACCCCTTGTTCGTATTAAGCCTTCAAATAACCTGCTCAGGAACGGGGGAGGACCAAACAGAAAGCAGACAATCATAATAAAACAACCTTGATCAGTTTGACAGCATGAAACCAGTGCTATCATGCAGTGATCAGTGCTGAGTCTACAACTATTTACAATCGAGACCAATGATTTGGAGGAGTGGAACAAACGTAATGTAATTCAGGTTGGTGATGACAAAAAGATAAACAGCAAATTTAATTAACAGGAGGAGGGGGGAGATTGCAAATGCTTATAAATAGCTGTAATGATTGAATAACTGTTTGGCAGATGGGATATAAAATGATGCATAAGATGTTATGTTTTGTTTTTAGAACGAATGGAACGTTGTAAGTTATTGAAATGGAGAGAGATGGCAGGACGTAATGACACAGTGAGTACTGGAGGGTTTGCTCTGACTCGTTGAGACATCAGAACAGTTCTTCCATCTCCATCGTTGGCTTAGTTAGGTACTTAGACTCACAGCGCCAGGGAACCAGGTTCAATTCCAACACCAAGCAACTGGCACTGCGGAGTTTGCACATTATCCCTGTGTCTGTGATGGCTTCCTCCATGATTTCCAATGTCCTGACACAACGCAAATATGTGCAGGTTCAGTTGGCCATTCTAAACTCGAGCTCATCCCAGGTTTTTCTCTGTCCTCTTGCCCTGACCGAATGGATCATCTTGCTTCCCACCTATCCACTCCAGCCTTCCCATCGACCAATTACTTCCCACCTGCATCCACCTGACATCATTCATCTATCTTTCCCTGGGTGCCACTCCGCCCTCTATTTATTTTACAGCCCCTTCCCGTTCACCATTGTTGATGATAGTTTCTCACCTGAAACATCGTATCCACTGCTGCTTTACCTGCTGTGTTTTTGTCTTCCAGTTCCACACTTGATCGACTCATGCTAAATCGCCCATCGTGTCGAAGGGGTGTGAAGGCTGGATGTGTTAGCCATGAGAAAATGTCGGACTACGAGGATAAAATCGGGGATTCTGGGTGGAAAGCTGTTTCGAGGATTAGTGTGGACTCGATGGGCGAACGGTCTGCTTCCAACTGTCGGGATTCTGTGATAATCTCTCTTATGGCCTGCTAACTAATGTTCCAAGTCCCCATTACTCTCAGAACGCAAGGGATGTTTTGTTGTGGTTAGTTGGGTGAAGAGGAGGGGCGGGTGTGTTGAGCCTTTTATCAAAGGGGAAGCCTTTATGGAAGATTGTCCAATAAATCCTGCACTGCATGTTCATGTGTCAGATTTACTGAAACTTTGACAGTTTCCTATTGACTCGGTGTGGATACAGCAGATTTCTCTCTCCCACATATTCCACACACCCCACCACAGATCCTCACGCTGTTTTCAGAGTTTCCCCTTTCTGAAGCCTCGTCTCCATTTGTTCATGTTTCAGATCCAGATGCTGTGACGAAGTCCCCGTATTCCGTTCAGACTTGGTCATCGAATCCCCTTGTCTATGAATGGCTGAGGCAAATCACTGTGCAACCTCCAGCAAACCATCAACAGCGCCTCCACTACTTTTTTCAATAACGAGTCTGTCAGAAGCCCCTCAGATACATGTTAGATGTCTGGTCTTTTGAGCAATTCCCAAGGGACCACCTCGTGTTGTTGACCACACATCCAGCTGAGAGGAACAAGCACATGTGTTCAGTTGTTAGGCATAGACCAAGTTCAAAGACGTGAGTGAAAGCGACAGAAAACCCATACAAATGGAACATGACATGGGAAAAAACGTGGAAGTGAACAAGAACGTCGGCCACATATTTTTTTCTAAATTGTTTTTGCTCTTCATAAGGATGTAACCTGAAAATCGAGGGAAACCAACAGCAAAGGCTATGAAAAGATTCAGTAGGGCTGATTATTGTCTTAAAAGTGGATAATTAATCAAAGGAGAACAAGCTGCAGAAATGTTGAAGATTTAGAAGGAATGTGATTAGTTGGAGTAGTGAAAGTTTGAAGGTCTCATACACACGATTGAGAACATGCTATAAAGGTAATGCAGCATCAGCTAATGTGGTTCGTTATATGATATTCCAAATCCATCTCACAGAACCAATCTAGACACCGTAAATGCAGATAAGAAAGACTGGACAACCCAGGTTCACGCACCGATCAGTACAACAGCAATCTCTATAGAATGGATCACTATGCAGGATTCACTATTGAATTGATATATAAACTCGGAGTATAGCTGTTCAGCGCGTGGAGATGTGCAGGGAACATTATTGAAGTGATCTGTAAACCTGGAACAGTTATTATTCGAACACAAATCGTTGTGCAGAAAACCCCAGTGCATTGCTCGGTGACACTGTGTGAGATCCATGATGGAAGTGACAGGATGTGCAGTTAACATCCATTTACAGTTCCATAAATCCATTGTGCCATGACAGGGGTTGCTGGGGTGTGAAAATCACCGTCAGAGAGAGAGAGATGACGGTGGAAAGAGTTTAAAATCAACAAATGGGAGGGGCTTGAGAAATTAATAGGGAAGTGGAGACTGAGATAAAGTGTCCTGGTGGGACGTGTTCCCAGGTTTCAGGATGCTGAAATGAAGACATTTGGATTGCATTTTGCAAAGTGGGCCAGTGTTTCAAGGAATGGCAGGTGAATGGGATATTAATGTGTGTTCGGATGATGGAGAGTTTTCTGCTGATTTGTAACTGGGGTCAAATAATAGAAAAGTGGCAATTACACCACGATAGCAGGTGCACTATAGTCGTGGTGGATAGGCTAGTACAGAGGAAGACCATTGTCTTCCCAGAAAATTCCACGCCAGCAGACGCCCTGAACGTGGTCTGCGCTCACTACCCAGATCAGTGTAGCAACTGTGGTTTGTCAAAATCTCCAACAGTACAGGACATGTGTGAATAACCTTCCCAACTCAGCCAGGATAAATGCCACCGTATTGCCTCTGCTCTCTCACATTCACTGTAAATCTGTCTTATCACTGACCCGAACAAGCCACATGTCCCATCGCTCTCAGGACTTCGCCCAGCGCCTGTCCCCGTCGACCAGATTGAAAGCTTAATCTGAAATATAGCATTTTTGTCAGTGCAGCGTTGTACTAATGTGTTAGTCCATATTCTGCTTTTTACCTTTAAATTCTCAAGAATAAGGATCATTGACAGCACTGCCTCTAGCAAATGATCTGACAACAACTGACCCTACTGGAGTATTGCTAAACTCAGAATATAAGAACATAAGAACACGAGAACAAGAAACAGGAGGCGGACGTCTGGCCCTTCAAGCCTGATCCTCAATGTAATGAGAACATGGGTAATCTTTTCCTGTCCTCAGCTCCACTTTTCCACCCTCTCACAATATTTCTTAATTCCTTGATTTATTATAAATTTATCTGTGTTAGCTTGGAAAGCATTCAATGAGGACGCCTCAATTATTTCACTTGGCAGTGAATTTCTCAGCTTCACAACACTTTGGGTGAATACCTTCCTCCTCCATTTGGTGCTCAACCTGCTCCTCTTAAACGTTAGGCTATCCACTAATTTCATCTGCCTGTGGAAATATCCACCCTGCGTCTGTCTTATCCATTCGTTTATTAATGTATTTTTTTAAATATTTCTATGAGATCCGCCTCCTTCTGCTGAATTTCGATTAATATAATCACTGACTACTCAGTCTCTCCTCATCAGCTGAACCTCTCAATTCCGAACTCAACCCAGTTAATCTCATCTGCACATCCTCCACTGCCAATACATTCTTTCACAAAGTGAAGGGATAAACGCTTAACACAGCACTCCACAGTGATCTGACCAGCTACTTATACAGCTGCAACTTGCGCTAAATCCCTTTAGTAATGAAGTACAAAAGTCCATTTGCCTTTTTTAGTTACATCTGCACCAACAGACTAAAATTCTGTGACTCGAGCACAAGAACATCCAGGTCCCTTGCACAGGAGCACACATTGACAATCAGCAACAAATCACTGGACTCTACTCTACTACGCAAGAACAGTTTAGACCTGGTTGCCTAACAGTGAAGAGATAAATACAGTGAAGAGGTACTTGCTTAAATTCAGATTGAAAAATGTTACTAATGGAATTTAGAAGAGATCAGTCTGAGATCTTCAACAATTTATAATCGAGATTAACGACTTGGACAAAGGTGCTGAGTGGCTTGGTGCTCGGTTTCCTAGGACAACAAGGTAGTCATGCAATTAGACGTCAACTGGATACAGAATGTTTGCAATGGGATTTAGACAGAGGAGGATCATGAGCAAACTTCCTGTAAAAGAATAATAGCAATGTGGGTTGTGTGTAGGCTTTGCTTTCAGAAAGGCAAAAACAAAAGTAAATTATGCACCTGGAGAAAGATTGCATTATTCAATGGTACGGAGGGATTTGTGCATCCAGTACATAAATGACATCCAGTTAGTCTGAAGATGCATAAAGTAATTTGGAAAGGGAATGGATTTATACCACTTCATGCAAAGGATATCTTCAATGATATTAAGGATGTTTTTTCTGCCTCTGTACATGGCATGGCTGAGACTCAATCTGATGCATTGTGTGAATTAATCAAGCACTGAAACGAAAAACGTATCAGCGGCATGATTAATAGATTTGCTGCTGATATCAAAATAGATGGTGTCGTGGATAGAGATGAAAGTCGCCTCAGCGTAAAACGGGATCTTCATCAGATGGGCCAATTAGCCGACGAGTGGCAGAATGAGATTAATTTCGATAAATGTGAGCTTTGGACCTTTGAGAAGATGAATTGGGGCAGGACTCACACAAACAATCGTGCTACCCTTGGAATTGTTGCCGAAATAAGAACCCTACGCGTGCAATTGATTTGTTCCATTGAAGTGGGGTCGCAGATACAGAGATGGCTGAAGAACGCGTTGGTCTTGTTGCCGGCAGAGCATTCAACATAGTAATTAGGAGGTCATGATGCGACTGTGCAGGTCATTTGTTAGGCCACGTTCAGACTACTGTGTACAATTTGGGATGAACTGCTAAAAGAACAATGTTATTAAACTTGAGATGGTGCAGAAAATATTTACAAGGGTATTACTATGATTGGAGGATTTGAGCTAAATGTGGATCCTGAATAAGCTGTGGCTGTTTTTCCTGGAAACGTGGAAGTGGAGGAGTGTCATCATTGAGGTGTACACAATCATGACGGACATGGATAAGGTGAATAGCCATGGCCTTATTCCCAGAGAACACGAGTCCAAAATTCGAGCGCATAGGTTGAAGCTGAAAGGGGAAAGATTTTAAAGGGACCTTATGGGCAAATTTCGTATGCAGAGGATGTTGCCTATACCGAATGAGCTGCCATGGAAGTGGTGGTGTTTGGTACAATTAGACATTTCAAAGCCATCTGAATGTGTACAGTAACAGGAAGGATTGAGTTACATGGGCCAAAATGCAGGTAGATGGGGTAAAATCCGTTGAGGATATGTGGTCAGCGTCGACAAGTTGGACAAAAATGGTCTATTTATCTACGATTTGACTCGACAATTTGATAAGAAGGATGAGGAGAGATGCTAAAATTTCGAGTCGGAATTATTGTCACAGGAAGTCTGTGATGCCTGTATGTTTACATTCATTCACAGCTCAGTTAGTTAGACATTTGACATAGAAACGAATTAAGGATAATGGGATTCAGACGGAAAAGTAATTCGGAGTACTCTACCAGATCAGCTATGATCTTGCTGCTGGTGCGGAACGCTCAAAGTATCTAATGGGTCATTCCTGTTCCTCAGTCCTATGTTCCATTCAGCCCTTCAAAACTGCTAGACACGAGCAGTTGGATGTTACTTATATGTGTAACCCAATGCACAGAAACAGAGGAAACCAATCACTTCCTGAAGACGGTTGCACACGTTTTGGATAGAATAGAAAAGGCAATTAGAGAACCACGCTGCTAAAGAAGAGGTCCCTCATCTCTCTTTACAAATTGTAGTTTACTTGATGGTTATACTATTCACCCAGGTTAATTGTGAATAAAGCCCCCATGGCTCAGGAAATGATGACTCACAGAATCCTCTGCTTTCCTGATTGCAGCATTCAAAAACTGAACCTGCATGTAAATACTATCCACTAACCTTCCAATAGCAAAATGTGAGAACATCAGAAACAGGAGCAGTTCATTTCGCCCCCACAAGCTTGCCATGCCCTTCAATAACGTCATGGCTGATTGGCCTTGGTCTCAAATCCTCTTTAATGCCCAATTATTCATCGCCCTCAACTCTCTGATAGGTCAAAGGCCACGTAGCTCTTATGTAAATACTTTTAGCAATCTAACTCTTCTCACTCCTTGGAAACGAGAATTCCTGACATTCAATCCTCTGAGGTTGAAGAAAATATTTCCTGCTCCCACACCAGCACCTATTGCCATGAACAAAACAGCTACAAATAAGGGTAAATATTGACTTGCCACGATACCAACGCAGTATTTGTCTGACAATCGTATCAACGATCGCAAACAATTCATGGGAATCAGTGTAAGTGTCCCACTGGTTGAAGTGATTGAAGTACAAAAGAAGATCGTTGTGTTTAGGAGACATCAATCCTCTCAGTCTCAGGACATCTCAACAGGTTTTCCTCAAGGTAGCTTCCTCGGCAAAAACATCTTCAGCTGCTTCATCAATGTCTTTCCCCCATCATAACATCAGAAGTGTGCGCGTTCACTGAAGATCACACACAAAATTGTCAGAACAAATGGTTACCCTACAGCTCCTGAAGTACTCTATATCCACGTACAGCAAACCTGGACAATATTCACGCTTGTACTATTCAAGCGTACATGACATCTGTGCAAACGTAATAAAAGACACTGCACATGTTCAAAGTTAAAAAAAAAAACGATTTCATTCAGCAACTCAGGCTACTGACTGTGTGGAGTTTGCACATTCTCCCCGTGTCTGCGTGGGTTTCCTCCGGGTGCTCCGGTTTCCTCCCACAGTCCAAAGATGTTCGGGTTAGGTGAATTGGCCATGCTAAATTGCCCGTAGTGTTAGTTATAGAGGTAAATGTAGGGGTATGGGTGGGTTGCGCTTCGGCGGGTCGGTGTGGACTGGTTGGGCCGAAGGGCCTGTTTCCATACTGTAATGTAATCTAATCTAATCTAAACTCACATTGGTTTCACAGGAACATAAGAGATTCATTCAACCCATTGAAACTTTTGGACAAGAAGAGGAATAGCCAATTCAGTCGCTCCAGGCTACTAAACACGAACAAAAGAGGTGTAGTATTGTGGACAAGAGCAGAACCCTGCAAAATTTTCAAACGTACACTGGACCTTACCGTTTTCTAATTTTAACGACAGATGTAAAATGTCTGAGCCAAATGAAATGCGAATGGTCAAACTGCTTGATATTTAGCAAAACGTAATTACTTTAACACATTAGATGAATTAAAATCAATGACAGGGGAATCGAGAATTACCTAATTGTATGAGAAAACTTAACAAATAATTGATGTAGTAGCTATTCGTAATTATTTCTTCCAATAAAGTTACATCCTATAAAGAACCATCTTGGCAAAAAGGAAAATTCAGAAACAAATTCTCACAAGCAGTTCTCCAACCAGAAGAAAAATAATATGCAGAGAAAATTCAGAGATAGTAGCATCCAGGAGACATTCACTGAAGCTTACAACTCTGTTGAAAACCCAATCGCCTCTGATGCTAATGAGAATCCAAATGTCAGAAAGCCTAATCTATGAGAGCTGGCCACTCTAATTAAACTGCATTAAAACAATCTCGAGGCCTCTCAATTTGTTTATTCAAGTGGCCTTAATTAGCCAATTGGGTAGCTCACATTCAATCCCTTTCTTAAAAGAAACAAGAGTAATCCAACCTTCTAAAACGACAGCATCCTCACACGAGGCAGGGCATCAAGTTGTTAATTAGGCACGGCGATTAGCCCAAACAGGTCCTTGGCCCGAATCAATCGACCGAGGAAGAAGCCATTCAGGCCCTCGACTTACTTGCACAGGGACAGAATATTTCAACATGATAAAGAGATTGAGCACATAATGCAAAGATAGACTGTTCCACGTTGTCCCTCGTGCCTCCATTGCGCATGGTACACATGTGCTACTTTAGCAGTGTTTTCGAACAGTCAGGAAGGAAGCCAAACCTCTTGTGCAAAGTTTGAATTACGCAGCTTCCATCTCCGAGAAGGCAAGCTGGCCTTCTCTATGAAGGTCACACCATTGTGAGATGAGGTTTTCTACCGTGTGGAAACAGGCTCTTCGGCCCAACAAGTCCAACTCGGCCGATCCGAAAAGTCACCCACCCAAACACATTCCCCAACCTTATATTTAAACCTGACTTACCCTCTTCACACGGTTGGTAATTAAAGAATGGCTGACTGTTTCAGAAGGGAAATATTGTAGTTGCTTTCAGGGATCGTTTACAACGTGACGTTCAGAGCAGAGTCGCACAGCGATTGCACAGTAACTTTAAGTATTCATTCAGAGCAGTGTACCTCTCTCTCAATCGTCCTGGGATGCCGCAGAGGCAAACAGAGAATGAGGAATGCTCTATTAGACTGCATAAATAGACTCTGTAGCTTGAAATAACGCTTATCTTCAAAATAATTATCTTGTCTGGAGCACTTCCTCTGCTGTAAAATCTGGATGACTCACTCGGTCCAAGTTTTTTTTCACACTATGATCTGCATATCGTTGGTCTGCCTGTACTGCTCGCAAACAAATATTTCCATTGTATATCATTACACGTGACAATAAATCAAATATACCAGTCCTGGTTAAGTACAGAATTTCACATGTTGTCAATGTCCCTTTTGCAAATAACTGATCACCACCAACTGTTCAGCTTCACCTATTCTTCTCTCACAGCGCTACAAATTAAACACTCAGTTTCTTCATTCTCTCTTTATGGTACCACCATCTGGTTTTGTGGTATTCCTTACAAAGCAGATCAAATCTGTGCACAGTAATTCAAATACTCTCTCAGCAAGGTTTTACAATTGCAGGCTCGTGTCCTTGCTTACATGTTTGAATCAGCTTGCAATGAAGGATATTATACCGTTTAAGATCCCCATTATTGATTCCCCTCGGTGTCATATTGTTGGTGACTCATGATAAAGGACATGGTTGTGCGTTTGGACAACAAGATTTACAAACCTTGCTACATTTACTCAGCCCAAAAAGAGAACATGCTAGTTGTTCCTTATATCGAAATCATTTATCTGCTTTCTCAATTGCTGTGCTCCAACCACGAATACGTGTGATACATGAACACGACTGAAGGTCATTATTTATGCTCTCTGTGTTGTCACCATGTAATACTTCTCAATCGAAATATTATATTACCCCTTACACGTGGACGTTTGCATACCTGTCAACAGAAATGCTAAAATTAATCTGCATCTTCAAATACACCGCTCCCACTTATTCCTAAATATGAATTCCTCAACTAACACAGACTCCATAGACTTCTCAAAGAAAATGTCTTCGTCCTGGAGCTAGGCTGACTCTGTCATGTCATATCACGATTCCAGAAATGTCTCGTTATCACATTTCTGATAAAAAGTTTCTTTTTTATCCCTCAGCACTGACATAATGTTGTCACATTTTTTGGTTTCCCTCCCAGTACTGTTTTAAATATACAGGGTTAAATTAGCTAATTACCAGTTTTCAGAATCCTAAGAATTTTGAAGGATTTTCGATAATTATTTCTTATAGTTACAACGTTGAAAATAGCATTATATATGTAAAGAAATTGGGAACGTTTCCAGTAAGATGGGTCAAGCGCTGACTGGTCTGACGAGGCTAGTTTGGGATTATTGTTGGCAAAGACGTATTGGACCAAAGGGACTGTTTCCATGCTGTTTCACTCCATAAATCTTTCACTAGCTGCATTGCCACCTCCACGAATACTTTGGGTTGGATTTCATCTGATGCAGCAAATGACCAACCTTCACTCAGTTAGTTCACCAATTAATATTTCATTACGAATTCTTATTACCCATAGTTTCTAATTTGCAGTAGACATTTCATTCTGCCATGCAATATTTCTGGATCATCCTCCATGGAAGCAGAACTAAACTACTACCGTCTGCAGTTTGCAGAGATGGCCTGTCATTGAGTGAATACATCGGAGGACTGAAGTTTGAGTAAGTTGGAATTCCTGTTCGGAATGTTCTCGAATCTAAACAATTCAATTCATCTGTTTCTTCATGATCACTAAATATACAATCCTCTGCCTCGTGTGTGTTTGCAGGCAATCCGGAAAGAGATGACACAAACTGTGATCACTTAATCTTAGAATCAAACTAGCTTTACATTTTGCACGTGGTAACAGTCCAGTTGGAGACAAGAATAAGTTTTTGATCAATATATTTGTAACTGGAAGAGTGGCCCGAAATTAAATGCAATTGGAAAGGTGGATATGATGGTTTGTTTAGAAATAATACACAGATAGAACTGGAGACTGCGGATATTATGGAGGTGGCAATCGACAGGCTTGGTGACAGAGGAAATATTGATGTACAAATTAAGTCGGAGAAAATTGAGCCAATCATGTTTATGTGCACTTTTGTTCCTCCTCAGATATTTGTAAGTGAAGGTTATGAAAGTCGTGGAACAGGAATGGAGTTTGAGACAGAAAGCAAATGCAGAATTTTGTATCTTTGCCAAATTTTGACAACAATAGTCACAACAATCAAAATGGTTTGCAGACTAAATAAATGGGCACAGATATGCTTACCGGGAACACCAGCAAGAGCGAGGATTGGATAATAACCCGCCTGAATAATCATCAATACACATTCTATCCGTTTTTCTACCCATTTCCCATCGACAGAAAGATAGTAAAGAGCCGAAAATAAAATCCTGTCCATTGTTGGAACATTCAAATCTGATGTTCTCAGATTCTGATTCATTGTTCTCTCATTTCCATTAAGATTTCTCAGATTCTCATCCATAAATATAAGATCCCAGTCTATGGTTCTAAGATTCCGATCACAACTTCTCTCTGGAATTGCTTTTCCCTATCATTAATGCTGCCGCCGATACAATGTGATGACACACTGAAAAAGGACCCTTATAAATAGAACAAGGAAACTCTCCAGTGACATGATTAGTATCCACAGAGACTGACATCAATCATAGCCACAGAGAAAACATTTCCAGTAAACGCCTTTCACAAAAACAATTTTAAAATCGCCTGCCATTGGTCTTGTTGTCCATCTCTAAATGCTCTAACAATGTTAGAAATAATGGAGACAGGTGGTTTTTTTACTTCACAGGCTCATTAATTTTCTTGTTTTATGCACCCACAAAATTGTATGCACCAAACGTCCAAAGAGCCAATAGAGAGGTGTACTTCACTGAAGTACCTTTAACCATAAAAACTGCCAAACTAACAAAAACTTTCTCTGCGCACAATTTCCCATAACACATACAGGAAATGCGGATTTCTTCAAACTTTTCTCTAGCTGCTCTGGCAATGCAACATTTTGTCTTTAAAGCGACACACTTCAATAATTTTTTTTCTGAAACTGCAAACATCTTATTACACAGATTATACACCCTTCCGTTTTCAGATTTTTTGGCCTGAACCAAAAAATAAATGTCACATCTATGATTGTTTTGATTCTTGGTATTGAAAGATCAGAAACAGAATCGATGAGACAACCTGAAGAAAATGAATGAATAGTGGACAATGGCTGCGAGAGACTGGAGAAGTATAAAGTGACATACCCCAGAGAAATAAAAGAAAAAATTGGAAGAAGTAATGGCGTGTGACATTGAAAACATGATAGAATAACTTGAAATGGAATTGACAACAGCTGTTTGTATCCATATTGTTTAGTGTGTGTGTGCAGACAGGTACGTTTGCTCGGAGCGCACAAGGCATTCAGAATGCACTACGTAGAAACATTTATCAAAATATGATGCATATGACGCATAATCTTCATAAAACATAATGTGATATTCAGCAGATATGTTGTGTTAATCTTATGTCAAGGATTCCCCCTCTCTGGGAGTCCCTGATCTAGTTTGTCGAACTTATTACTATGTGTGTTATCCATTTCTGCCATTGGTCTCCCATCTTATTTGAGTTCATCAACTTTCTACATCGACATCGTTATGTTGGCCTTCTGGATTCTGCCAACAGTGGATGTCTGCCATATTATTGGAGAGTGAAGTTCTGGCATCAGACCAAGCATGAAAACTAGCATTTGAACATATTATTTTGTTGTACATACAGCAAATAGAGATTGCCAAAACAAATAGAGAAGGCCATCTACTTATGTCAATAATTTTGTTTTCTCTATTTTCCCATCTCGGCGTCTGTCTTCTATCTCTCTCTCTTTATATCTTGTTCATCAACCTTGCAATCGTTCTCCGAATTACAACAATCAACGCCCCTCCCCCCCCCCCCCTCCCATCCCATCAACCTAGGACTGTTGCTCACGTTTGGATGTGAAACGATTATGATTGAATTATGTAACGACAAAGACATGAGAGAGGAATACGCCAGAGTTGATGCGGAGGGCAGCCCAGGACAGAAGGTTGTGCACCAGCAAAGGCAGTCGTTTCTGGGGATAATTCGGAGTCACAGCTGATGCTCATTTCAATTAATAAGAAATATACTCATGGGAAGACAAGGTGGATAATGTTAGTCATGGGCAGCATGAAAGCAAAGAGAGCGCACACAGTGTGGTAAAGATTATTGGGAATGCAGAGGATTGAGAAGATTTTTAAAAACAACCCACGATAACAGAAAACGTCATGGGGGGAGGAGATGAAATTAGACAGTCGGATTGTTAGCAATAATAAAGAAGATTGCAAGATGTTTTTCGATATATAAAAGATAAAAGAGGGAGGCAAATGCATGTGGAAATAAAAGATATTCAATGCAGAAAATTCACATTCACGATCTTGTCCTTTCCTCCCCCCAATTAGCCTTTTCCACCTTAATAGCAAAAACCAGTTTATCTCAACTTCCCGTAAATACAAAGAGTTTGTCACCATAGATCTCTGTGGCAAGGTGATTGTATCTCACATGTAAGAAACATGCCTGAATACTTCCAAAAAATAAAGATTTCCGCACTGACATCCTGGCCTTAAACATGGACACCTCCTTAACAAATGGATTAGTACAGCTTGTGAGGACATGAAACCATAGTCTAAACATTAAGACATTTACACCTAATCCAAAGGGAAACTAGCTTTACAGCAATGACAATGAGATGTAGTCACAGGGAGAAGACAAAAAAGTGATATCCTATTGCTTTGCAGAACTGTCTGGAGCTTGACTATTTACTAGAGGCACAGGGCTCTCACAGTGTTGTTATTAGCTGCAACTGTTGCACTTACATACTCGATGCTTCCGACAATATAACAACATCGCGGATAACAGAAAACTGGCGGCCAATATAATCCGGCAGGTGTGTGTAATCCGCTAAATTAGAATGAAAGCAAAGCTCCTTCAACATTACTAGCATGATAGAGACAGCCAGGGTTTAGACAACTTGCGGTGCTCTCTCTTCAGTTTTTAACTGAAAGTAAACTTAAAACAAAGCTACGAAAATATTGGCTCCATCACAAAAAAACACGCAGGATGCCGATATGATCGGTTTATATAAACAGAAAACATAACTCTTCTCTTTAAATCTGAATGTAAATGTCTCTCTACAATCTCTCCATAAAACAATCTCAGGACAGGCAAAGCACAGCACGAAATATTGACCAAAGCTGTCTCTGCTATCTCCCTCAGCAAAACTCCCAGGACAGTTACAGAATATGGTGAGACAGAGGGTAAAGCTTATCCTGTACTTTGCTCATCTACCACTCCAGGGACCGGTGCAGCAAAACATTGGGTACGGAATAAAGACCACTCTATCCAAAAAAGGGAAGAAAACTGCACATGCTGAAAATCAGACACAAAGTCAGAAGCTGATCAATCACGCAGGCAGCATGTTGGCTCATTATCTCGCACTGTTCCCTGACAGCGCTTGGGACTTCATTCGATTCAACCTCACATGATTGTGTGGAGTTTGTACATTCGCCCCGTGTCTGTGTGGGTGTCCTCCAGCTTCCTTCCACAATCCAAAGATGTACAGGTTAGGTGAATTGGCGACGGTTAATTTCACGTTATGTCCAGGGATGTAGTTTGCGTGCATTAGGAATGTGTAAATGCAGAGTAATAGGGAAGGGGAATGGGTCTGGGTGGGTTACTCTTTGCAGGGCTGTTTTAGACTTTTTTGGGGCGAATGGCCTTCTTCAACACTGCAGTGATTCTATGATTCCAAGAATCTCAGCTGGTCAGCCAGCGACTGTGAAGAGAAATCAGAGTAAATGTTTCGAGTCCAGTGACCCCTCTTCAGAACACTTCTGAAGAAAATATTAAGTCTGTTTTTCTCTGCACCATGCTGAAAGATCACTGTGGACTGTTCCGATCTATCATTCCAGGAGAAGTAACACAAAAGGTTACATTCGGATTAAAGATCCCCCGACACAGGCCCTTGTCACATACACAGGCGATGTCCAGCATGCTAGTTAGATTATGATTAAACCACATTTTTACATTGTCTGAAACAAACTCTCCCAGGACATGTACAGCATGGCGTGAGACGTGAAGTGATGATCATCGGACACTAGCCATTTGTAAATGCATATAACATATTAAGTATGGAAATATTGATTAAATCAGACCCAACACTGTCCTCATCAAATACCGAAGGAGAGGTATATCAAAGGTTTCTAAAAAGACTCATATCTCGCTCCACACTGCCACCATCAAACAATCTCAGGACAGATTCAGCACAGACCCAGATACAAATTAAAGCATCATATTTCCTATTCCCAGAAAATGTTCCCAGCGGAACGACAGATCTGTCAATTTATAAACTGAAACTCCACTCACATTGGTTCTTGTCAAAAGACAGGCAATGAGAACCATTATTGTGACACTAATTCAATTATGTGTTTCAAACCACTCACACCCCCGCGTATTATCACCATCAAACATTCCCAGGAAAAGAACAGCCTGGGATTGGATACAGAATGAAGCTGCACCTGTCTCCAATCAAAGACTGATGCGTGCTCGACCCGCCCACTCCACATTTCTAAATGAATGCCTGCTGGACAGACCGGTTCATGTTCGATGAGAAATGTACTGGTTAGGTCTGCACAATGATCCGCGGTGGACACATTACCTGGTTGCATTGAGCAGTGCATTAGTCTAGTCTGTACAGTTCACCATGGTGAACAGATATATCATTAGGGTTTATAACGCCTGGGCTGGTTCTGTCTGGTGGATCCAAAACGTGAGGTAAATAAGTGTTTCTGTTGATTTGGCCATGCATTTAGACATATTTTCATTCCTTCGATTGAACTCGCCCAAGTCTGACTCCTTAACCAATACCCTTCCTCTATCGACACTAATATTTCAACAACTTGTTCTCCATGAAGAAATTGTCCTATTATAACAGGAATAACTTCCCTCTATCTTTCCCTGATCAGAAGGACAAAGGGGTTAGGAGCAGAAGTAGGCCGCCCAGCCCTTCGATTCCGCTCCGCCATTCAACAAGATTTGAGCTAATCTTTTCGTGGACTCAGCACCACTTAGCCACGCTCTCACCATACGCCTAAGTTCCTTTTCCCAAAAATCTACATAAGATTTAAAAGCGTTTACTGAAGTAGCATCAACTATTTCCCCGGGCAAGGAATTCCATGGATTAACGCCCCGGTGGGTTAATAATTTCCTTCTAATTCAGTCCGAAATTTGCTTCCTGTCATCTTGAGGCTAATCATTCTTTTCCGAGCGGCACCTGCGAGATGGAAAGTCCTATCTTCGATTTTATCGATTCCGTTCATAATTTCATAAGTTTCTTTAATATGCACCCTCTTCTGAATTCCAATGCATAGAATCCCATTCTACTCAGGGCCTCCTTTTAACTCAACCGTCTCAACTCCAGATTCAAATATTTGAACATCTTCTGCACCTGCTCAAGTGCAAATTCATCCTTTTTGAAGTAAGGTGACCGAAACTGCACACATTACTCCAGGTATGGTTTCTCAGCTTATAAAGCTGCAAAATCAGGTCAATGCTTTTGAACTCAACCCCCTTAGCAATGATGGACAAAATTCCATTTGCATTCCTAATTACTTGTTGTACCTCCAAACCAACTTTCTGTGATTCGTGCAGGACACCCAGGTCTCTCTGCATAACAGCAGTTTGAAACGTTTTGCCATGGAAGTAATATTTTTAACAGATACTCCAACCAAAATGGATGAATTCACATTTATTCACATTATACTCCATATCCCAGACATTTACCCACTCACTCAATACATCTATCTTCCTCAATAATGTTTCACAATCTTCTACACTCTGTATTCTGCCACTCATCTGCGTGTCATCTGCAAATTTGGACATGGTACACGTGGTGCCCAACTCCAAATCACCCATCTAAAAGTATATAAATGCAGTCCCACTACTGAACCCTGAGGTATACTACTAGTCACTGATGGCCAGGCAGAATAACACTCATTTATCTACACTCTTTGCTTCCTGTCAGTTAAACAATCATCTATCCATGCTAATATTTTATACTTCATGCCATGCATTCTTCCCTTATGCACCTGCCTTTTGTGCAGCACCTTGTCGAATGCCTTTTCCAAATGTAGGTAGTCCACATCCACTGGGACCCGTTGTCCACCTTTATCGACTTGTCTTCGTAGAATTCTAAAAAAAATTTTGAACCATGTCCTACCCTTAATGAACTATTGTTGCGTCAGTCAATTGGGACACTTTATTTCGAGATAATCTACTATTTCTTTCTTGATAATCGACTCAAACATCTCCCCCACTACAGTGGTTAAACTAACGGATCTATTGTTCCCAATCTTTGTCGATTACCCTTTTTAAACAATGGTGTCACATTTGCTGTTTGCCAATCTGATGCGACTGCCGAAGGCACCAACGAATTTTGGAAAATTGCTACCAATGCACCACTGTTTCTCCCGCCATTTATTTTAGTACGCTGGGATGCATTTCATCAGGGCCAGGAGACTTATCAATTCTTTGCTCCATTAGCTTGCCACACACGAGCTCTTCTGTGATAATGATTGTTTCCAGGTCCTCATCTCCCTTCTCTTTGTAACTTAATGGCATATTATTAGCGTCGTCCAATGTAAACACGAATTCAAAATACCTGTTCAGTACCTCGGCCGTTTCATTACATACCATACCTAAATGCTTCTTCTCATCCTCCAAACGACCAAAGTTTACTTCAGCCACTCTTTTTCGTTTAATTCATTTATAGAACTGATGCTATCTGTCTTCATATTCTGTGCAAGTTGTTTTCATGATGCTCTTTTTTATAGAATCCCATCAATGTGGAAACATGCCCTTTAACCATACAAGTCCACACCGACGCTTTGAAGGGAAACCCATCCAGTCCCCTTTCCCGTACCCTATATTTACGGCTGCCTAATGCACTTAACCTACACATCCCTGAACACGGATGGACAATTTAGTATGGCCACTTCACCTAACCTGTACATGTCTGAACTTTGGAGAAAACCGGAACAACCGAATGAAATCCACGCAGACACGGAGACACTGTGCAAACTCCACGCAGGCAGTCGCCAGATACTGAAATCGAACGTGGCTCTCCAGCAGCAGTGCTACCCACTGAGCTACCGTTCCACCCATTAATCTTACTTTTCTTTATACCACCGTTTGTGACTTTCTGTTGACTTTTAAAACTTCCCAGGCTTCCAGTTTCATTCCGTTTTTGCCTTCCACTTCAATTGGATAGACTTCTTTATTTCCTTACACACCCATCGCAGATTACCCGTCTTCTTGCAGTCCTTCTGTTACTGTCGTAACAGTCTTCCTGCTTAATTTTATCCGCCATCAGACACACGATTTTGCCCATGCAATAACGTGTGAAAATTCGAGAGGCCAAGAGTTAGTTAACATAATTGTAACAGCTTTATTTCTTAAAGTACAACAGAAAATAATTTGCTAAAAACTGGAAAGTACTCTTTCCTCGACCTATCATTTTTCTTCCCCTTCTACAATATTAGTCCGATAAAAAACCCCAATTAATATTTACCAAAATTCAACTTTTCAAAAACCACCCGGACGTCGAATCTTCTTTTCTTCATCACAGCGATTGCTCCGTTACATTTTACTGATCGATAAGGATACTTTGAAGAGAGCTATTCTCTGGACAGTCTGCAGATGTAATTGGCTTTGGAGTTCTCCTCCAAATGTTCAGTTTTCCCTGATCTTATGCCCGTAAAGCATCAGATTTGTATCAGTGGCTTTTGTGGTTGTCAATTCAATCGTACACAATTGTATACTCAATTCAGAACTTGGTTGGAGCTTGGCATTTTTAGTGTTGTAATGTAAATTGATTAGCCGAATTCGAACCTGTTTAGTCGTTTTCAGGCAACCAGCCGAAGAAGTTGTTCGACAAAATGATGCGTTTTAACTTTTTCAGAAGACTTGGTGCTGCGTCAGGAAGTTCTGCTAGCTTTCAATACTCTTAGAGGGACAGTGCACCCACATCTTTATAACACTTCTTTTTCATGAAATACTTTTGTTGAGCAGTTTTCAGAAATTGCGTTGAAAGTCCTCTACTGCTCGTCAACTGTCCCACCATAGAACCGTCGGTTCCAGTCTACATTAGCCAGCTCCTCCCTCATTTCATAGTAGTTCCCCTTGTTCATGGACAGGCCCCGATGTTAAATTTTAAGTTTGCACTCTTCATCTGTATTCTAAATTGAACCACACTGTGCTCACACCTTCCAAGAGGATCCCTAACTGTGAGGTAATTAATTATTCCTGTTTAAATACACAGGACCAGATCTCGGACAGCTTGGTCGCTCGTCAGTTCGCTTACACACTATTCAAGAATAATGTTATCGATACATTCAACAAACTCCTTCTCAAGGCTATCCTGACAGAAATGGTTCGACCCAACCTCCCATGTGGATTAAAATCCCCCATGATAATGGCCGTACGATTTTATAGGCATTAGTTATTTCTTTGTTTATTGCCCACTGCAATGTGATGATATTATTTGGTCTGCATTTTCTACGCCTGTCAGTGAATAGTTTCTCTTAGAATTTCTAATTTTCATCAAATTGGATTCAAACGTATTCTCCTTAGAACCTACATTGTCTCCCTGGACATCGCTACATAGAAGAGCTACCTCCCTTACCTTCCTGTCGCTCCTTCTGAATAGTCTGATATCCCTGGATATTTAACTCTCAGTCGTGACCTTTCAGTAACCATGTCTACACAATGGCTACCAACTCATGTTCGTTCACGATGATTTGTGATTCTAACTCATCAACCTTGCTACGAATACTCCGAACTTTTAGGTAACGTGTCTGTCATACTGACATGATTCACATCTCTAGTATCGGCTGAGTTATCTTCTTATTGTTTCTTTCATAGTCTGCCTTGACCATAAACCCTCCCGCATACATGCTAACCTGCTGTTTTTCTTTTTTGTATTTATCATCATATTTCCTGTCGCTTTCCCTTTCCATTTGTCACCGCGCCCCCCACTTGCACATTAATAGTCCCAGTGAACACCTTTTTTACACTTTTCTCTAAACTACTAGTTCCAGATCGTTCAGGT
Source organism: Chiloscyllium plagiosum (assembly GCF_037043375.1). Classification (NCBI taxonomy): domain Eukaryota; kingdom Metazoa; phylum Chordata; class Chondrichthyes; order Orectolobiformes; family Hemiscylliidae; genus Chiloscyllium; species Chiloscyllium plagiosum. The sequence goes on along the minus strand of NW_028270188.1, from coordinate 30,274,128 downwards.
GGAAACTGTCCCATTGGTACAGATCCACGCGTTTCCAAAAATGATGCCAGTGCTGTATAAAATGGAACGTCTCTTTCACACATCATTTCCTTTGTCATCTGTTCACTTCCTTTTTTAATCCCTTTTCCAACTGCACTTAGCTCAGGCAATATTCCAGAGATTATAATTCTCCAGGTCATGTTCATTAATTTCCTTCCCCGTGCTTGATAATCCCTAAACAGGTCCTCCATCCCAGACTTGCTTATGTTGCTAGTCCCACCGAGGACCACAACAACTGGAACTTGCCCCTCCCGTTCCAATATCCTTTCAAGCCAGTCAGAGATGTCTGCATCCTAGCAGCGGGCAAGCAACACATCATGCAAGACTTCTGATCCAGCATACAAAGGATACTAATATCTCCCTAGTTATAAAGTCCCCTTGACTACCACTTGTCTTTTTGATTCGCCCCTTTTGAATGGCCTTGCGTACCACAGTGCTGTGGTAAGCTGGCACTTCTTCCCCATAGCCGTTTGATTGATCCAAACAGGGAGCAAGAATCTCATAACTGTTGAATCAGGTCAAAAGCTGAGGCTCCTCTACTCCTGAAGTCATGATCGCCCTACCTGCCTCACTTGCCTGTTGTCCCTGATCACGAACTGAATTTCATTTAATTAATCCACCAGGTGTAACCACCTCCTGAACAAAGCGCCCGAGTAACTCTCCCCCTCCTGCAAATGCCGCCTTGTTTGCAGCTCATATTCCGGATCATCAACTCTTATTTTTGTTCGAGGAGGATGGCGTGTTTGAGGCACTATAGGTGTTCAGCACGTTCAGGCACTGTCCAAATATATTCCCGGTAGTTCTTTGGTCCTTGGCCTCCCCTCTCCGGTTGTTCCTGTAAATACGTTAGTGATTCAACTTCACCGGCTATTCCTGCTGCTGAAACAAAAAAAAGTCCCAGACGCTCAAGGTAAGTTTTCAATCAGTGATTCATCTTCCGGACAACCCCCGAGTCTCCGCTCCCCCCTTCCTGCTGCTGAAACAGAAATCTCTGTTTCTCGTTTGTACCCTGCTGCTTTTACGTTTGATTGACTTGTTGGCATTTGTTTACATCAGACGAAAATGTTTTATTGCACAGAGAAAATTGCAATCAGGGTTCTAGCAACAATCTGCATCTTCTTCTCTTTAAATAACATTCCCAATCTACTTCCGACTTCAACCTGGAAAGAACAGGAACAATATTGCAGTGTTTTGCTAATGACAATCGGAGGACAAGTTTCAAATATTTTGAAGTAGTTTTACCAGTACTTTTCCATTCATATGTATTCTCTATTTCAACATTTCGACTGACAGACATACATTAAGATATGTAAGTGACCGAGGGCTCAGAGAAAAATCAAAGAGGACCAAGAAATATAAAGCAGAAATAATTTTGTGACTTTAGTCTTTGCCAAATCCGAAACGTTTGTACTTCTCTAGATGAGGTATAGTATATAGTTCATTGATGCCAATTATTCCATGGAATCCCCTGCGACTGATCTCTTCGAATAAGTCACATGAATGCTGCGGAACCTAAGTTGCCTTTATTTATCTGGTGATGAAGAAATCATTTAGAGACCAGTTAAAACATGTAGTGAAATATCCAGTTAATAAATGATTCAAGTGATGAACAAATCCAAGTAACTTCGTGACAACATGAAATGCAGCAAATGATGAACGAGCAGTTCACGTGTGGGATGCTCTGAAAGGAAGTGGACGAGCAGCGATATGATAGCCCTCGGTTTGACCTGGGCAATAAAATTGGTCCATCTGAAGAGCAAATTGTAAGAGAGTGGAAGAGCAATGCCAGTGGAAAGTGCTGTTAGCAATGAGCAGCAGTCAGTAGAAAGCGGAGGAACAAGAAACAAACCGAAAGAGGAATTAGACATGCCAAAAAGAAAAAGAAATTATCCTAAGCAATCCGGTCTCTGAATGACCAGATACAAAAATAACTAACGTGGAGGAGTGTATTATTGTTCTCTGCAGGCCAGATTGTGAACAGCAACATCAGGCTCTTGTCGAGAGTCTCCCTGGCAGAATTTTCTGATCCAAACATCTGGACAAAAGTATACAAAAAACGAAGTTATACAGAGAACAAATTATGCGGTAAATATTGTGTCTTCTGATTCCAAATGTGTGTTTAGCTGAATTCTGTCTTTCAGCTTCCCCTGGTCCGATACTCACACCACTCCCTTTCTTTACTTTTTCTTTCGAAGAATCAGCTTCTGTGTTGGCGGGGAATCCACGGCACAATCCGAGGACTCAGTGACAGACGGGATTTGAAGCTTGGGAATGGGGTCAGATGTGGAACCTGAGCCAACATCCTCAGTGCTTCCATGAAAGCGTTTTGTGGCTTTCCCTGTATGCATTGAGCTCAGTGGAAACTGACTTTAAGTGAAACCTGCTTGCTTGTGGCCTCATAAGCGATCCTGAGATCTGTCCAAAAAGATATTCGCATCACCACCAAGAATGATTGTTTCTATCAGCAATACAGCTCCTACAACCATCCCGAGCTCAGTTCATAATTGGTGGATCAGTCATTATTTCCATTGTTACCCCTGGACCCTCGTATCCAAGGGCCATGATTGCCTGACACTGATTGTAAACTGGCAGATAGTGAGGTCTGCCGATGCTGGAGAGACAGAGTGGATACATTCTTCCGTTGGAATAGCAACAGCAGGTCAGGCAGCATCCGAGGAAGAGATGAATCGATGTTTCAAGCAGAATCCTTCATCAGTCGACTCTCTTCCTCCTTGAATGCTGCCGTAAAAGTAGTGTTCTTCTTTCCTGCAGCACACTTTATCGACCTGCTTATAAACTGCATGCATTAACTTTGTCCAAAATTGTTTTGGTTTGCTTTCCAACATATCCAATTTTGTCACCATGAACTAATCGCAGTGACCCGACAATGGCACGTTGTCCGTCAAATCCTCAATTCTAGGTTCTCACCCAGTTAGTCAAAAGCGTTCCGAAGCCATCCATTGACGTCTTTGCTTTCTTGGGTTGGTATAAACATTTTTTTTATAAATCTCCATGGAAGTATTAGATATTCTGCTTTGACATAAATGGTACCGGCTGGTGTGATGATGAAATAAATTACAGATTTCACAGAAATAAGTGAAATGTAATGGCTGTTAATGACTCCAGAAGCAATAATAAATCTGTCAATCCTGAGTCACTGAGCTGTGTACATTTCTGAACAGATCCCCTCCTCCACATTCAGTTCTTCTGACTAACCAGCTCCTTCTCCTGTATCAGAGACTCCATAAAATTAATCTTTTTGAATAATTTTTTTCTCACCCAGCGATTTTTGAGAATATTTGTTGTTACTTTCGTCTGATGAGCTGTCACCTTCAATGGATCAGCTTTACCTCTATTTAATTTAATAGAATAAAAGTTGTTTTTATGCATCTATCTAGAGACATGGAGTTGTAAACCATGGAAATAGACCCGGAGTTCCAACCATCCATGCTAAACACGTATCCTCGTCTGATCTCATTCCATTTAACAGCATTTGGCCCATATTGCTCAACCTTCCTATTGACATACCTATCCAGATGCCTCATCAATGTTGTAACTGAACCAGCCTCCACCACTTCTTGTGTGAACTCATTCCATACACGCACCACTCTCTGAGTGAAAACGTTGGCCGTCAGGTGCTTTTAAATCTTTCGTTTCACACCATACATTTAAGCCATCGAGTTTTTCACTCCTTTTCACTTGAAAAACAAAGACCTTGCCGATTTACGCTATCTATACCCCTCACGATGTTATAAACTTCCATAATCTCACCCCTCAGCCTTTGATAACACACGGAAAATAGCCCCAGCTTATTAGCCTCTTTCCTGGTTCAAACGTCCAATCCAAGAAACATTCATTTCCACGTCCATTTGTGAATGGTGGTTGACAATTAAGCAACACACTTTAAGAAGAGGCTCCGCAAATGTCAGCATTCTCAAATCCTGAAGACCCCAGCTCTTCAGTGAAAAAGATACGGCTGCTGTAATAGCAACAATCTTTCGTCAGAGGTCCCCAGGGGATAATCCATTTCGGGATCCTCGAGCGGTCCCCAGCATCACAGACACCAGTTTCCAGCCAGTTCCATTCACTCCACGCGATATCAATGCTGGAGGCATTGGATCTGCAAAGGGAATGGCCCTGAAAAAACTCCAGTGATTATACTGAAGACGTGTGCTCCACAAGTTGTTACTCCCCTCGCCATGCTCTTCAAGTTTCGTTACATTATTGACATGTATCAGAAAATGTGGAAAATTGTTCACGTATGTCCTGTCCACAAAAAGCTGGCTATAACCAAACCAGCCAATTCGTGTCCAATCAGTCCAGTCTCCATTATGACTAAGCTGATGGAAGAGGTCATCAACAGTGTTATGAAGCAGCACCTGCTCAGCAACAACCTACTGAGTGATGCCCAGTTGAGTCACTAAGCTCCACATCTCATTACAATCTTGGTTCAAATATGGAGAAAAAAAGCTGAATTCCAGAGTTGAGGTGAGACTGACAATGCTGAAAATGTGTTGCTGGAAAAGCGCAGAGGTCAGGCAGCATCCAAGGAACAGGAGATTCGACGTTTCGGGCATAAGCCCTTCCTTAGATGCTGCCTGACCTGCTTCACTTGTCCAGCAACACATTTTCAGCTCTGATCTCTAGCATCTGCAGTCCTCACTTTCTCTTCGTGAGACTGACAATCCTTGACATCAAGGCTGCATAGACCGAGTACTTGACCAAGGAGTCCAGGCAAAACTAAAATCAATGAGTATCAAGATTAAGGTCATACATGACACAAAGGAAAATGGTTGTGGTTGTGGAGGGTCAGTCACCGCAACCCACCATTTTGTCTGGCTATGTCCCTCACGGTAATGCCCAACAATCTTCAACTGCTTCATCAATGACCATACATTTCTCATAATATCAGAAGTGGGGATCTTCACCGATGGTTGTCATGTTCATCACCATGTGTGACTCCTCAGATACTGAATCAATCGTGCTCAAAGGCAACACGATCTGGAAAATATCTAGCCTTGGCCCACAAGTGGCAATTAACATTTGCAAAACGCAAATGCCCGACAATAATAATCACTAATAACAGACAATATAACCGCCGCCACTTTATATTCAACAGTATTGCCATCAACGTATCCTCCTCTGTTAACATCTTTGAGATTACCATTGGCCAGAAACTCAAGTGAACTCACCACATAAACACAGTGGCTGCAAGAGCAGGACACAGACTAGAGATACTGCGGTGAGCAACTCACCTCATAACAGCACATAGTCTCTCCACCATATACAAAGGACAAATCAGGAGCGTGATGTAATATTCCTCACTTGCCTGGTTGCGTGCAGCTCCGACAACACTCAAGAAGCTTGACACCATCCAATCTGCTTGATTCGTACGAAATCTACAAGCATTCAATCGTCCACCACTGGAACACAGTAGTAACAGTGTGTACTATCTGCAAGATGCACTGATCAAATTCACGAAAGAACATTAGACAGCACCTTCCAAAACCACGACCAGTTCTACCGAGAAGGACAAAGGCAGTGGGTATTTTGGCAAGTTGCCCACCTTGCCATTTACCATCATGACTTGGAAACATACCACTGCTACTTAACAGTCTTTGGATAAAATGATGACTTCTTCCAGCAAATGGACTGCAGTGATTCAAGAAGGCACCTCACCACCACCTTCTCAAGGGCAATATGGATGAGCTATCAATGCTGGACAGCCCATGACGCTCAAGTCCCACAAATGAATATTTAAAAATAATACTACCTGAAACCATTCTAATGTAACAATAACTTTCCTGTCGCAGAGAGACCAAAACCTCTTCCGTGCGGAAACAGGCACTTCGGCTGAACAAGTCCACAACGACCCTCCTTAGAGTAACCCACCCACACCGATTCTCCTACTACCCCAGACTAATGCATTTCCACATCGCTGAGCATTACGGGCAAATTATCGAGACCATTTCACCTAACATGCACACCTTGTGATTGTAGGAGTAAATCATTGTAGACACGAGTGGAATGCACAAGATCAAAACAGTCACCTGAGGGAGTGACGATCCCGTTTTGCTGTCGCTGTGCTAACCACTGAGCCATTTTAACATCTGTCTTCACATTTTCGCGTTGGTTTCCTCCATCAGCCAGAAGATGTGCAAGTTATGTGCATTGGCCATGCAAAATTGTTGCTCGTGTCCAGAGATGTGCAGGCTAAATGTGTTTGCCATGAGTAAGATTAGGTAGAGGGGTGGGATCCACTTCCATGGTTTGGTGTGGAATAATTGGACTGAATGACCTGTTTCCACGCCATAGGGATTCAGTGAAGTTCAGTTTTTGCTCCTTCTCTAAATGGAGCATTCACATTTTGATAGAGAAACTTTCTTGTAAACATTTAACAAGTTCTTCACCATCAAACATTTAACATTGTGGCAGTGTAAGGCAGTGTTTAGAAATTTAAAATCCTCTACTATTATAACCTTAGAGCACTGAGATGTGCTTGAGATCTCTACATGATGGCTTCTTAATTCCTTCAACTGTTGTATTAAATGTGAAAAAAATGATGCAAAATTAACATGACACTTGTTATGTTGAAGTGAACTGAAAAGAGAATCTTGCAGAATGTATTAGTAAAAACCTTCTGACTATTGGAATAAACTGCCAGAGAAAGTGGTCAGTGCAGGTAGAGTTACAACATTACGAGCCATACATTTCCAGTAAGTGGTATCTCAGGAACGTCTACTCTATTTATTCACGTAATGCGTTCCTGAATCAAAAACGTCACACCTTCTCCCCTTTCACCTCTCTTCCATCCTTCCCATGACAGCGAAAACGCGAACATTGGAATTCCAGTCCTGTCCGTCCCTCAGCCAAATTTCTGAAATAGCTATGATGTCCCAATCCCATGTTTCCATCCATGTCCTGAGCTAATCCGACTGACCGGAAAGAGCTCTTGCATTTACATAAATGCAGTTGAATTCTTCAATGTGACTTTGTTCCCTGACTAACTCTTGTCTGTCTTTTCTACCTACTTTACACTTTTTTCTGAATCATAACCATCCTCACCTTTCTGTCTACTTTCACGTTACTTAGAAAGCACCCATTATATTTCTAAAAGATTACTTGCTCCCAAAATAGAACGAGTATATCTCCCTGCCAGGGTTTTGGTCGCTTTCTGGTTCCTTTTTTAACAGGCCTTTTCGACCTCAAACCTTTCATAACGATCCAAGAAACTGATTTCCTGCACATTGACCTGCCTTTTCTTCCATTGATTTAATTGCTCTTCTTCGAACTTTGGAACAGACGTAAACCAGAGGTTACTACATTTTCTGGTCTGCTTTTTAACCATCGACATAATGTCTTGTATTCAGTCTGCAAACCTTTATCGCTTTCCCTGACCAAATCATTCCGCTCAATGCGTACAATTTCCAGCTTCTCACTCTCCCCATTGACAATATACTTAACTCGTTTTGAATCGTCAACAATCTGACGCCAGAAAAGCAACATACCATCATCGAGTTTCGTTCACTGTCACAGAATTTCTGTCTGTGCCTCTGATAGGAGAGTCCCAGTAACAATTATGCTTTTACGTTTTTACAAAACCCATTGCACGTTTCAAGTTTATTGCTTCAGATGTGACCTGCTCTTCTACATTCCTCTGAGAATCTGCCTCTTTCAAGAGGTAACTAAATAAGATATGTATTTGAGATAAGAATAGCCACAGGACACTTCTGAACTATCTTCTTGCCTTCACTTGCAGTCAATTATCTGTCTGACGGCTCCTGCTGTGTAATAACGTCTCTACATTTCGGAATAAAAACACTCACTGCCTCTCATATGCCCTCAGTGACACAAGCATAAAAAGAACAGCTGTCAATATCGGCTTTCTTATGAAAATAAGTTTCCATTCCTTTCCAACAGATATAAGATGAGGAATGCAAAATCTCAATAAAAATACACTTACAAATCGTGAAAAAAATCAAACAAATTTGAACAAACGAAAAAAAGTTCTTCTAAAAATTATCCACCATTCATTCTTTAAACTCCGATGAAAATAGAATTCCTTCACAGTTGTCCGTCTGTCGGCCTATCCACAATATCAGTATATATGTAAAAAACAATTCTCCTTACCTGCATCTTTTTTACATAATTACTTTTGTCAAAACTTACCCACAATTTATGTCAGTCTCACGGGCCTATAGTTAAATGGTTTTTCAAAACATATTTTATAAGTGATACCAGAACATCAGCAACCCTCCAGTCCTCTGGAACGTTACCCAAGTACCTCGAATTCACAAATATCTCAGCAAGAGACCTAGCATTCTTCCTTGGCCTTCTCAGAGTCTGACCTTTTTGAAGTTCATGTGAATTGCTTAATGTCAGACTGTGTGTTGTGAAGGCTACAAACAGCACAGTCTCTGATCCGCTCTCAATCTGCAACATGGAGACCACAGCCAATGTCTTTTGGAGAGTCTGGAAAAATCCTGGAGAGTCCTTTAAGAAGAGTTAGTCTCCCAGAAGCAATGACTCAATGATTTGTATTCGCCTGCATTCATTTTGATCAGCCGTGAACCCGTCCATGGTCCGCCAGCGCATCACTCTGCCTGGCAGCATGTCCGAATACATGAGGAAAGGCATCAGCAGTCCTGTCCATAGGGGAGGGGAGCGGGCGGAGAGCAGGCTGACCACACTGTATCTCGGTCACTAAACCAGGCAAGAGCAAACGGACAACACTGTGTCTCTGTCACTGACTCAAAGAAGAACAGTGGGACCCCAAGGTGTGTCTGTCACTGACCCAGGGGAGAACAGACAAATCCCAGTGTGTTTCTATCACTGATGCAGGGAGAGGAAACTGGCCTTATTCTGACTCTGTCACTGACCCATTCGCCATTGCCCTGTAGGGTCACTATCTCACTTCAAAACATAGTGATTTTAACTTGGGGTTGATTACGCAGTGCGTTCAGAGTGACCTTTAGCTGGTCGAAGTACCTCAGCCCTTACTGTTACCGTCGCTATGCATCACAAAACAGCCAAACAGCAAACTGTGAATCATACGTTTGTTGTAGGGCAGATAGATGACATTTGGTCCATTGAATCCACACCAATAAGTCAAAAAGCATCTGTCCAGACTCCTTCTCACACGATCCCCGTAACACTGCGTTTCCCATGGCTAACCCAGAGACCCTGCACATCGCTGAACAATATGATCAACAATTTTGAATGTTTTCATACTTGTGTCGGACCGAACAGTGGCACATGCCTTGTTTTATAACATTGAAGTAATTCATGCTGATACTTTCGTGGGTGGATTCTCAAAGGATGATTAAAGGAGAATAGAGGACCAGTGGGATATTTCTGTGGAAAAGAACATTCCGATCGACGCTGCTGATTCCTCCTCATCGCCACCTGAGCCATGGAGTTACCTTGCCTGACAGCCCTGGCCCCTTACGTTTGTCCTTTCGTTTTGTTTCATTAACATGTAAATTTGAGAGTCTTTTAAGTCACATTCTCGATATAACATAATGTTTTGCTAACAAAAAATGTGATTTCTCAGCTCAGACAATGTAAGGTTCAGATCCGTTTGTACTCCAATAGAGAGTCAGACTGTTTCCACTTCCAATGTGGAATTTACAAATATTACATGCATTGACTGCCTGCAGTTTGTGCATTTTTGAGCAAATTAGAAAGAGTATGCAAATATAATTCTTCAAATAAAAATTCGCCCCATGCTCTAATGTGCATGTACAAGTGCATGTGAGAGAGAGAGTTTGTGTATGCATGTGAGTGTGTGCACGTGAGTACGAGTGCACATGAGAGAGTGTGTGTTGATGTGTGCACATGCTTAATAAGGAAAGTATGAGATTGTGAAGCAAGGATACGCAACAGAATTCTGTAGCGAGGTCAAGCAGACGTTATGACAATGAATGACAGGAAACCACGAAACAAACGTGGGACAGGGGCGTTTCTTCCCGGTCGGTGAACACTACATCGGTTAGGAACATCCTCTAGGGCGGATTTCGGAAGATGCAACAATGAGAGGGACCGAGCAGAGGCTGGCAGCCAAGTTCGAAATCAATGAGGATGGCCTCAATGGGGAACATGGGTTCATGTCACATTCTGGGTGACCCAACGACACTATTTCTCTCTCTCTCTCACACACGCACACACGCACACACACATACATACGTTCACACTCACGCAGATCATCTCTCTTACACACGCTGTTTCCTATACAAATATACATAAACCACCACACTCTCACACGCGCACACATTCTCACAGGCATATACTCCATCACATGTACTCACACGCACGCACTTTACGAAGCATGCACACACGGAAACACGCACTCTCTCACGCAAACTCGCACTCACACTCACATGAAACACTTGATCTCTCTCTCATTCACGCACATTGACATATAAGTCTACGGGGTGAAAGAACAAAGAATAAAGGAAGATTCAGCATAGGAACAGTCTGCAATATTCTTCCCTCCAAGTCTGCACTGAACCAGTACCTCTATCTAAACCTGACGCGTATTTTTTCAAGGGCTTTATTCTTTGCTCTGTGCCTATTCATGTATTTGTTGAGATACATCTTAAGTTCTGCAAACGTGCCCGCCTCTAACACCTCCGATGGCACCGTGCTCCAGGCACCCACCAACCACTATGTACAGAACTTTCCAATGAAATCTCCACTTACCAGTTACACGCTCAATTTGATCTCGTGACCCCGAATAATTAACTCACCCCTCGAGGAAAAAGCTTCTTATATCCAAACTATCTATGTCTCTCATGGTTTGGTCGACCTCAATTAGGTCCCGCCTCAACCTCCGTCTTTCCAATGCAAGGAGTCCTAATCTAATCAAACTTTCTTCATAGCTTGCACCCTCCGTACGAGGTAACGCATTAGTGAAACTCCTCAGCATCGTTGCCAAAGTATCCACATCCGTTTGGTGATGCGCGAAGAGAAAGTTAAGCAATATTCCAAAATGTGCCCAAACCAAAGTCTTATGCATCTGTAATGTGACAACTCTTCTACTCAATACCTGTCCAATAAAGGAAAGAATGTTTTATGCCTTCTTGATTACTAGTCTGCTTTGTCACCTTCAGGGAACAATGGACCTGAACACCCAGATCTGTGTGTACATCAGATTTCCCCAGGAGTTCCGTTTGTACTTTTTGGGATCAGAGATGCACCGACAGAATCGAACAAATTTAGTCAATTTGAATTAATTTTTGAGCGCGAATTAAACCGTTAAAATTGATTCAGGAGAAATTATAAATCGGCATTCAGAGACCACCCATTTGGACTATCTGTAGAGAAAGATAAAACAGAGCTGGAGAGTTGGCGAGACAGCATTAGAAAGTACCACGGCATACAATGAAACAAGATGCGGATGAGTAATCACAAAAGCTCGATATTGCAATTGGGAATAAGGTATTTGTATTATTTCCAGTAACAAGTCGCCTTTAAAATCAATATTTTGTTGACCTTATTAAATTGATAAGAAATTGAAGGGGGTGAACTACTTGATAAGGACTCCAGACAGGAAGAAATCTCACAGGGTGTGCCATGTGAATATGTTCAAACGACATTGTGATCGGGAAGGAAAGCAAGAGGTGAAGGTGTTAATGATTACAGCACATAAGGAAGAAGCATGTTCAGAGGATTCTGAATTGAACATTCCTCAAATCATATTGGATATTGAGGACGTTATCAAAAATTGGGATACATTATTGACTTACCTTCCACAAGAAAATCAAAATTACCTAAAATAGTTAGTACTTTCACATGGGGTGACATGCGGAAATATACTGAGAAGTACTAATCTACTTATGCATGATGTAGTTATAGGAGATGCTGTTCCAATTAAACAACATGCTGATAGGTATATCCCTCTAAAATTAGCACAGGTTCAGAAGGATATAGAGCGCCTGCTCCAAGATTCATAATTGAAGTGAGTTATAGTGACTCGAGCTCACCCACAGTCATGGTGCCAAAGCCAGATGCTACCCAACGGTAATGTGTGAACTGTCGAAAGTCAACGCCGTTACGAAAACTGATGCATATCCAATTCCATGGTTGGAGAACTATGTCAAAGAAGCGGATAAAGCAACTTACATTTCTAAGTTGGACTTGCTCAGAGGCTACTGGCATCTACCACTTTCAGCGAGAACAAAGGCAGTTTTGGCTTTTGTAACGCCAAATGGACGATATCAAATCAACGTCATGCCATTTGGTTTGTAAAACGCTCCAGCCACATTTCAGAGAGTGACTAATAAGCTCACTGCGAAATTACCCAACTTTGTGCTGTATATTGATGACGTGGTGATTTTAGTCACTCATGGAACGAATATTTATAGCATCTGTCAGACTTCTTCATTCGACTAGGGAAGGCAGGCTTGGTTTGTAAACCTAGCTAAAGGTGAATTTGACAAAGTTCAAGTCATCTTCCTGTGCCATGTTACCGGACATGGACAAGTGAACACGTGACATACAAAACAAAAGTAATTTGGGAATCTCCCACATCGTCGACTAAAAAAAGCGGTAATACAGTTCCTGGGATTGAATGGATTTGACCGAACGTTTGTGCCGAAATTTAACAGTGTGGCTACTCCTCTCATCAAAATGGTTTAAAAAGGGCAGGAAGTAGCAGTGGACAGCGGACTGTCACAAGTCATTTGATAGCTGAGATCTGTGTTAACCACTGCCAATTATTAGCCACACCGGATCACTAAAAGCCTTTCGAGTTGGCTATCGATGACAGTAATGTGGGTGTTGGGGCTGTGTTCCTGGAGGGGGATCACAAGGGAATAAAGAGACCCATCGCGTGGTTTTCCAAGAAGTTGAAAGTTCATCAACAGAAACATTCAACGGTGGAAAAAGAGACTTTCAGCTTGTTGTTGGCATAACAAAATTTCAGTGTTTATTTTATCAACAATGCATCTGACACAATTGTATACACTAATCGCAACTCATTGATATTTTCGAAAAAAATTAAGGACAAAGATTCCAGACTGTTTAGATGAATTTATTGTTGTTGCAACCATTCGATTTCACAATTGTGCATGTGACAAGTCGCAGAAATGTAATGGTTGATGCGGTATCGACACGCAAATGAAACAAAGAGTGGGAGTCCCTTGCCTTGACTTTCAATGCGGATATGCATGTTTGCATGTTTATAGTTAGCACAATGTATGTGTGCATTTAGACTACAAAATGGGTTTTGAAGGTTTTAAAACGAAGTCATCTTTTGGAATTGGTAGTTCATTTTTTAAGGGGGTAGGAGACACAAAGATAGTCTCTTGTTTGTAAAAGAAAAGGGTTTCCTGACTTACAGACACTTCGCCTCCACCGCTCTGCTCCCAGGAAGACCAGTTCCATTCTTGAACAACCCAGATAGTCTCCTTCTTCAAAGACCGCAATTTCCCCTCAGACATGGTTGACGATGCTCTCCACCACATCTCCTCCACTTCCCGCATCTCCGCCATTGAACCCCGCCCTTCCAATCTCCACCAGGACAGAACCCCACTGGTCCTCACCTACAAACCTACCAACCTCCAGATACATCGTATCATCCTTCTCAATTTCCGTCACATCCAAAGAGACCCCACCGCCAAGGATATATTATTTTCCCCTCCCCTATCAGCGTTCCAGAAAGACCATGCCTCCGCTTCCCCCTCGTCAGGTCCACACCCTACACCAACCCAACCTCCACTGCTGGCACCTTCCCCTGCAACCGCAAGAAATGCAAAACCTGCGCCCACACCTCCCCCTCACTTCTGTCCAAGGCCACAAGGGATCCTTCCATATCCGTCACAAATTTACCTGCGCCACAATACACATCATTTACTGCATCCGCTGCACCCAGTGTGGCCTCCTCTACATTGGAGATACAGTTCGCATACTTGCGGAACGTTTCAGAGAACACCTCTGGTACACTCGCACGGGCCAACCCAACCGCCCTGTGGCTGAACACTTTAACTCCCCCTCCCACTCCGCTAAGGACATGTAGGTCCTTGGCCTCCTCCATTGCCAGACCATTGCAACACGACGCCTGGAGGAAGAGCGACTCATCTTCCGCCTAGGAACCCACCAACCAAAAGGGATGAATGCAGATTTCTCCAGCTTCCTCATTTTCCCTCCTCTCACATTAGCTCAGTCCCATCCCTCGGACCCAGCACCACCTTCATGACCTGCAATCTTCTTCCCGACCTCTCCGCCCCCACCCCCTCTCCGGCCTATCACCCTCACCTTAACCTCCATCCACCTATCTCATTTCCAATGCCCCTCCCCAAGTCCCTCCTCCCTACCTTTTATCTTAGTCTTCTTGGCACACCCTCCTTATTCCTGAAGAAGGGCTTATGCCCGAAACGTCGATTCTCCTGTTCATTTGATGCTGCCTACCGGCTGCGCATGTCCAGCAACACATTTCTCAGCTTTCGGTCAGCCTGTTTTATAAATGGAATAAAAAGGATTTTTGAGACCTTTCATTTATATATAAATGGATGAGATTTCATGTCAAATTGCTCATGCTTTAGTAGAGACCTGTTTAAATAGAGGGGAATTGTCAGCTCTTGAACTAGTTGAGCTGAGCAGGTTTAGTTCAGATTGAAGTGGGAAGTTCAACAGGGAGCTCTATGGAACCGCTCCCTCTTTTCTGCCCTTCAACTTCAACCTGTAAGTATGTGTCCCATTTATACTAGGTTTTTAAGGGAGTTTGCTTATTTGGATTCTTGTGCGTATTCGGAAGAGTCTAATTATATCTAGTTGGATGCATTGAGTTCTGTAGGGGTTCTTTATTGTATTCTTTGTGTTTCATTGTGTAATTTTGTGATGTTTTTGTCTCTTTTAAAATCGAGTAGTCAACCTAGTTATCTTACTCCGGGTAATTTTCACTGTGAACTTACCAAAACAAGTTGCAAAGTTAGGTCCCAGCCTGCCTTCTCGAGAATGTTTTGAGTTGTCTCCCCGAGTCCATAACACTTTAAACACCCGAAGAATGGGTCGACAGACACTTCAATTGATACAACCATCAGAACAACAGAGAGCCCATTGCAGTGATACAGACACACATACTCACAAGCAAAAGGACACATACTAATACGCACACTGAAACCTACTAATATTCACACATACCTACACAGACACGGAGAGTCAAATAGAAAGAAACACCGAGACACAGACAGAGAACGAGAACACACATGAGTACTCACAGCTACGTGCAGACACACAGAAATATATAGGATAGGTATGCACTAGCCGATTCTTCCCTGATTTAACCATCTATTGCACCATATGTCAATCATCTCATTCACAACTTTTACAGATGAAATTAGGATAAGGAGCTAGAACAGTCGCTTGATGCCCCAAGTGTCAGGGAAAGAGGTGAACATGTTTAACGTTCATTGGTCATTTTTACAATTAACAAACTCATACAGCAGATCCGTGTAAACAGTGGATGTCCATTTTTGTCACGGATTGATGATGATGGAGAGCAGTAGTGCTCTGCACCACAGCCAGAAACATTCCCTGTCTCCACCAACAACAGTCTGTAGCAGCTGTGTGTTGTTCAAAATGTACTGCAGAAATTCACCAAGCTTCCTAACAGAGCAGCTTCCAGATCTATGGCTCGATAGTCCAGAACGCAAGGCACAGCAGATAGACAGGAACACCATCAGTTGCCAGTTCAACATCAAGCCTCTCTCCACCCTTGCTCGGAAAAATATCTCGTTTGGTGAGTTTCTGAATATATTCTAGAAACTGAAAGGCGATTTCTTTGGAATGCAACAGATTGTGAAGAGGCAAAAATTGGTAGTGTCTCTGCTGAGAACGTGTTCCTGTGAATTTTGTAATCTGAAATACAAGGGCGCAATCTGGTGAGGTGCTGGAAAAACTCAGCAGATCATGCAGCTTCTCTCATGACAAATCAGAGTTAACGTTTCAGGTCTGGTAATTGAAGGGTCACCAGACGCGAAACATTACATTTCATTTGTCATCAGAGATGCTGCTGGATATGTTGAGCTTTTCCACTAAGTTCTGTTTTTGTCTCTTATTTACAACAGCTTCAGTTCTTTCGGTTTCATTGATACAACGTCGGCGAAAGTGACAGATTATTTCTGACTGAGATGAGGAGACAACACTGGGTCTTTAATATTCTCTATCACTGAGGACTATGGGTGTTTCCTCATTGAGTACATTTCGGATTGGAATAGACAGTTTGGCGGTTTCACAGAGAATCAGCGGGCATGTGGAGTGGACAGGAAACTGAATTCGAAAAATAAAACCAACAGTAATTGTATTTACTGCCAGAGTAGCCTAAATGGTTTGAACAGGCTGCACAGTCTCCTCCTGATCCAGTTTCCTGAGCTTTCATTACTATTATGAATGCATGACCAATCATTGCAATATAGGTCCGTGAGACTATTGTTATTAAGTCTTTGCAGTCTCCACCCTCTTATAAATGATCTCTGATTTACTACAGCAACAGCCCATTCCGATTGCTCAGACTTCATTACCGTTCTAATTTTATTCCATTCTTCTGCAGCGTCCCACCCTCTTTCGTTCGATGTTTTCTCAATATGGTCTGTGTTTATTTCAGTGGGACTGACATCTATCTGTTTCTCTTTCTGTGAGAGGATACATTCTCCAATACAACTCATTGATATACACAGATTTAACTGAAAGCACAAACAACCTTTCTCCATGCATCTTACTCCCCACGACCTGATCAGGTGTACTAGGGAACTCTGTGGGAAGTTAGAGAAGTGATTGCTGGGCCTCTTGCTGAGATATTTGTATCATCGATTGTCACAGGTGAGGTGGCGGAAAACGTAGTGCCACTGTTTAAGAAGGGCGGTAAAGACAAGCCAGGGGACTATGTACCAGTTAGCCTGACCTCGGTGGCGGGCAAGTTGTTGGAGGGAATCCTGAGGGACAGGATATACATGTGTTTGGAAAGACAAAGACTGAATCGGGAGAGTCAACATGGCTTTGTGCGTGGAAAATCATCTCTCACAAACTTGGTTGAGTTTTTTTGAAGAAGTGACAAAGAAGATTGATGAGGGTTGAGCAGTAGATGTGATCTATATGTACTTCAGTTCGACAAGGTTCCCCATGGAAGACTGATTAGCAAACTTAGATCTCATGGAATACAGGGAGAAGTAGCCATTTGGATACAGAACTGGCTCAAAAGCAGAATACAGAGGGAGACGGTGGAGGGTTGGTTTTCAGACTGGAGGCCTGTGACCAGTGGAGGGCCACAAGGATCGATGCTGGGCCCTCTACTTTTTGTCAGTTACATAAATGATTTGGATGCGAGCATAAGAGGTACAGTTAGTCAGTTTGCAGATGACACCAAGATTAGAGGTGTAGTGGAGAGCGAAGAGGGTTACTTCAGATTACAACAGGATCTGGACCAGATGAGCTGAGAAGTGGCAGATGGAGTTTAGTTCAAAGAAATGCGAGGTTCTGCAATTCTGAAAAGCAAATCTTAGCAGGACTTATATACTTAATGGTAAGGTCCTAGGGAGTGTTGTTGAACAAAGAGACCTTGGAGTGCAGGTTCATAGCTCTTTGAAATTGGAGTCGCGGGTCGATAGGATAATGAAAAAGGTGTTTGGTATGCTTTCCTTTATTGGTCAGAGTATTGAGTGCAGGAGTTGGGAGGTCATGTTGCGGCTGTACAGGACATTGGTTAGGCCACTGTTGGAATATTGCGTGAAATTCTGGTCTCCTTCCTATCGGAAAGATGTTGTGAAACTTGAAAGGGTCCCGAAAAGATTTACAAGGATGTTGCGAGGTTTGGAGGATCTGAGCTACCAGGAGAGGCTGAACAGGTTGTGGCTGTTTTCCCTGCAGCGTTGGAGGCTGAGAGGTGACCTTACAGTTTTTCACAAAATTATGAGGGTCATGGATGTGGTCAATAGGCAAAGTCTTTTCCCTGGTGTCGGGGAGTCCAGAACTAGAGTGCATAGGTTTAGGGTGAGAGGGGAAAGATATAAAAGAGACCTAAGTGGCATCTTTTTCACGCACAGGGTGGTACATGCATGGAAGGAACTGGGAGAAATTGAGGACTGCAGATACTGGAGATCAGAGCTGAAAATGTGTTGCTTGAAACGTGCAGCTGCAACATGACCTCCAAACTCCTGTCCGCAATACTCTGACCAATAGAAGGAACTATACCAACACCTTCTTCACTATCCTATCTACCTGCGACTACATTATCAAGGAGCTATGAACCTGCACTCCAAGGTCTCTTTGTTCTGCTACACTCTCTAGGAACTTACCATAAAGCGTATCCTGCTAAGATTTGCTTTCCCAAAATGCAGCACCTCGCATTTATCTGAATTAAACTCCATCTTTGACTTCTCTGCTCATTGGCCCATCTGGTCAAGATCCTGTTGTATTCTGTCATCATATTTTAGATGTTTTACAGCACTGAAATTAGGTTGTTCAGCGTATGATTCACACTGTGGTCTAATCTTGTGTTCTCCATCTCGAAACCCTTCCAATTACCCATATCCCTAGTTTTTGATTTAAGACTGATTTAATTGCATGGAGTCTGCACATTTTCTACGGAGTCCATGTGAGTTACCTCCGGGTGTTCCGGTTTCCTCTTTCAGTCCAAAGATGTGCAGGTTGTGTGGATTGGCCACGGTAATTTGCCCATAATGTTGAGGGATGTGCAGGGTTGATGGATTACCCATGGAAAATATGGCGTTACAAGATATGACGGTTGAGACTGGGCGGAATACAGTTCAGAGAGTCGGTGTGGACTTGATGGAATGAAAGACCCATTTCCACAGTTTTGGGGATTTTATGATCCTATGACCCTTCACATGTGCCTCAATGGATGAAATAGACTATCACCTGATGCAATATCCACTTGGATTGTTCAACATCAGGTCTACTTTATCAAGGAACTTCGGATACCAGAGATCTGAAAGACTACACAGAAATTCTTGGTGAAACTCAACAGCTCTGCCAGCATCTGTTGGGAAAAAAGCAGCGTGAACATTTCGTAATCAGTAATTGTTCTTCAGACCTGAAGATTTATGATGTTGTCAGACCTACTGAGCTTTCCCCGCAACTTATGTTCTTGTTTCTGATTTACAGCATCATCAGTTCTTTTGTTTTTTTAAATTCCAAACTTGGTTCAATAACCCAGGAGAGGCAGCAGGAGTTATTGAACGATAGACATGCCTGATAATCTTGACAGATTTACTTTGAAGGACGATGATGTCCGAAAGAAGGCCAGTTGTGATGGTCTTGCCCATGTACCTGAATGAAATATTTCCGTTCAGACATTGTTATTTTGAGGATCTGACCAGTTTCAATGCTGGCTTTCGCAACACATCCATGTTGTTTCACTCTGCCAAACCAAGTGACGTCTTATCTGCTGTAATGGATCTCCAATTCCCTGGAACGATATTGCAGTTTGATCGGTAAGTGACACAACACATAACCGTGTTGTACAAAATAAGCCATTCGGCCCTCGATGCCGTACTGGCCTTCTATCCTCCTCTAAGATCAGGCTAACTCACATAACCTTCATTGTACTTAATTCCACGTGATGATCCAAGAGTTGATAAACTGGCCCTGATGTATCTGACTCTACTACCACTGCTGGCAGTGCATCCAACACAGTCACCACTCTGAGAAAAGAATCTACCTCTGACATCTCCACTAAACCTTCCTCCAATTACCTGAAAATTGTGCCTCTTCGTGATACACATTTCCATAATGGAAAAAAAAACACGAGTCATCCACTCTATCTATGCCACTCAACATCTTGTACACCTCGATCAAGTCAGCTCTCATCTTTCTTCACTCCAGTGAAAAAAGCCCTAGCTTTCTTGATAAAACCCTCCCTCCAGTCCAGGCAGCATCCTGGCAAATCTCATTTGCACCCACTCTGAAGCGTCCACATCTTTCTGATAATAAGCTGACCAGAAGTGAACACAAAATTCCAAGTATGATCTAGCCTGGAATCTATCGAGCTGCAACATAACCTCGCGGTTAGAAACCTCAATCCCCCTGCAAATAAAAGTCAACAAACGATACGTCTTCTCAACAGCCCTACCAAATTTGGTGGCAATTTTTAAGGATCTGTGGACATGGATTAGATTAGATTAGATTAGATTAGATTACAGTCTGGAAACAGGCCCTTCGGCCCAACAAGTCCACACCGACCCGCCGAAGCGAAACCCACCCATACCCCTACATTTACCCCTTACCTAACATTACGGGCAATTTAGTATGGCCAATTCACCTGACCCTGCACATCTTTGGACTGTGGGAGGAAACCGGAGCACCCGGAGGAAACCCACGCAGACACGGGGAGAACGTGCAAACTCCACACAGTCAGTCGCCTGAGGCGGGAATTGAACCCGGGTCTCAGGCGCTGTGAGGCAGCAGTGCTAACCACTGTGCCACCGTGCCGCCCACATGGATACCAAGAGCCCTGTTTTCCTCCTCACTGCCAATAATCATCCTTTCAATCCTGTATTCCGTGTTCAGATTTTATCGTCGAAAGTGAATGAATTCATACTATTCCAGATTGAAATGCATCTGCCACTTATCTTCTCAGTTCTGCATCCTGTCAATATCCCGTGGCTACCGAAAACAAATCTCCACACTATCCACAATTTCACCACCACTCATGTCATCTGATAACTTACTAACTTACGCTTCCACTTCCTCGTCCAAGCCATTTGTAAAACTCACAAAAAGCAGAGGTTCCATAACCGATCCCTGCAGAACCGGAACACTTCAACCCCAAGGCATCAATGTGGACTTCAACAGTTTCCTCATATCCGCTTCCCCACCTCACCCCAGTTCCAAACTTCCAGCTCTGCACTGTCCCCATGACTTGTCCTATCTGACAATCTTCTTTTCCACCTATCCACTCCACCCTCCTCCCTGAGCGATCACGTTCATCCCCTCCCCCACCCACCTATTGTACTCTATGCTACATTCTCCTCACCGCCACCCTCCATTCATTTATCTCTCCACCTTCAGGCACTCTGCCTGTATTCTTGATGAAGGGCTTTTGCCCGAAACGTCGATTTTACAGCTCATCGGACGCTGCCTGAACTGCTGTGCTTTTCCAGCACCACTAATCCAGAATCTGGTTTCCAGCATCTGCAGTCATTGTTTTAACCTAGAATAGGGTTTTATCTGATCGCTTCATAATCCATGAAATTGTCATGACACATGTCAGATACCACGAGCAATTTTCGCTCACCTTGTTTGATGTGCATCTTTCGAGCTTGAGTAATACTAATGTTGGGGTCTGAAGCAGAAATTGAGGTATATGATGGGGTAGTGTATATCTTTAGTACCCTCTCATTCCCTGTCGATAAAATGATTAATTGTTTTATCACGTGCCTCCATTGCCAACAGCCCCTCGAACTGTATCTCCATAACTTTCTGAACTAGCCCTGCCTGGTTTTTGAGAGTTTCCTCACTTTAAATAGTTAATTCTTTCATGATTTGTCTCACCCTCTGCCCGTTCTCATTCATACCCTGTACGTTCAATAAAAATTCACAAGGAACGGCATCGCATTGACCCTTGTGACAGCGTCATCCTTCTGGTGTCGAGTGAGATTTTGGCATTCCCCACATTTGGTGGCCCCAGTGGTATCAAATGGTTTGTACATCACGGCATTGGTTAACATGTAATACATTTGTTTCAATCGAACGAGAAATGTTCTGACATTGGAATGCTTTACGGTATCATTTGACATCTCACCTTTGTCAAAACATTGAAGCTGGAAAAGCACTGCAGGTGAAGTAGCATCCAAGAAGGAACGCGTTCGACGTTTCGGGCGGAAGTCCTTCAGTCGGAATGTGAGGATGGAGAACGGAGCTTAAAGGTAAATGGGAGGGGATTGGGGAGCTAAGGGTAAAGTATCTTGGAAGGCAATAGGAAGATGGAGCTGGAAGTGATGTCGATAGGTCGGAGCAAAGATTGGATCGGATATGTTGGATGGAAGATGGATTAGTGGCACAGTTCTACAGGGTAGTGCTGAGTTGCAGGGTTGAACCTGGAATTCAGTGAGGGGAGTGAGATTAGGAAACCAGAGAAATCGACGTTGATACTGTGGGGTAGGAAGATCCCTAGTGGAACCTGAGCCGTTCTTCAGCCAGAGGTCGCGTGGCTAGTATTTGGCGGAGGAGGAAGCTCGGAACCGGGCCAATACCTCTCACCTATGTTTAATAGTACTATTCCATGGACCGGTTTCTGTTAGGATTGACCATTTCTAATTCCCTCGGGGTTCTTCAGAGGAAGACGTATGTGGTGTGGGTAATGCAAGTGAGAAGCCCACCTACAACGATTGTACTGGTGCACCCACTTCCAAATAGCGTCTACACAGCTATTTTTGCCCTTTCATATTATATAGCCTGTCGTCCGTGGAGAGGGTTGCAATACATGCTGAAGGTGCATTCATCCGTTTTTCTACTTCTTTTTTGCAGGTCTGCCTGTAGACTGCAGATACACTAAGTCTCTACCAGCAGATGGCATGAACTTAGGCGCTAAAGTACGTTGAGTCATTATTTTGGTCTTTCCCCCCCTGGAAGGCATGTACCATAAAATGTGTTTTGTGATAACAACGTCTCTCATATATTCCTTCATTGCACCAATGTGATCTATGAAGGAACAGAATATTAAGGAGTTGATCTGGAGAATGCATCCTGTCACAGAAAGAGTGAAAGGTGGACCCATTGCCTCTGATAAGGCCATGTTGAGAAAACTAACAAGGTGGGGCAGCATCCAGAGAGAGCGGGGAATTGTGTGATGGAAATGAGCAAGGGAGACAATAATCATTGTTTTATGGGGTATTTCAGCAGAACTAATGGAAGTTAGAAAAGTTTTTTTTTCGCAATTGGAACAGGAGTGGTGCTGAAGAAGAAATGAAATGGTCTGTTATAGGGTGGAAGCTGCAAACTTTAAATGACAAATATTTCATGGAAACAAATCTAAACAGATTGCTGACTGGTTCAGCAAGGAATACAAGAGCCCAGGAAACGAGCGGGAGAAGATTGCGTTTATTCGATCTGTTCCATCAGTCAATATGATTGTGGCTGATTTCAGACTTCAAATCCAGCGTCCTCCCCATTTCCCATGATGCTTTGAGGTACCAGGAAGTTGTTGCTTTCAGTCTGAAATGAACTAAGTGAGGGAGCACCGACATCCTCAGTGATATCAAATACCAAAGACTCTGAGATGATTTGAGGAAAAAGGCGTCACCTCCTCTCATTCCAAATAAGCTTTTCCTTATCTTGAGATTGCGTCCACGTGTTTAAGATTGGCACACGTGCGGGAATAATTTCTCAGCATCTCCCCTATCAAGCCTCTGTCGTTCAGAATCTTATATATTTCAATGGAATCGTTTCTCAATTTTCTGATAACTGAGGATACGGACACATGGCATGCAATCTTGGCAGCAAATAGTGAAATTCTTTTATAATTTATTCATGATGTTTTGGCATTTCTGGCTGTCTGCTGGCTTTTGTTCCCCATACGTAGCAGGTCTGGAGGAAGCGGTGGGGAGTTGCCTTCTTGAACGGCTGGATTCCATTTTGTGCAGTTAAATACAAAGTGATGTAAAGGAAGGACTACCAGGATTTTCAAACATTGGCACCTTTTAGAACCAAATGTTTGTTCAAGCTAGGTTGGTGAGTGGTTTGATGTGAAATTTTCAACTGGTGGTTTTCCTATTTATCTGCTGAGCTTTGCATTCCAGATAAGAGTGCTGTGTGTTCAGAAATTGTTTTGTATGGAATTTTGCTGTGTATCTTGTCTATGGTACGCACTGCTACTACCGGTGGTGTAGACAGGGAATTTGTTGCTGTGATGCTGAGCAAGCTGCATTGCAAGTTCATTCTCCCTAAATATTGAACGCACAGCTGCTCCATGTGGTTACACATTGCCTGTTTGGCTATTTTATTTTAGTTCAGATTGTTTACTTTCTTGCAGGCTTTCGTTTAAAAATAAACACACAACTGTGGATAACCTCAGCTGGATGGAGCGAACAGATGCAGGAAAACAGCAGGAGTCATTCCTTGTCCATTAGAAAAGGAGTATTGCCGTGTTTCGATTCCTTTTTATCCTTTTAGCCGTTTCCTCACGTAGACTCCTCGTTCCATTATTTGCTGCATCTAATCTTGTTTCTCATTTACTTGGATTTATTCGTTAATTGAATTATTTTTATAACTGGATATTTAGCAGCATACTTTATCTGGTCTCTGAACTTTTTCTGTGTCACCACATAAATAAATGCATTTGTGCAGCAGCTTAAGTTCCGCAGCATAAATACAATTAGTTCAAAGAGACGATAAACAGCATAATCCAATGAATAACCAGCATTAAAGTAATATAAAATACAGCCCAACCAGAGGAGTATGAAGCTGGCAGATATGGCAAAAAGTAAAATCACAGACTTCTTTCTGCTCTCTACCTCTGGATCGTTCTCTATTTTTCTCTGATTCCCGAATCCCTCACGCACCTTAATAGCCTGGAAGATGTGTCTGACAGTCAGAACGTTGAGAAAGAGAATAAAAATGAATGGGAACATTGGTGTTAAAAATTGTTCAAAATATCTGAAACTTATCCACCGACGGTCGTAATAATAACTGGACCAGACATGACAGTACCATTGAATGTTGTTGATAATCGTTCCAGGTTTAAATCGAAAGTACGTGGGAATGTTCTTTAAAGAAAAGAAAATACAGATGATTGCTAGAACTCTCATTGCAGTTTTCTTTGTGCAATATGTAGTTTTCATCTGATGAAAACAAATGGCGACAAATCGATCGAAAGAAAAGGCAACAGTGAACCAGACAGAACAGTCAATGGTCAGGTGATGGATGACATTGATAAGACTGCAAACCGGAGTGATGCTCAGGAAACACCGTGGATCATAAAATTGTTGAAATCGGATAAGTACGACATAAAAAACAATGAACAGGAGGTCAGAAATTGCCATGGCCACCAGGTAGATGGTTTTGCATGTGGAAAGACCACATTTGCCCCGAGCTAAAATTACAATCACCACGAGACTAACTGTAAGAGAAAGGACAAGAAGAGATTTCAAGTTGCTGATGGAGCATTATTCATGCAGACTGGATGTAACGACACAAAGATGATTGTTGTACCTTGTAATATAAAGTTAAAGGATCTGAACCACATAACAGAAAACACGTTCTAAATGGATCATTTGCACTTGTAAAATACATAGTGTAGAACATGATCAGCGGATTGCTCATGAAAACACGATCATGCTTTTTTGTGGTGTCGGCAGTGGTTGATTTAATATGTTTCATAGACTACACAGACTGGCTGGGGTTTCCCATATGACCACACCATCCACCACAAAGTCAATTTGGATCAGTTAAGCAAAGAATGGGAGACACCCAACATACATATGGATTGCAAAATTTCTGCATTTCGTTTTGAAGCCAACGCTTGTCACTTATCAGACTAAACGAAATTTTATCTTACTGTATATTGGCACAGACCTCTTCCTTACCTAATGCATCATACATGGTGCTAACCATTGTGCAATCACAAGAAAATATCTTTTATTTGGAAATGATGGTGGAAGGAAATGCATTGCTGAGGCAGATACAGATTTTGGGGCCTAGTATATGACCCTGAATAGTTGCTGCAGCGATGTTCGACAGTTGAGATGATTGCATTCCAACAGCTGAAACCATTTTCACCTGTGGTCAAGATGAAACCAGGTAGAATGAGATTAGCAGAATTTAATCTCATTGAGTTCTTTGGTTTTTTTTAGGGCTGCCTTATTGTGAATCACTATTTGTGATTTGTATGTGAAAGAACTGAATCATTTTTCAGGAATTAAAATTTAATTGTAAAAATAGGCTCAATTGATAGATAAACAGAAAGCCAATCCTACTGTGAATGCAAGGCAAACAGTCCGAAGTGTGGTGCAAGACAGATTTAACATGTGAATATTGGGAAGGTCAGAGGTCATCGTCGAAAACACAACAAGCAAGTGACAGAGTTTGAGCTCCAGAGCGTCGGAATGTTTGCCATTATGACGCGAAAAGAAGAGAAATGCTTATAAATCAGGAAATTGGATTTGTAAGCTATGAAGTGGCATGGATTATGGAAGATGGGTAGAGAATACACAGTGCTTTGTGATGAAATTACGGAAATGATATTTCCACTAATGATGGAGACTGCAACTGAGGTTCATTAATGTGGAATGCTCATTCAGGATTAGAACACTTCGTAAATGGAAAGGCTTAATTCGATGTGATGCACTTACAGTCATTTATTAGATATAGCTGTAATATTGCAGCTACTGAATTTAGTTATTTGTTGAAACAGACTTTTTTCTATTGATATTCGTATTTTTATTTTTATGTGTTGCCTTAAAACTGATTGATGCACCCAGTTCTCATCGAAAGCTCTTCCTCCTAAGGAAGCCACACATCACAAAGTGTAGGGCAGCGATCGCTGAACAATTGACTGCAGGCAGATTATGAATTGCAGATTTAACAATTGTTAATCTTATTCTAACCAAATACAGATGGCATGTCTTGACACCATTTTCAACTCTATATCCATACTTATTAATGTTCAGATAAGACATTAGTGTAGACATAGAGCTCAACTTGTCCTAATCTTTCTAGAAGATTAATCAGCATCAAAAACATTGCTTGAATCAACATGATATGTCTTCATGGCATTTTGTTGAATGACCGTTGTTGGTCTCGGAAAAAATTGCATCTCTTTATCTTCAATGGGACATTTCACTTTGTAAACTTAGCATCAAAGATAATTAACCAGTTGCGACTATTTTCCTATTAGCAAACCATTGTATATTTACAAACTGCATTGAGAACTTCATCACTGGATAGTACAGAAATGAGAAAGGTCATCCAAACGAAGCACTCACTCTTTCATATTCTTATGGTCATAGTTACCTTTGCAGTCACTCTGTCACTGGAATTGGGTGTCAATTCATTGACCCACATCCAATATAGGTCTACAGTAAAAGATATTCTTAGCAAAACTTACAATTAGAGTCACAGGTAGTCTCCTCTCAATGCTCCACACTTACGACAATGCTACATTTACAGATCTCCACAGAAAAGCAAGAATGCTGTCTCATAAGTTTCTATTTGAGCGGTTACCCACACGCAGTGCAAAAAACAATGGAATATCCTCTTAGTACCATGTGGTCACTGGAGCCAGAGCATCTGGGCTGAAGTTCGTGATCCTTGTTCAGTACAATGACACAATCGGTAAGCAATTCAAACAGAGTCATTCCTGGAGATCTAGATCAATTGGACACAACATTCCAGTCGATCGCGGGATAATGTAGAGTGCCTGAAAGCTGCAGACAAAAGGTTTTTTTATTTCAATTGAGAAGTTACACGACAGAAATGGTACGGAAATATTAACCGCAAACGCTAATATCACACATGAACAACTCATTCCGCCCCAGTCCAGTGCCCATTAAGTGAAGGGATAAATATAACCATTATTCATGTCGGTGGATCAGCATTCAGACAGCACTCCATGTCAAGGTGTAAGATGCTCTGGGGAAGGAAAGACCAGATTTCAAGACACGATTATACTCTAAGACTCCATGGCAGAATGCTTTTGCCCCAGAACTCTCAGTCTAATGTGTTGTACTAACCTCTTGCATTATGATAGTAATCTGTGTTCTCTGCAACTTACAGAGGCTTATTAGGTACGAAATAAAATTTATTTGACTAACAAGTCTCCATTTTCCTTCAACCATTTTGGAATGGAAGAAGACAGGTCATTATAGCATCAAATTGCCTAATGCTCTCCCGTGATGTAACAAATGCTGTGCCAGATATATCCCAGCAAGCACAGTTGATGTGGCAACCATGACATTTGGACAAAACAGCAGGTCCCTGTATTCTTACTTCACTCTCACCATCAAGATAATCTCTGCCCCTCAATTGCCTCAAAGCATTCTGGGATAGCTCAGCACCTAAATGTGATCTACAATAAATCACCTCACTTTAAACAGTGATTCGAAAAATATGAATCATTTCATCGAAGCAGAAGGAGCTGAACATGATGAACTGACCTGCGTGGGGTCAATGCCCAGAATGGTCATCCAACCCAGCACAGGTTTCGTCATAAACCAGTTCCTACATAGTAAACACAGGTGAGTCGTCATTCCTACTCACCTCTGCTTTCCAATCATTCAGAGAACAAGGAACATATGACGTTATTAAAAAGTAGATTGGCTCAAATCGGCCAACAAGATCTTGAACTGCATCGATATAGCAAAGCAATTATAAGTGTTGGCATTCATATCTCTATATAAATTTGTCTGTGTGGTGTTAATCAAAATCACTGCTTGGACATATACGCCACATAAAAATCGCATTAATTCCCCACACCATGTGGTAAAGAGCGTAATTCAAAGCAGGGTCGACAAACGGTACATATTATTTTAGCAGTGCGCTGCTGATGGATTAGAAATCAATTGGTGATCCTGATACGTTGTCCAACTCACCGATCACCTCAATTCGGAACATGAACACACGCAGCAGGGCTAAATTTTACCCCGTTTTGCCAGATATCCTTGAGTCTTATTGGAACCTTGGAGCAGTAAAATAATATGAAATATCTTAAATTGTACTTCAGTCACCCCAAACCGACTTCTCTTCCGTCATGGAAAATCTGTTGTTCCACACAATCACCAAAGAATTTAGTCCTCTGGATGGGGTGCAATAACAGGAATTTCTCAAAATTGACGGAGACCTGCAGTCCAACGTTTAACACGACGGTTTCACAGTGATTTGGTCTAAATTATATCCAGGATGTTCATCTCCAAAATTGCAGAACAAGAAAAATAACAGCGACGATAATAATAATAACAATAAATATAAACGTAAATTCAGATCCAAATACTGAGTAACAATCCCAATCAAATGCCCTTATATGCCATTCGTATAGACCGGTATCGTTTGGGGAACATCGAAATATAAAACAACAAAGGGAAAGTTGGGAAATATCTTGTTTGACAAACCTGTTTCTCCACTGTTGGATTGCTGTTGCCACCAAATTCAAGACCTCATTATTTTTCATATTCGACTCCTCCCTACAGTACTGTGCAACTTTTTACAAATAACACTACTCACATGTCTTTTGTGGAAACAAGCAATCACGACATACTCATCATATTTGGAACCCTGTGCTCAACACCACTCCCAGCAATCTGTCCACACATATATCATGGCCCCACACACCCACTGATTGATGAAAACACACACGATGTTCAAAGCCATCTGTGCTGACACTCACTTATTATTTTGTAATGACCTTCTCAAACCAAACATTGCCCACCTGGCATCTGCTCTCCCATTTCGAACAAAATATCTGATAGAGATCCACCAACAAAATACCTTTGCATCAAGGAATTCGAAACACCTTACTCAGAGGTTCCTAAGATCCGGTCGTTACAAGAACCATCTAACTGATAGTAGGGTTTGAACTACCACGGAGAGAGATCGGTCTTCCTCAACACTCTCTCGACCAGCCAGGGCCGGTGCTCATTCAAACTCCATCAGTGTGGCCTCAGTGCCAACCCATTCTGCGCGGTACAGAGAAACAGGCAATGCTGCAAATTACTGAGGAGCCTCCTAATCAATAAACTATTCACTTTAAAATCAGAAACTGGGGATATTGTCATCTGCCATCGGTATTTGCCATGCAAAATGGAAAGGAAATAACTATTAATCATAGAGTGGAAATAAGTATGATTTAATGCAGAGAATTGTAAAACTGAATTGTTTCAAGACTTACCAGGAATACCAAAAGTGGCAAAGACGGTATAGTATAGTTTTTCGATCATTATCCTTGGAACATACATTTTGCTGTTTGTGAAATAGCCTCTGATGTCCTGCTGCTGAGAGTCTATCTGAATTGGAGAATTACCTGGCGCTGACACAGATCAAAAGATAATATTTTATATCATGTGGTGGCCCACTGGGAAACATTGAATTTTTATCCAACATTTTGAACAAACAATTTGTGACAGAAGGTTTATTTTAAATTTGTGATGTCATTAAGATTTAAGCCTGTAATTGAAATACCCCAAAGACTAGATTAATCTGATCCTGTTAGATCACAAATATTAATTGTAAATCTTCTTCAAACTTCAATGCTTGTATAAAATCATATGCAGTTCATCCCAGCAATACCAAAATATTTTTAGATATTCTTTTCAGTGACGGCATTCATTTTGATCAGGCTTTACAGTCATTCAAAAGTTCGTGCGGTGAAGCTTTTTAAGAACTGTTCTCCTACATATTGTTGTATCCCTATTTTCCTTGTTAATCCAATTTTACAACACATTAGGGAAATTCTATCTGTGAATGAGCACTCTCAATCAGAACCTGAAGCTGATAGAAACCACAACAGCTGGAACGTGTACTAAGTGATATAGTTCGCAACATAAATGCAAAACTTGACAGAAAATTATTTAGACCATTGACTTCAAAATCCAGAATGACAGAATGATACATAATGCAAGTGACCCTGCGACCAGTCGTGTTCATTCCACCAAAATGATCCTAAATCTACATTAATCCCACTTTCCACCACTTGACTTGCATGTTATGACATTTCAAACGCTCATCCAAGTAATTGTAAAAGTGGGTATGTTTTGCCATCTCAAACACCCTCCCAGACAGTGCATTTCTGTGGACGAAACGAATTTCACTCATGTTCACTCTAAACCTTCTGCCTTTAGCTTAAGATAATGAAACCTTGGTCCTGACACTTGGACTGAGAGAAACAACTGCTTTGGATTCACACTGTCCATGCCCCTTATAACTTATACACCTGCTGTAGATAAGTCACTCCGAACTTATCCACCCTCCCTCTGCCCAGATATATTGTTGCAAACTGAGCACCATTCTGGTGAATCTCCTTTGCACTTCCTCCAGTGCAGTCACGCCCTTCCTATGGTGCAGTGTCCAGAACCACACATAATACTCCAACTGTGGATTAAACAAAGTTCTGTACAGCTTCGAAATGCCCTCTCCTTTTATAATCCTCCCACATTTCTGATGACGGTATTATGCCCGAAAGCCGACTTTCCAGTTCCTCGGATACCGTCTCATCTGCTGTGCTCTCCCAGCGCCACACTGTTTGACTCTGATCTCCAGCATCTGCAGTCCTCACTCTCTCCTTATAATCGAAGCATCGACTGAAAAAGGCGAGTGTCCTATGCGCATTCTAAACTAGCCAAGTATCCTGTCATTCCACCTGCAGGGATCTGTCAAAACAGCACCTCAAGTCCTTTCGGATCCTCTGATCTTCCTAATGTGGGTCTATCCATTGCGTACACCCTTTTCTGGTGACTGCGTTTTTTTAATGTGCATCATCTATCATTTCAGAAGGATTACATTACATCAACCACTCATCTGCCCATCTGACCAATTACCTTTTTCTATCTGTCACCTAAGAATATATACCTCCCTGACAACGACTGAGACAATGTTAGTATCATCAAAAATCGTATTTCTCATTCCCAATCTCATCAACTGCATCTCCCTATTCCCCAGCCACACCCACTCCGTAAAACACACACACACACATTCTCAGTGTCCTATGTGCGAACTTGTCAAAGGCTTTGCTCAATTCCATATGAACTACTTCAACTGCTCTACCCTTATCTACAGATCTGGCCACCTCATCGAAATGCTTCACCAGATGAAACCGCCCTGACTAGCCATGTTGAAAATATTCCGCACTAAATGGAGATTAATTATATCCTTTATTTTTTTCTCCAGTCGTGTCCTGAACACTGACGTGAAACTCAGTAGCCTGTTATTCCTGTTCGATCTCCACTTCCCTTCTTGAAAAATGGAAATACACCTCTGGCACCCCCACCTCCCCCCTCCCCACTACACCGTGGCTGAGGAGGACTTGAATGTTTCAGTCAAAGTCCCTGCAATTTTTTCCGTTGTTTCCTGGGTTATATATCCTTAGCATATCATAATTTCTATACATTTAAGGTCTCCAAAATCTACAATATCGACTCGCATCATATAAATGGTGAGAGATTGAGCGATTTTCATATTTTCAACTCTTTCACTTCCCATTCGGTTTCCCAACCATACAAAGGGAGGACAAAATGTGTTCCAAGAACCTTGATTTCCAAATTCTATTTTTTTGAATAAACACATTGCAAAGTCCTTTCAGACTAAGTAAAAGCCGATTTCAGAACAAGACAATGTACACTGTGGAAGCAGGCCATTTTTATGAACGATTACATACCGACTCACTGTACAGCATCACACTTGACCCACCCTTTACCCTATCGTTGTAACCTCTCATTTCCCTCGTCTAATCCATCTATCTTGCACATCGCTGGACACGATGGGCAGTATAGAACGTCTCGTCCATTCAATCTGTACTTCCCTGGACTCTGGGAGAAAACTGGATTACCCGAAACCCAGACAGAGACTGCGGGAACATGTGAAATCCACACAAACAGTCGCAGAGGGTGGAAATAAACCTGGTCCCTGGTGCTGTGAGACAGAAGTGCTAACCACTGAGCCACTGTATAAAACACTCATACTTCAGCAGAAAGATTTATGTGTTTTACAAACTCTCTCTCTCTCTCTCTCTCTCTCTCTCTCTCTCTCTCTCTCTCTCTCTCTCTCTCTCTCTATCTATCTCTCTCTCTGTCTCTCTCTCTCTGTCACACACACACATATACACACACACACTCACACATACACACAAACACCACATTAAATGTATTTTTGCATTCTTCTTTTACTACTTACCACTTTCTTTTGTATGGGGAATCAATTTCTCTGATCATCAACAGTTGCTTCTTCCTCACTGAGCAAATATACTAAGCCATATTGATTTTCTCTTAATTGTCCGCAGTCAATGGTAATGTCATTGTCTGGTCTTATTTTGACTGCATTCACATTTTCTCTGGATCAAGTAGAAGCAAGCCAGTAATTCGCTGAATAATAATAAAACATAAATCTTTGTTGAGTAATTGGCACAAAACTTTCAAGTTAGTCTCAAATCCAGCTTTAAATCCGTTCATTTTATGACTTTTAATATTGACATAAAGCTATGGTCAATTGAAGTAACAACCCATCGAATTAATTAATGTCCTTCAGGGAAAGAAAACTGCCATCCTCAGCCAAACTGGGCTCCATGTGTCTCCATGCTCACAGAAATCGATGTGGTTTTCGGAGGTTAGTCATATAAGCTCAAGGCCCACACTGCAAGAGTTCCTCACAATTGTGTTCTTAACCTAACTATCTTTTGTAACGGTACAACTTACCTCTTGTCAATTAAAAGAGCCATACGTTGGACTGTTTGCGATTAATTGCACAATCTTCAGCAGTATTCCTGGATACTGAAGCACTCCATGCCGCAGTGATGCAAAATCTCAGAAACATCCAAGGCTGTGCTGATCAGTGCCAATTAAAATGCGTACCACACAAATGTCAAACAATTACCACCTCGAATACGAGATCATTAAAGTTACACCTCTTGATATTCAGAGGCTTTGCTGATTTTGAACCATTGTGATTAACAACCTGGAGTTACTATTGAGCAGAAAATGAACTGGACTCACAGATTGAATACTGTGGCTCCAAGGGCAGGTCAGAGGGGAAGAACACTGCCATGGTTAATGCATCACATACTCCGAAAGCCTCTCCACCATCTACTGTGCAAGGCACACATCAATTTGATTGGTGCCATATTTGGTAAAATATCTGCATACATGCATTCCATCCACCACCAATGTTCAGTGAAAGCATTGACGATACACATTGCAGAAATTCGCTGATGTTCCTTCAACAGCATCTTCTAAATAACGACTGACACATTTCCAAAGACAAAGGCAGAAGATACATGGGAACAACTCTAGCTGCATGTTTCTTTCCAAGCCACTCACCATCCTGACTTCAATGTATCTTCATTCAAAAAAATTGCCATCACTCAATGGACAATAAAGCTGCTCTCTTATTAATGATAAACGACTGGTTGTGAGTTTAACCTGAGGGTTACCATGTCCCAGGTGAGTGGTGATCGTCGGAATTTAGGAACTTCATGGTGATATCAGCCAGTGTGGGAAGAGACCCCACACTGTTGGTGCCACTCAACATCGCAAAAATAGCCGTCCAACCAGCAATGCTACAGGAGTTCAGTTTGCACAGCTGGTTTGACAGCGGCTGTGAGATATAGAGAGGTGAGGTAATTCTCTATTCAATATCGCTCACAGTTATCTCACTGTCTAACAAAAAAAAACCCTCCGTATCTAAGACGATTCCTTCGGTGTCACGCTATCAAAATCCTGGACATTCCCTCTCTCTCCAGTCCCCTTCACACCTTCGACTGTTATTTCCTACACTGTTTTGACTGTAGTGGCACAGGAAAGCAGCTACAACAACATACTGAAGGGAAATAAAATTTGGTCCATACATTAAAAAACAATCCCGCTGAAATAATTGATGGAACATGCCTGAACAAACCATTTTAATAGCCAAGACTATGACTACCAGAAAATTCAGATAAATGTACGAGTAAAATCGTTGGATATGTAAATATTTAGCAGATTTTTTCGGGTGGAGATTGAGTAAGAGAATATGCGTGAGAGTGTAAGAGAGATAGTGCGAGAAAGAAATGGCATGTCAATTGCTGAACTCAGTTCAATGTCATTTTGACTATGATGAAATACATTGAGCAAAGACCACTGCTGGTTGAATTTTCTTTGAAAGTTTTCGACACTTGAAGCATTTTCAGACATGACTTCCGAAAGTGGTTAGTATATGTCGCACGTCAGAAAGTTCCTGCATCTAATAGCAGAAATACCTCCTTATAATCATAAATAATCATCTGATGTTTGCGCAGTCCTTGTGTCTCAGATGAAAATATCGTTCTCCTGATCCAAGATTGTTCAGTGTTTGTGCTCGAGAGTAATAAAACATAGTGTCCATGCCAAACTGCTTACTGTTATTGAAATGTTGAAGTTCTGTAATCAGCATTTACGCTGCAGTTGGATTAGAAAATTATTGTTATCTTTGTTGAGTGACACAAGTATCGGGAGAGAAGATTAAATTTTCCAGTGAGGGGTTTTACATTCAAATCGACATTGTTTGATTACTGTTAGTTCAAGGATATGGTGGCTCAGTGGTAAGCACTGCTGCCTCACATGTCAGGGCCTTAGTATCGATTTCACCATCGCGCGACTGTCTGTATGGAGTTTCCACATTCTCCCCGTGTCTGTCCGTGTTTCTTTCAGATGTACCGGTTTCCTCCCACAATCCAAAGATGTACAGGTGAGGTGCTATAGTCAGGGGTAAATGTCGGGGAATGGGTCTGGTCGGATTACCCTTCAGACGGTTCTCACGTGTTCATGTTCTTCAGGATACGTGACAATAATCCATTCTAAAACTTTGCTTATACATTAATAATAATATTTGAGTTTGCACACTCGGCTTGAGATTTCATCAAAAATCTCTCTGAAAATTCAAATGCATTACAGTCATTGCTTTTTCTCAATTTGTCGACGAGTCACCTTCTCAAATATTATTCTAATTTCGTAAATCTGTTGTTGCATTTGCCTATGCCCTTTATCTTCAGTCCCAATAAATGCTCCAACACCGTTGATTTACTAATTTCATTCTAATGCCTTTCCCTCTACAGACTATTGTTTCCAAGTGTTGCAGAATTTTTTGTTTGTTTTGTTTCTTCTGTGAAGACAGAATTGAAATAGTTGCTTCATAGTTCTACCGTTTCCCTGTTCTCCATTCTGCATTCCCCGGTTCCAGATTGTAAGAATGCTGTATTTGTTGTCTCTTACGTTGGCCATTGACAAACTTTCAGACGCTGTTTTCGATCACTCTTTTCATCCTTGTTAACATATTTTTCAAAACTCCAGCAATTACAGTTTTACCCTGCTCAATGATTGATTTTCCACAACAATAAATCACAGAATCATAGAGTCTGTACCACCAGGCATACAGCACGGTCTACATTAGTCTTACGTTGCCACAGAACGTCCATATCCGTGAATGTTATGACACGTCAAATGCTCGTCCAAGTACCTTTTACAGTTTGAGAGGTTACTGGGACAACTACATTCTCAGGAAGTGCATTTCGGATCCCAACACCCTCTGAATGAAAACAAACTATCCTCAAATCCTCTCCAAGCATCAAGCCCTCCATGTTAAACTGTTTCTCTCATTTTCTTGTCCTTTTGACGAAAAGGAACAGCTGCTGTCTCTTCACCCTATCGATGCACCTCATCGTCTGATATTTCTAAGTGGTATCACACTCAGTGTTCTCTAATCAAGAGCAAACAATCCGAGCTCATTAAGCCTCTACTCACAGCGGATACTCTCCATTTCCTGGAAGGACATCCTGATGAATTTTCTCTGCACTCACTCTCCTTCAACTGTATTATTCATATAACATCCAGTCAAATTCAAGGATCTGTGGAGAAGAACTTTATGAGTTTTCAGTGTTCTGCCAGTCAATCAGAATTCCTCTGTCTAGTTCCTTTTTCCCACATTGCATCCATTAAAATTTATCTGTGTTAATTTCTGTCTATCATTGACTGTCCATCTGACCATTCCATGCATATCTTCGTGTAACATAAGACCTTCCTCTCCACTGCCAAACACCCGGGCAATCTTTGTGCCAAAAACAAGTTAACTCTTCACACCCGCCCCACATTCTCCACATTCACATCTGCAGAAGTTATAAATACCACAACAAATAAGGGACACAGCACTGATCCATGTGGTACAACCGGGGACACTAGCCTCCAGTCACACAAGCATTCTTCAACCAACATCCCCTGTCTCCTCCCACTGAAACAACTTTGAATGTCACTTTCCAAGTTGCTCTTGAATCGACGACATTTTAATTGGTTTATCCAGTTTCCCATGTCAGAAAGACATGTGATTTTTAGTTTTGTCCACCCCTGACAAACACAGGCACCTCCAAGTCAATATGGAGAGTGACAGAGTTGATTGGGACAGGGGGCAAAAAATCTAAAGAAAGAATGTTCCGTTGGCATGAGAAAAGCAGTCTACAATCATTCGGAAACATTACTTTAAAGGGATGACAAATATTAAAGGAGTCCTTGGAGGAACTGTGACCGTTGTTTATTCCTGCCTGGCATAATGTAAATTTGAAAATGTGGTCCTGACATGGTTAACAAGGGATGTGAGGCATAGTACTGATCCAAAAGAGAGGCGTACAAATTGGCTGAAAAGAACAGTAGGCCTGATGACTGGGAGCATTTCAGATTTCAGCTGAAGGCGAGTTAGGGCTTCATTAAGACGGAAAATGAAGTGCAAGTGTAAACTTGTGGGGAGCATACAAATAAATTGCTAAAGTTGCTAAAGATGTAATGAAGAGACAATAAAAATGAAAACAGATATCTAACAACCAGAAAAACGGGAAGTTATAATGCAGAATAAAGAGATGGCAGATCAATTAACGACATATTTTGGTTCTATCATCACAATGGATGTCACAACTAATTTCCCTAAAACGCAGAGGAAAACATGAGAAGGAGGAACTGAAGGAAATTAGTACTAATACATAAATGGAGTTGGTGAAATTTCTGAGATTAAAAACCAACAGATGCCAACACCTGGTAATCAATACCCTAGATTACTTAAAGTAGCCCGATATATCGTGGATGCATTCTGATCGCGTGTCTTGAATCTAAATAGGAGAACTTAATGGCTATCTTTGAAGTTTCTGCTGACTCTGAAACACTTCTATGAATGGCGGGCAGCCATTTTGGCCATTTTAAAGAAAGACATACAAAGGAAACATGGAATGATAGACCAGTTAGCCTAAGACTGGGAAACCGCGACATGATGAGACAGATAGTCAGCATGGATTGACAACAGTGAAATTAGATTCCAGACCTCGTGTTCATTTGAACAAGTCCCTCACATGAAACATTCAGGTGCAGCGGGAGATGAAGGTATCAAATGGTAAGTTGGCCTTAGTAGTGAGAGGATGAGAACATACACAGGGATGTCTTGCTTAAATTGTACAGGGCCTTGGTAAGAGCAAACAGAGAGTGTTCAGTCGTTTTCGCAATGGAGACTCCACAAGAACGGTTTAACAGACCGATTCCTTGGATGGCAGGATTGACTTATGAGGACGAGATTGGTTCAGATGGATTCCATTGGAGGTGAAAGAATGAAGTCGGATCTCACAGAAACCAGTACCATTCTAACATGATTAACAAGGTAAGAGCAATAAAGATTCTCTAACTGACGGGAGAGTCTCGAACCGAGGAGGGCTCGCAGTTCATAGATATATAGTTGGCCAATTTCCACTGCGATAAGGAAAATTTATTTATACAAACTTAGAGATTGGTAACTGCAGAATTTGCTGCCACAGAAAGCTGTTAAAGCCAAACATGAAATATTTCCAGGAAGATGTATATAGTTCTGATGTTAAATAGAGCGTAGAGAATGGGTCTAAAGTGGAAACACGGTAATGAGGAGGGGCTGATGGCCTAGTATTATTATTGCTGGACCTAGTTAGTATTCTCGGGACTTGGGTTCGAACACCACCATAGCAGAAAGTGGAATTTCAATTCAATAAACAAATCTGGAATTATGAGTAAATGGTGACCATGAATCGACTCTCGATTGATGGAAAAAAAAATCTGGATACAGAATTCCCTTCAAGGAAAGAAGATGCCCTCCTTACCTAGTCTGGCCTATATGTGATTCCTGACCCACCATAATGCTGTTAACCCCTAGCAGCCTTCTGGGAAATTCAGGGCAGTAAATGCTGCCTCACCAGTGATACCCTCATCTCATAAATGAAGAAAGGAAAAGGGCATCTATGATCATACCGAATAATGGAGCAGGATTGAACACTACACTAACCTACGCCTTTTCCTATTTTCTGTCTTTGTATTCTGTTAAAGGACGGATGTACAAACAACGATTGCGCCTGGCACTGGTATCGGCATTACCTTATCACAACTGGATTAAAATCATGTAACTCTTTGTTGACCAGTTATCTGGGAGCAACTTCAGCACACGGACTTAAACATTTCAAGAAGCTGCAGACAAGCTATGGTAGCTTTTGGACTGGCTGATCTTTCTCTCGTTTTCTATGCAGTTCTCAAATTGTTGGCATTTCTGAGAAAAGCAACGTGTATGTACGAAATAAGAAGAGATCTTTGGAATTTTGTTGACAGTGGGACAGAGAGGGGCGGGGCAGGGATAGGGTTAAGCTTACACACGTCAGGAAAGGGAGCAATGAGAGAAACAAAGGGCTGAATTCGTGAGGTGCGCTATGAACAGCCCCAATTTCTAAAGCCTTACAGTCTCCCAACCTACTCACGTCTGTCCCTTTACTCCCTGATCCAATTTCTCAGCCTCTGTCACATTGACAGCCAGTTCAAAGGACAAAGATGTTCAGACGACACATTCCCATCATTCTCAATAACTAACACAAACAACAGTCTCCCAAATGCACAGACGCCTCTGTCACGCTGCAATGATTTATCACAATCTGTTTTTTTCCTAATCGACTCACACCAAAGATATACACAAACAGTGACGCGATAAATTAAAAAATAAGAAAACCAAACTCCAGCAAGTACGGCGGTCACTCACCGGAGCCTGTTTCTGGCATGAAGCCAGAGGCTCTTCGTGCCTTAAACTGCGGCCCCAGAAACGCCACGTATGTGTCTAGAGTTCGACACTGACCCATGATGAAATTTATAAGCAGAATATAGTTCCTTGCACCTCCCTTCTTTTTATCCATCACACTGGATTGTAACTCCTGGTGCTGTACTTCCCTTTAAATCTCATGCACAGGAATATATCTACTGGTGCAGCAACCCCTGAAAACCTCACTTACTGTCTGGGGACGGCAGACAACGGCATTTCATTCCAGTTTCACTGACAGCACACGTACTCACAACCCACATTAACTCTGGGCATACTCCAGCACACTGACAACCTGACTGATGATGTCACACAGCCAATAACAGCAATGCAAAGGACTGGTTTGAGCTGGTTTTCTTGTTCCTCCATTCAATCAGGGAGGAGGGCGGGATAGGTAAACGGCCTTGAACAATCGAAAATGTGGTTGGATTCAAGCTCCATCCTTCTTGGATGGGTTGAGGGGAGAGCTCGCAGGAGGTTCACTCATTATTTCAGATGGAGGGCTTATTGTCACGTGTCCTCACGGACAGACTACAAGAGACAGGAGGAAGTGGACAATATAGTCCCATACAATAGCACAGAATCACAGAGTCATAGAGATGTACACATTGGAAAAAGACCCTTCGGTCCAACTGGTCCATATCGAATAGTTATTCCAACCTAATCGAGTCCCATTTTACTGCACATGGCACATATCCCTCTAATCATTTCCTATTCATCTGCCCGTGCAGACACCTTTTTATGCTGCAATAGTATCAGCCTCCACCATTACCTCTCGCAGCTCATTCCGTGTACGCACCAGATCTGTACAAACAATTTGTACCTTACGTCCGTTTTATACATTTTCCCTCTCATCCTAAACCTGGGCTTCTAGTTCTGGACTTCTTCAAACTGGGGGAAAAGCCTTGCCTATTTACTGTATCCATGTCCTTCATGATTTTTTAAAACTCTAAAGGTCACCCCTCAGGCCCCAACGCTCAATGGAAAACAGCCACAGCCTATTCAGCCACTCCCCATAACTCAAACCCTCCAAACCTGGCAACACCCTTGTATATCTTTCTGAACTCTTTCAAGTTTCACAACATCCTACTGATAAGACTAAGACAAAAACTGCATGCAATATTCTGAATGTGGCCTGACAACGTCCTCCACAGCCACAACTTGACCTCCAAACTGCTATATGAAATGCACTGTTCAATAAAAGAAATGATCAGAATTGGCTCTCTGCATATTATAGACTCACATCAGCAATGTCAGCTGTAATTTGCTGAGGTGTAATCTGGGACACTGGGGACAGCAGGCAAAGGGATGGACAGTGTTGCTTTGTGAGAGGTGACTGCGGACCAAGTGAGACAGGCTTAATATGGGTGCTGAAGGCATGCTATCCTGATTACCCTGGCATACTGATCACTCCGGATCAATCACCCACAATGACACTCCTTCGTATGTATTCCCTTGTACGTCCCACGTCAGTTCAGTACGCCGATAGGATCCAGGCATTTTAACTTGTCAAACACTACTCAGGTCAGTTGTACAGCCTCATATTAAGACCATACATTTTAGAAGCACAAAGAGAATATTCAGGTTGCCAGGGTTGTTCCACCATTCAATGTGTTCACGTCCGATGCGAGGATACTGAACTACACTTTCTTGTCATTCTTCATAACCCTTAAAACCATGAGTAAAAATCTATCGATCTCAGCCTTGAATATCCTTAATGACTCAGTCCCGACAGCCCAGGCTTTACAGAATCCCACCGGAATGTGAGAATGGCAGAACAATAGTGTGTCTACCCGCCAGGGTGGAACGAACACAC
This sequence comes from Chiloscyllium plagiosum, assembly GCF_037043375.1. Taxonomy (NCBI): domain Eukaryota; kingdom Metazoa; phylum Chordata; class Chondrichthyes; order Orectolobiformes; family Hemiscylliidae; genus Chiloscyllium; species Chiloscyllium plagiosum. The sequence continues at coordinate 30,232,538 of NW_028270188.1, read as the reverse complement.
ACTGGAGTTGGGGGAAGTGGAGAAAGGATATGGTGACATTGCTTGTAACAGGCAAAGCTGAAGGAAAGGGAGGAACGGTGAGAGGGTTCACAATTGCACAATTATTCTGCCATTCACACAATCCAATCACTTCATCTGAACTATCAACATCCTTTGTCCCGTGGCACAGCGCCCACTCCCTATAATTGCGTAACTATTGCACCCTCCAAACTTCATACCAACTCTGAAGAAGAGTCATCGAGATTGAAAAACTAATCTTGCTTTATGCACATGGATGCTGCCTTACTGGCTGTGATCTCCAGCGTTTTGTTGTTTTCCTCGGACTGTAAAAGCGGTAGGAGAGAAAGCCTGATGGGGACGAAGTTGGCAACAGTGCCAAGATTTGTTTACAGGAGAACGAAAGAGGAAAGTCGAAGAAATATTTTATTTTGATTGGAATTATTGTTGTCACGTGCACCTAGGTACAGACAGAAATGCTGTTTTGCATTCAATACAGGCAGATCATGCCATTAAAGTGCATTAGAAAGAGAACAGCGCGACGAATGCAATACTCCAGCAGCAGAGAACTCGCAAAGAGCGAGTTCCATATTAGATTTAAAGTTTGAGAGGTCCATTCACAAATTTAAGAATGGCGTTAAAGAAGCTGTTCTTGAATCTGTTGGTTCCTGCATTTAACTTTTCGCATCTTCTGCTTGATGGAAGACGCTGGGAGAGCTTATATCCATGGTGGGATGTGATGATGTTGGCTGCCTTCCCTTGGCAGCAAAAAATGTAGATTCAGTCACCGGTTAGCAAGGTTGAACTGGGCTGTGTTCAGAGCTCTTTAATGTATTATATTTCTGGGCAGAGTAATTGCCATTCCGAGCTGTGTGACATCCGGAAATAATTGTGGTGTATCTATTAACATTAGTAAATATTCTGTCCAGGCATGCCGAATTTGTTGTGCTTTCTTGACTGGAGTAATCAACGTGTGAGTACGAGGATCGCCAATCCAAGGAACGAGATGCACTCAACCATCTCCACCTCAGCAGAATTAATGTGGTTGGGATGTGCCCTCCACATTGCTTTATGAAGGCAATAGCCAACTCTTTAATTCTGTTGACATTCGGGAGATGTTATCGTTATATCATGCCACCAAGCACTGTACGTCTTTCCTGTTTTCTGTCTCATCATTGCTGACATCCAATTTAGAAACGTGGAGTAATCAGTGAAGTTGTAGACTGAGTCAGAACGGAATATGATCACTCGGTCATGAGTGGATACCAAGAAAAATAAGAGGCTGAATATGCAGCCATGCGGGGCACCGGTGTTTAAGATTATTGTGGAAATTATGTCGCTGCCTATCTCACTGATTGCAATCTCTCATATGGAAGCCAAGGTTCCAGTGGCAGAGGCCGGAACAGAGACCAAACCTCAGACTTTGGAATTATAGTTTTGAAGGCAGATCTGTCGTCAATAAGTAGGAGTGTAACATAGTTATCCAGATGTTGCAGGGATGATGTATGTCTGGGGAAATGGCCATGGAACTGCTGTAATGGTAGTTGAATTTCATGGGATCAAGACAGATTTGATATGTGTTATGAATAATCTCTCGAATCACTTTATAATTATGGATGTCAGGGCCACCGGGTGGTAGTCATTAAGGCACACTGCATGAAATTACTTTGGTGTGGAGGAGCCGGTGTTGGACTGGGTGGACAAAGTAAAAAATCACAGAACTACCGGTTATAGTCCAACAGGTTACTTTGAGAGTTGTGGCTTTTGAGTGCTGCTCCTTTGTCAGGCGAGTAGTAATCCGACGAAGAAGTAGTTCTCTGACAGTGTGCACTTTCAAGTAAACCTGTTGGACGATATCCTGGTGTTGTATAATTTTAACTGAGTTTTCTTTGGCACTGGTTTGGTGGTGTTCTTCTTGAAGACTTCGGCTTGTAGGAAGGTAAGGTTATAAATCGCAGCAAATGCTTGTGCCAGCTGGTACACACAGTATTTGAGTACACCACCAGGGTCCCCATCTGGGCTCGTCATGTTCCAGGGTTCACACTCAAAACGGCCGATCTGACATCTGCAACGGAGACTGAGGGAACGGGTTGATCCGATACTGTTTGGGCAGATCACATTGTTTGTCTAACAATCTGTTCTAAACAAGTGTAAAATGTATTGACCGGAACAGGGAAGAATATGCTTTTGTTTGCTATTCTGATTTGTTTGCTTTGTAACTCAGTATGTTATGTAAGCCTTGTCACAAACAGCAGGTATCTGTATATCTTCATAATGTAAAATACCACTTTTAGACTTTTTTTCTAAATAAAAACAAATTAGCCCGTTTGTATTATTGCAAAACTTAAAAATTCTGAGCTCTGACATAGCCACGTTGATGACGAGATATAAAAGACAACTGACGCCAAAATGGTGTGTCATACACATAACATACAGAGCAGAAGTACGGAAAGGAATATAGGCCGAGGAAATGAAATAAAGATAACTCTCATCTGCAAGAAAGACTTGCAAGTACGGCACAGACGAAATTGGAGACGAGATGTGGGGAAGGTCCAAGATAATTAAGTTAAAAGAAGATGAAGGGGTTTTGAGGTGTCACTGAAATGAATTGTTTGGTCTTTTCTTGATCAATTATCTCTGCAACACAATCAGATTGGGAGTTTAATGTAGAGCGTCAGTGTGGCATGATTGGCATTTTGAATATTTAGAACAAAATGGCGGTTAGTAGACGAAAGTTATGCAAAAACAATGTAAAAGATTTGATTCCAAATACATCATTGATTTTAAATATAGAAAGATTCAATTCGTTTAAAATGGATATATGAATAGGAAGGGTGAAGAGGGATATGGGCCAAGATCTGGCAAATGGGATTAGATTAGGTTGGGATATCTGGTCGGCATGGATGTCTTGGATCGAAGGGTGTGTTTCCGTGTTGTTCATCTCCATGTGAAGAAAATAGGTAAAGGAGAGAAAATAAAAAAAATACGTCTGCCAGTTTGAACGTGTTTGATTGGATAGGCGTAGTGAAGATTATTCAATTTATAGGAGTTCATCATTACGAAGCATAAATACAAGGATTTAGAAGAGGTAATCGTTTATTCTAAAATATGCCAAAGAGTAAGAAAATCTCCATGGGATGAACACACAATCCTTAAATGATTAGATAGGTTAAAGGTAGAATCAAACTTAAATGAAAATAATGTATAGGAGGAAGATGAGAAGGTTGGACATAATGTTTTAAAAAATCGGAAAGACTGACCAAAAAATAATTTGGAGAGGAAAATTAGAGTATGAGTGAAAGGTAGTCAGAAATAAAAGAACAGAGCTTTAAAGTCATTCCATATATTGCTGTGGTTCTGTTCGCCGAGCTGGAAATTTTTGTTGCAAACGTTTCGTCCCCTGGCTAGGCGACATCATCAGTGCTTGGGAGCCTCCTGCGAAGCGCTTCTTTGATGTTTCCTCCGGTGTTTATACTGGTCTGTCCCTGCCGCTTCCGGTTGTCAGTTTCAGCTGTCCTCTTTAGTGGTTGGTATATTGGGTCCAGGTCGATGTGTTTGTTGATGGAGTTTGTGGATGAATGCCATGCTTCTAGGAATTCCCTGGCTGTTCTCTGTCTGGCTTGCCCTATGATAGTAGTGTTGTCCCAGTCGAATTCATGTTGCTTGTTGTCTGCGTGTGTGGCTACGAAGGATAGCTGGTCGTGTCGTTTCGTGGCTAGTCGATGTTCATGTATGCGGATTGTTAGCTGTCTTCCTGTTTGTCCTATATATTGTTTAGTGCAGTCCTCGCATGGTGTTTTGTACACTACATTCGTCTTGCTCATGTTAGGTATCGGATCCTTTGTTCTGGTGAGTTGTTGTCTGAGCGTGGCTGAGCGGTGTGTTTTTTCTATTTCCGTGTTTTTAATGATTACGAATGTGTCATCGACATACCTGACCCAGAGTTTGGGTTGAATTTGTGGTAGGACTTTTTGTTCTAACCTTTGCATAACTGCCTCTGCTATGAGTCCCGAGATTGGTGATCCCATGGGTGTTCCGTTGATTTGTTCGTATATCTGGTTGTTGAATGTGAAGTGTGTTGTGAGGCACAAGTCCAGTAGTTTAAGTTTACCGTCTTTGTTGATCGGTTCAGCGTCCCGTTTTCTGTTCTGTATGTCCAGTAGGTTGGCTATTGTTTCTCTGGCTAGGGTTTTGTCAATCGAAGTGAACGGTGCCGTCACGTCGAATGATATCATGGTTTATTCTTTGTCTATGTGTATATTTCTGATGATGTCCAAGAATTCCTGTGTTGATTGTATCGAGTGTTTGGATCTGCTGACCAGGTGTTTCAGTTTCTGTTGTCGTTCTTTGGCCAGTTTGTGTGATGGTGTCCCTGGTAGTGATACTATGGGTCTGAGTGGGATGTCTGGGTTGTTACTTAAAATTATAACAATTTTAGAAAAATAGAAAAAACACACCGGATCATCAACGCCACACTCACAGGAATCCGATTCACAAGAGAAGAAGAAAAGGATAGCCAACACCCATTCCTAGATGTGATGGTACAGAGAACACCAGACGGAGAATTCACTACAAGAGTATACAGGAAAGCCACACACACAGACCAAGTCCTAAACTATGAAAGTTACCACCCCAACACACACAAACGAAGCTGCATCAGGACACTATTCAAAAGGGCCACAACACACTGCAGTACACCAGAACTGCAAAAAGAAGAAGAGGAACACCTATACAAGGTATTCGCCAAAAACGGATACCCGCGCAACTTCATCAGCAGATGCCTAAGAGAAAGACCACGGAACGAGGACATACCACAACCAAAAGGACTAGCCACACTACCATACATCAGGAGCATCTCGGAACTGACTGCCAGACTACTGAGACCCCTAGGACTCGTAACGGCACACAAACCAACAGCCACGCTCAGACAACAACTCACCAGAACAAAGGAATAGTGTCCCGATACCCAACATGAACAAGACGAATGTAGTGTACAAAATACCATGCAAGGACTGCACTAAACACTATATAGGGCAAACAGGAAGACAGCAAACAATCCGCATACATGAACATCAACTAGCCAAGAAACGACACGACCAGCTATCCTTAGTAGCCACACACGCAGACAACAAGCAACATGAATTCGACTGGGACAACACTACTATCATAGGGCAAGCCAGACAGAGAACAGCCAGGGAATTTCTAGAAGCATGGCATTCATCCACAAACTCCATCAACAAACACATCGACCTGGACCCAATATACCAACCACTGCAGCGGACAGCTGAAACTGACAACCGGAAGCGGCAGGGACAGACCAGTATAAACACCGGAGGAAACATCAAAGAAGCGCTTCGCAGGAGGCTCCCAAGCACTGATGATGTCGCCTAGCCAGGGGACGAAACGTTTGCAACAAAAACTTCCAGCTCGGCGAACAGAACCACAGCAACGAGCACCCGAGCTACAAATCTTCGCACAAACTTTGAACACTTACGGGCGAGAGACGCTGAGACAAGCCAGGAAATGGGAATCCTGCGCTAACCGACGAAGCGCCACATACGAGCAACTCCGTTTCCTACACGAATACCGAAAGAATCGAATCCTTCCACAATGTGTCAGATACAGACCGCCAGTCAACAATCCACAAGCCAGGGACACAGCCAGACAGAACGGAGTCAGGATGATCCAGGTAACGATTACAGACGCGCACAACAGACTTCACAGATACAGACAAGAAATTGCGCGTCAAAAGTCGTTAATTTCAAAAACCACGAATCAGGAATGGACCCGGACCATAGGACAGGCTGTCACCATAAGACAGAACAGGACTACACTCCGCAAAAAAACGGCACGAAAAGAAAAAATGGCCAAACTAACACACAACAAAGAGGACACCACAACACACACACTTGCGTTAAAAACCTCTCCAACAGACGGCTCACAGACACGGAAAGAACAATACTGGCCAAGGGGCTCAACTACAACCACAAGGACGCCAAGACAGCAGACTTCCTAGCAGCACTCGAAGGCACTCTCAGGAACAATGGACTGACAGAAGAGACACAACAAACATTGAGTCAAACTGTCGTACCTATGATAATAAGGAAAAGACAAACACATAACCTCAACACCAAGGAGAGGGAAGCACTGAAATCACTAAGAAACGATAAGAACATAATCATACTACCAGCAGATAAAGGCAGAATGACGGTCATCCTAGATAAATCTGACTACATCCAAAAAGCACAACAACTACTTGAAGATACCAACACCTACCAAAAGAGGGAGTTTGACCCCATCCCACAGCTCACCAATAGGATAAATAACACACTAAGGAATCTACAAAAAAACGGACAGATAACCAGAGCTGATCTACAAAGAATGAAACCGGAAAGCAACAACACCCCCAGATTCGATGGATTACCTAAAGTACACAAACAAGACATCCCACTCAGACCCATAGTATCACTACCAGGGACACCATCACACAACCTGGCCAAAGAACTACAACAGAATCTGAAACACCTGGTCAGCGGATCCAAACACTCGATACAATCAACACAGGAATTCTTGGACATCATCAGAAATATACACATAGACAAAGAAGAAACCATGATATCATTCGACGTGACGGCACTGTTCACTTCAATTGACAAAACCCTCGCCAGAGAAACAATAGCCAACCTACTGGACATACAGAACAGAAAACGGGACGCTGAACCTATCAACAAAGACGGTATACTTAAACTACTGGACTTGTACCTCACAACACACTTCACATTCAACAACCAGATATACGAACAAATCAACGGAACACCCATGGGATCACCAATCTCGGGACTCAGCAGAGGCAGTTATGCAAAGGTTAGAACAAAAGGTCCTACCAAAAATTCAACCCAAACTCTGGGTCAGATATGTCGATGACACATTCGTAATCATTAAAAACATGGAAATAGAAAAAACACACCGGATCATCAACGCCACACTCACAGGAATCCGATTCACAAGAGAAGAAGAAAAGGATAGCAAACTCCCATTCCTAGATGTGATGGTACAGAGAACACCTGACGGAGAATTCACTACAAGAGTATTCAGGAAAGCCACACACACAGACCAAGTCCTAAACTATGAAAGTAACCACCCCAACAAACACAAACGAAGCTGCATCAGGACACTATTCAAAAGGGCCACAATACACTGCAGTACACCAGAACTGCAAAAAGAAGAAGAGGAACACCTATACAAGGTATTCGCCAAAAACGGATATCCGCGCAACTTCATCAGCAGATGCCTAAGAGAAAGACCACGGAACGAGGACATACCACAACAAAAAGGACTCGCCACACTACCATACATCAGGAGCATCTCGGAACTGACTGCCAGACTACTGAGACCCCTAGGACTCATAACGGCACACAAAGCAACAGCCACGCTCAGACAACAACTCACCAGAACAAAGGACCCGATACCTAACATGAGCAAGACGAAAGTAATGTACAAAATACCATGCAAGGACTGCACTAAACACTATATAAGACAAACAGGAAGACAGCTAACAATCCGCGTACATGAACATCAACTAGCCACGAATCGACACGACCAGCTATCCTTAGTAGCCACACACGCAGACAACAAGCAACATGAATTCGACTGGGAAAACACTACTATCATAGGGCAAGCCAGACAGAGAACAGCCAGGGAATTCCTAGAAGCATGGCATTCATCCACAAACTCCATCAACAAACACATCGACCTGGACCCAATATACCAACCACTACAGCGGACAGCTGAAACTGACAACCGGAAGCGGCAGGGACAGACCAGTATAAACACCGGAGGAAACATCAAAGAAGCGCTTCGCAGGAGGCTCCCAAGCACTGATGATGTCGCCTAGCCAGGGGACGAAACGTTTGCAACAAAATCTTCCAGTTCGGCGAACAGAACCACAGCAACGAGCACCCGAGCTACAAATCTTCGCACAAACTTTGATCATTCCATATATTTTAGAAAAGTTAATAAACTGAGTGTCTTTCCCATAGTAATTAAATGTGCCCATGTCATGACGGAAAATAAGCAAAATCTATTAATTGGACAGAAATTTGACATTGCTCTTTATTCTAGAGGCTATTGCAAAAAAAATGTCATAAACCAGGAAGTGGCAGAAAAATTACAAAATTGTTGAATAGTTACTTCGTAAATTGTTGAAATTGCGGACTGCCAAATACCTGGTGTTGATAGACTTCATCCTCAGGTTTGAAATAGCAGCTAGTAGGATCCTTGATGTATTAGTTTTAATTTTCTGGCTTGTTTGATTGAGCGAAGATCTTAGTAGATTGGAAGATAGAAACCATAATTCCTCATTTCATCAGATGATGTGAGAATTTGTGCAGTTTAGCAGCAAATGGGAGAATTGGACTATTGGATGGAAGAATTAGAGTAGCGCACCCCTAAACGGGAGAATTGGGTTTGCGAACTCTGTCAGTTCTCAAACAATCTCGCAGCACTGATTCTTTGACAAGTCACTGCCTCAGGACGAAACCTCAGACAATAAGACTCTTCATCAATTCTGACCCTCTGGCACTGAAACAATCCCTCAGTAATAAACCTCTGATAATGATGCAACATCACAGTACTGACCCTCTAATTAAGAAGCACTCCCTCAATTGTTGAATATGGGTCAGTTATGGTTAGCCCTAAGCCTAACCCTAACCCTCAATTCTGAACCCATTAAAAGAGGCACTGGCTGAGTATTTACTCGTTGTTACTAATGCACTCCCTCTGTTCTGTGTGATTGTTTGAGTACCCAAGCCTGATTCTCTCATTTAGGAGTGGTCTACTCTAATTGTCCCATCCAATATCGTCCTTCACCAATTCTCCCATTTACTGCAAAACTGCACAAATTCTGACCCCATTGCAAAAAGGCAATTTCTGAGTATTGACCCGCTGTTACTAATGCACTCCCGAAGCGCCTCCGTGGAATGAGGTCACAATTCGGGGCTGCGTCATGATTAGAGGGTGAGGACAAAGGTATCTCTGAAGCACCGTCGGAGGGTTTATACTGAGGGAGTACTTCCTTTTCAGAGGGTCATAACTGATGGAGTGCCTTATTGTCAGAGTTTCTGTCTGGCACTAGTGAAATAAGTGACATCCTCACAATCAAGTGATCAGTACTTTGGGTACTACAGCTTTACCATCGGGTCAGTCCTGATGGAGTTCGGGAATAGCAGTACTGAAGTATTGCCTCTTTTAGGGAATCCCTACAGTGTGGAAACAGGCCAATTGGCCCAAGAAATTCGCACCAACCCCCGAAATAATAACCCACCCAGCAAAGGTTCCCTATCCTATTAGTAAACATTAACCACTGACTAATGCACATAACCTATACATCCCTGAACACTATGCGCAAATTAAGAAAGTCAATTCACCTACACTGCATATAGTTGGATTGTGGAAGGATATCGTAACCCGTGGAGGAAATCCAAAAACAGACACGGTGCAATTGTGCACGGTCCACGCAGACAGTCGCCCGAGGCTCCTTTTTTATGTTGGTCAATAATGAAGGGGTGCCTCAATGGCACAGAGTCAGTTTCGGCAGTGTCTCTTTTTTTACTGGTTTCGTAATTACCAAGTCTCTCGTTGTCACAGGGGGGAGAAATAAGGGATTGCATGAGAGACAGGGTGTCAATACTCACCCAGTCCCTCCTTGGAATGTAGTCAGAATTGTCAGATTCAGCACCAATGAATTGCAGCACTGTCAGAAGTTCGGTTCTGAGGGAGGACCTCATTGTCAGCGTGTCAGTACTGAGGGAGTACCTCATTGTTAGAGAGTCAGACCCGAAGAGGTGCCTGATTAAAAGGGGGTCAGAACTGAGGAGATACCTCACCATTCTAGAATCAGCACGGAGGGACCTCCTCAGCTCCATTTCAGGGTAGATTCTGAGTTTCTCGTTGTCAGAGGGTCAGTTACTAACAATTGATTACGTGTCTGAGTGTCAATAATAAGGCATTGTCTCAATGTAAGGGAGTCAGAATTGAGAGTGTCACACATGTAAAGCGTCAGTTGTGAGGTACTGCAGCTCTGCCAGGAGGCCAGGATTCAGGTTGTACTGTATTGCCAGAGGGTCAGTACTGGGGAAAATGCCTTAGGATCAGACAGTAAATACTGAGAAGCTGCATAATTGCCAGAGACTGAGTTCTCAGAGTACATCATATTTTCAGACTTTTTCGTCTGAGGCCGTGCCCCGATTTAATGGGGTCAGAATGGAAGGAGTGATGTATGATTATAGGCTTGAGGACTAAGGTAAAGCAGCACTGGCAGTGAGTCGGTTCTTGAGGGGGGGGGGGGGCTGCTTATCTGCGTGGGTGCCCTGAGGAAATGAATCATTTTAAATGTGTATCAAATGAGAGTGTGTCTCGTGATTTGATCGTCAGTACTGGGAAGTTGCAGATCGATCAGAGGGTCAGTACTGAGGGGCTGCCTCTTTGTTCGAGGTTCACTTCTGAGGGAGAGCTTCATTATCAACATGGCAGTGTTGGGAAAGGGAGTACAGTATTGTCAGATGACCAGTGGGGTAATGAGGTCAGATTGATCTTGTGTCTCATGAATAAAGATCTGTACTGAGGTGCTGCAGCTCTGTCAGAGAGTCAGTTCTGAAGGAGGGCCTCATTGTCAGAGGATCACGTTGAGCCGGTGTCTCATTTGAATTGGGTCAGAATTGAGGGAATGCCACATGTTTCTCGGATTAGTCCTGAGGTCGTGCGGCACTGTCTGCCAGTCAGTCGTGAGGTAATGCCTCATTGTCAGAAGGCTGGTTTGAGGCAATGCTTCTTTGGCAGAGGGTGAGCACCTTTAGTGCTGACCCCCAGACAGTGCAGCACTAACTCAGAACTAACTCTCTGTCAATGAAACACTCCCTCAGTAATGAGTCTCTGACAGTTCAGCACTCCCTCATTATTGGCTCTCCATCAGTGCGGCTCTCCTCACAACTGACTTTTCGACAGTGCAGCACTCCCTCAATACTGAAAATCCGATAGTGCAGAACTCCTTCATTACTGAGTCAGACAGTGCAGCTCTCCTTCAGTGCCGAACCACCGACAGTGCAGCACTCCTTCATTACTAGCTCTGACAGTGCAGCACTCCCTCCGTACTGACTCCGGCAGTGCAGAACTCCCTCTGTGCTGACTCTCTGTGAGATGCAGCACTCCCTCAGTACCAATTCTCTTACAGTGCAGCACACCATTAGTACTGAGTCTCTGAAAATGCAGCATCTGCTCAGTGCTGACACCAGACGCTGTGCCACTGTCAGAGGAACAGGACAGTAGGAATGTTTTATTTCGAGCGGATACGTGCTGAGGAACTGCCTGATTGTTGAAGGGTCAATTCTAAGGTAGTTCCTGTTTTCAGAGTGTCAGATCTGAGGTAGTGTAAAAGTCAGAGAATGTCAATAGCTTGGCTCAGTATTTAGCACTGCTGCCTCACAACGCCATGGACAGTATTTCAATTCCCGCCTCGGAAAACGATCGGTGTGGAATTTGTACATTCTCGCCATGTCTGCGTGGGTTTCTTTGGGATTCTCATAATCCAAAGATGCACTTTTGGTGAATTGGCCACCCTAAATTCTCCATATTATTCATGGTACTATGGGATATTTGCATTCTTCACGGTTAGAAGTAGAGTAATAGCGTAGCGAAACGGTTCTCGATGGGTTACCCTTCGGATAGTCTGTGTGGACTTTGTTGGGCCTCATGGTCTGTTTCCACACTGAAAAGGATTCCATGAATATTGAGTCACTGCCTCATTCGAAGAGTGTCAGAGGGAGCTAAACAATTATAAGGTCCGCACAAGGGATCTATCTCATTGTCTGATGGTCAATACTGTGGCACTGCCTCTGTACTAGTGTCACACGGAGGCAGTGTCACCGGGGACCCAAAGGATTTGGTGGAACTAGATTTCGAAAAGTCATTCGACAAGGTGTCGCACGCGAGACTGCTGCAAAAGATACATATGCATGGTTCTAGGCGTAGAGTATTAGCGTGGATAGAAGATTGGTTTACTGACAGGAAGCAAAATGTGGGATAATGTGTGCTATTCTGGCTGGCAATCTGTGACTAGTGCTGTGCCTCCGGGATCAGTGCTGGGACCACAATTATTTACAAATTATATCGATCGTTTGGAATTGGGTATCACATGTAAAAAATTGCCATTGACACTAAGATGAGTGATAAGTAAAGCTTCCAGAAGACTGTGAATCTTTTCAGAGGAACATAGATACGTTGAGTGAGGAAGCAAATGGAATACAACTTTTGTAAACGCGAATTCATACTTTTTGGTCGGAGTAACAGCAAAATAAGTTAGTACACGAATGGTAAACGTTGTAACATGCTGTTACGCAGAGGGACTTGGGTGTTATTGTGCATAACTCACAGGAGATTGTTCGGGAGGTGCAACAAGTAATTTGGAAGGCAAATACAATTTTGGCCTGCATTATGAGAGGGGTTGAGTTTAAAAGCAGAGAGGTAATCTTTAGCTGTACATTGTGCTGGTGAGGACGCAGCTGAAGTGGTGTGTGCAGATTTGGTCTACTTATTTATGAAAAAAGGTGGCACTTGTGGCGGTGCAAAGGAGGTTCACTAAGTTGATTCAGGAGTTGAGTGGTTTAGTTTATAAGGAGAGGCTGAGAAGATTGAGATTATGCTCATTGGAATTCAGGAGAATGAGGTGGAATTGTATAGAAGCATATAAAATTATGAAGGGAGTGGATAAAATTGAAATTGATAATAGGTTTCTACTGATGAGTGAAACTAGGACGAGAGGGCATAGCCTCACGATTAGAAGAAGCAGGTTTAGAACTGAACTGAGAAAGAACATCTTCACCCAGAGGATTGTTAATCTATCTAATTCCTTGCCCAGGAAATTAGTTACCACTACTGCGGTAATTACTTTTAAAGTAAGGTACGTACTTTGTTTGGAAAATAATGGAATTAAATGATATGGTAAAAAAAGAAACTCAGTTAGGTGGAGGTGAGTCCATAAAAATGATTAGCCATGACCTTATTGAGTAGTGAAACAGGGTTGAAGGGCCGGACCGCCGACTGCAGCTACTAGTTCTTATGTTCTCATGTTTCAATTGGAGAGTCTGGACTGATTTGCTGCTTTTTAGTTCTGTCAGTTGGTCATTACTGAAGGATTTTCTCATTGCCAAGGCGCGAGCATTGAGTTATTGAAGCACTGTCAGAGCACCGGTACTCAGGCATTGCAACACAATCAGAGAAACAAAGCTATAGCACTGCATAATTGCCAGAGATCAATACTGAGGCAATGCCACATTGCAAGAGTGTCAGCATTCACCGAGTGCCAAACGATAACGTGTTCAGTACTAGGATGTCACAGTACTATCAACAGGTCAATTTTAGGTCAATGCCACATTGTCAACAGACAATAGACAATAGGTGCAGGAGTAGGCCATTCTGCCTTTCGAGCCTGTGCCACCATTCAATATGATCATCGCTGATCATACTTAATCAGTATGCTGTTCCTGCCTTATCTCCAGAACCCTTGATTCCACTATCCTTGAGAGCTCTATCCAACTCTTTCTTACATGAATCCAGAGACTGGGCTTCCACTGCCCTCTGGGGAAGATCATTCCACATAGCTACCACTCTCTGGGTAAAGAAAATTCTCCTCATCTCTGTCCTTATTTTTAAGCTGTGTCCTCTGGTTCGGCAATCACCCATCAGCGGAAATATGTTTCCTGCCGCCAGAGTGTGCAAACCTTTAATAATCTTATATGTCTCAATAAGATCCCCTCTTAGTCTTCTAAACTCAAGGGTATGCAAGCCCAGTCGCTCCAGTCTTTCAGTATAAGGTAACCCCGCCATTCAAGGAATTGACCTCATGAACCTACGCTGCACTCCCTCAATAGCCAGAATGTCTTTCTTCAAATGTGGAGACCAGAACTGCACACAGTACTCCAGGTGAGGTGTCACCAGGGCGCTGTACAGCTGCAGAAGAACCTCTTTGATTCTATACTCAATCCCTCTTGTTATGAACACCAGCATTCTATTTGCTTTCTTCATTACCTGCTGTACCTGCATGCTTCCCTTCATTGTCTGGTGTACAAGAACACCCAGACCACTCTGTACTGTCCCTTTACCTAAATTGATTCCATTTAGGTAGTAATCTGCGTTCCAGGTCTTGCCACCAAAGTGGATAACCATACATTTATCCGCATTGAACTGCATCTGCCATGCATATAACCACTCACCAAATTTGTCCAGGTCACCCTGTAATCTCCTAATATCCTCATCAAATTTTACGCTGCCATCCAGATTAGTATCATCGACAAATTTGCTAATGTTATTGCTCATACCATGTTCTATAGCATTTACATATATTGTAAAAAGCTGCGGTCCACGTACTGATCCCTGCGGTGCCCCAATGGTCACTGCCTGCCATTTTGAAATGGAGCCGTTTGTCACTACTCTTTGTTTCCTATCAGCCAACCAACTTTCAATCCAAATTAGTACTTTGCCCCCAATGCCATGCGCCTTAATTTTGCTCACTAACCTCCTATGTGGGACTTTATCAAAAGCTTTCTGAAAGTCGAGGTACACCACATATACTGGATCTCCCTCGTCCATCTTCAGAGTTACATCCTCAAAAAATTCCAGAAGATTATTCAAGCATGATTTCCCCTTCATAAATCCATGCTGACTCTGATCTATCCTGCTACTAATATCTAGATTGTCGTAATTTAATCTTTTGTAATAGACTCCAGCATTTTCCCCAACACTGAGGTCAGACTAACTGGTCTATAATTTCCTGCTTTCTCTCTCCCACCTTTCTTAAAAAGTGGTATAACATTAGCCATCCTCCAATCCGCAGGAACTGATCCCGAATCTATCGAACTCTGGAAAATAATCACCAATGCATCCACGATTTCTCGATCCACCTCGTTTATTACCCTGCGATGTAGACAATCAGTCCCTGTGGACTTATCAACATTCAGACCTAACAGTCTCTCCAACACCAATTCCTGGCAAATATAAATTCCCTTACGTTCGGGTCCTTCAGCCATTTATACCTCAGGGGGATTGCTTGTGCCTTCCCCAGTGAACACAGATCTGAAGTACCAATTCAATTCTTCTGCCATTTCTTTTTTCCCGTAATATATTTTGCTGTTTCTGTCTTCAAGGGCCCAATTTCAGGCTTCACCCTTTTTTTGCTTTCACATACCTAAAAAGGCGTTTACTACCCTCCTTTATATTATTGACCAGTTTACCGTCGTACCTCATTTTTTTCTCTCACACTTTCCTTCTTAGTAATCCTCTGTTGTTCTTTTAAAGCTTCCCAGTCCTCCATTTTCCCACTTATCTTTGCTATGTAATACTTTTTCTCTTTTTACTTTATATGTTTCTTAACTTCCCTCCTCAGCCACGGCCACCCATGCCTCCTCCTGGGATCTTTCTTCCTTGTTGGAATGAACTGATCCTGCAACTTCTGCATTATACACAGAAATATCTGCCATTGTTCCACCACTGTCATCCCTGCTGAGGTATTGCATCATTGAAGTTTGGCCAGCTCATCCCTCATTGTTCCATAGTTCCCTTTATTCAACAGAAATATTGTCACTTCCGATTGTACCCTCTCCCTCTCAAATTGCAGATTGAAGCTTATTGTATTATGGTCACTACTTCCCAATGGCTCTTTCACTTCGAGGTCCCTGACCAATTCTGATTCGTTGCACAATACCAGATCCAGAATGGCCTTCTCCCTGGTCGGCTCCAGCACCAGCTGTTCTAAGAATCCATCTCGGAGGCACTCCACAAAGTCTCTTTCTTGAGGTTCAATACCATCCTGATTCTCCCAGTCTCCCTGCATGTTGAAATCCCCCTTAACAACTGCGGTAACATCTTTGCGACAGGCCAATTTCAGCTCCTGATTCAACTTACATCCGACATCCAGACTACTGTTTGTGGGCCTGTCGATGACTCCCAAAAAGGTCTTTTTACCCTTTGTATTCCTCAGCTCTATCCACACTGACTCTACGTCCCCGGAGTCTAGGTCACCCCGCGCAAGAGACTGAATATCATCCCTTACCATCATGGCCACCCCACCCCCTCTGCCCGTCAGTCTGTCCTTACGGTAGCACGTGTATCCTTGAATATTCATTTCCCAGGCCCTATCCAATTGACGCCACATTTCAGTTCTACCCACAGTATTGTATCTGCCAATTTCCAAATGAGACTCAAGCTCATCCATCTTATTTCTAATACTTCGTGCATTCAGATATACTATTTTTAATTTGTTACTGCCCTCACGCTTCCCTTCAACTCCTATCTCACTCAACCTTACAGCATGGCCCATTTCTGAGTATTCTGCCTCATTGATACAGTTGTCTTTCGTGACTTCTCTTGTTCTAACTTTCCCTTCAATTTTCTTCTTAAACATCCAGTTTGTCCCCTCCCGCACCCCCCACCCCCACCGGCTACTTAGTTTAAACGTAGCTCTGTTGCAGTAGCAAACCTGCCTGCCAGAATGCTGGTCCCTAACCTATTAAGGGGCAAACCGTATCTCTTGTAAAATTTATGCTTAGCACAAAACATACCCCAGTGATCCAAGAATTTATATCCTGGCTTCCTGCACCAGTTCCCCAGCCACACGTTCAAGTCCATTATCTCCCTGTTTCTGGCCTTACCAGCCCGAGGAACTTGAAGCAAACCGGGAATAACCACCCTGGACGTCCTGCTTTTCAGTCTTCTTCCTAGATCTCCGAAGTCCCGGCTGTAGTATGTGCCTCCTCCACTTCCCGACATAATTTGTGCTGACATGTACCACCACCTCTGGCTCTTCACATTCATCCTTGAGGATTTCCTGCACTCTGTCTGTGATGTCTTTAACCCTGACACCAGGAAGGCAACACACCGTCCTTAAGTGCCGTCTGCTGCCATAAAAATCACAGTCAGTTCCTCTCACGATGGAGTTCCCTATTATCACGGCTCTGTGCGATGTCCGACTCTTCCGCTCTGCCTCTGTGCCAACTTTTGTTTGACAGACCCGGCCGCCTCGTGGACTGGCAGTGTCATCTGTCTCTACTGTTTCCAAAATATTCAACTTGTTCCTGACAGGTGCTTCTCCTCTCTGCCTTCCCCATTCTAATAACAATCACTCACCTTCCCCACCGGCTTTGCGCTCTGCCTTCACTTCCGCCCGGCTCCCGCCGCTCTCTAATGCGAAAAGACCGTTAGCATCGAGGTAAGTTCATAAATAATGTCAGATGGTCATTACTAACAGTGCCTCTTTGTAGACTGACAATACTGAGGCATTGCTCTATTGTAAGGGGATCAGAACTGAGGATGTGCCACATGTTTTGAGCATTATTCCTGCGGCAGACTGTCATGTCTGAAGAAGATCAAAACTGTGGGAGAAGGTTTACATCATCCCCTGCCAATGAAGCATTCCCTCAGAACTAAGTGAATGCAAGGCATTTCCTCAGGACTGAGCATCTGGCTAACTACTATTACGTAATGATCAGCGTGTCAATACTGAGAGAGTGCCTTATTGTTAGTTTTCTTCCCAAGGGAGTGCCTTATTTTCAGATTATCCGTTAAGTTGCATTGCCTCTGATATGGGGTCAGAAATGACGGAATGCTTCATGATTAAAGGACCAATGCTCCGCTGTTGCAGCACTGTAAGGCATTCAATTCTGAGGCACCTTAGTCCTGGTTGTCTAACTGTGCTGGACTATCAGTACTTGCATATCCTCAATTCTGATCACCATGCAGTGAGGCACTACGTCAGAATTGACCCTCTGACAAAAAGGCTTTGCCTCAGAGTAGACAAAGAGGAACTCCCTCAGTGCTGACTGTCTGATAGTTCTCCAAAATCTCGGCACTGACCCACTTACTGAACCACGAACTGTGGAGCACACTTTCAATGTAGACTTCTAAGTTTCGAGGCAGTGCCTCAAGATTGGTGCAGTGCAGCAGTAAACAGGTAAATTAGAAAATTGTTGCGGATTGCAGATTAATTAAACAATTTGCAGCAGAGCACGTTGAATAGGAGAATAGGCACAAGGAACGCAGTTTGTTTTGTGAGTTGATAATGGGCTCGCCAAAAAGAGAGAATTCTGTCAGCGGACTACTGCATGGTCGCATTGTTTCAGGGAAATACTCAAGGGAAGAACTGGTGCACAGTCGAACTAAGTTATAGAATTGAGGCATGGCGCCAATTAAATGGAAGAATTAGAGGAGAGCACCCAGAAATGTAGATTTGGGCTAGGATATCATTAACTGTGAGAATGGTTGACAGGGTAACAGTAATTGGGAGAATTTTTGGGCATCAGTAAATATGAGATTTATTGCGCAGTGCCAGCACATTATAAAATTGTTGCGGATTGCAGATTAATTAAACAATTGCAGCAGAGCTTGTTGAATAGGAGAATAGGCACACGGAATCAATTAAATAAAGACAGAAATGTTGCAGCATCAGTAAACAGGAAATTCGGTTCAGCTTACAACGAAATGAAACAAAAGGTGTTTCAAGCAACAACTAAATGGGATAATTGATATGGGGTTCCAATTATTGGGAATCTTGTGCCGGGGCCACTAAATTAGAGAATTAATGCCTCTGCCACTAAATTAGAGAATTGGTGCACTAAGTAGGATAGCAATGGCACGAGAATGCATAGTTGGTGAGTTACTACTGTCAGAAGAAAGATTTGTGAATAATTGGCAATTGGGAGAATGGATGCAGGGAAGCAGAACCCGAAATGGGAGAATTGTTGCAGGAACGAATAAATGGAATAACTGCACAGGAGAACTATCACAGAAAAATGCGGGATGGCACCTCTAAAACAAGGAATTACGAGTGGCACTCCCCAATTGGGGAGAATTGGGCTAGGGTATCAGTAAACATGACACTTGATGCCGGGCAATATTGAGTGGAGAACTTACTCAGGGCATCGCCAAATGGGATATTTCTTACAGACAACAACGAATTGAAAAATTGGCGCTGGGCATCAGTAAAAGGGACATTTCGTATGGGACAACAATGAATTGGAAAATTGGTGCAGGACATCAGTAAAAGAGAGCATTTCTGCAGGGGGACAGCAGTTTAGCGATTTCGAGCAGGGCATGTGTAAATGTGAGAACATGGGCAAGGAATCACGAAATAGGACAAATACTGTGATGGAGTAGTAAAGTGGAGATTCGCTGTAATGCACCACTAAATGAGCAATTGTTAGGGGGCACCATTTTGGGGAAATGATTATCAGGGAACAACGAAATGGAAGAATTGGGGCAAAACAATATTCACTGGGAGAGTTGGTGCAGTTCGCCACGAAAGGCAGAATTTTTGCAGGATTGGTAATTGGGAGTTTTGATGCAGGAAACACCAACATTAAAGTGTTCTGGCAGCAGGCCACTAAATAGGAGAATTGCTGCAGCGAAATACAACATCGAAAATCTAGTGCAGAGTGGAACTAAATGAGAGAGAGAGAGGGAATTAAAGTAGAGCACTTCTAAATGGGAGAACTGGGCTTCAGCGTCAGTAAATGAAAAAAAAAATAGTGCAGGATTATGAGTAAATAGTAGAATTTGTGGGCATCAGTAAATGGGAGATTTGGTGCACTGTGCCATTACATTTGAAAAAAACGACAGCAGTGCCAATTAATTAAAGAATTGAAGCAGAGCAGGTCTAAATGTAAGAATAGGCGTACAGAATCAATAAAAAGGAAAACATGTTGTCACAAACAATAAACTGGCGTTTTGGTTCAGCTCACTATTAAATGAACAAACGCAATTAGAGAACCAATATGTACAAGAAGTGCATCAGAGAACAGTTAAGTGGACATCAATAATTGTAGAATTGCAGGAGCATGTGAGAGATAGCTTGTGGGTACGCAAATGAGAGTGTGTGTGTGCATGCACGAGTGAGAGCATGCGCATGCAGGACTCACACACTTAATAGTGGTGTCCGAGGGAGTGTTGCCAAACAGAGAGTTGAGGCGTGCAGGCACAAAGTTCTTTGAAACTGCCCTCACAGGTTAGCAGGATCGTGAAGCAGGCATTTGAACGCTTGCCTTCATCGGTCAGAGCACTGTGTCCAGGAGTTTGGGCGTCATGTTACAGTTGCACAAGGCATTGCTGAGGTCGCATTTGGAGCACGACATACCATCCTGTTCGTAATGCTGTACGAAGGATGTTATTCAACTGCAAAAAGGTGGAAAATAGATTTACAAGGCTGTTTTCCAGACTGGAAAGCTTGAGTTCTAAGAAGAGGCTGGGACTCTTATTTTCCGAGAGCACAGTCTTGACCGGACAGACGGTTAGAAAATTATGAAGTGCATACGTTTATGATGAGATGGAAAAAATGTAAATGTGACCTGAGACGTAACTGTGCAACACAGAGCGCGGTGTGAACATGGAAGGATCTGCCAGAGGAATTGACAGAGGTGAATAGAATTACAAAGTTTAAAATACATTAGATATATGTGAGAGAGGAAAAGTGGAAATGGGAACTGGCTCAGGTTAGGAAAAGTGGTTGGCGTGGCCCTATTTCCACGATGTATTATCGATCGAGATGGAGGAATTGAGGGCATTCTGGCGAAGTTTACAGATGGTAGAAACATAGTTAGATGGACAGGTAGCACTGAGGAGGCAGGGATGCTGCAGAAAGATTTGACAGGTTATGAGAGGTAAGGGTTACGGTTCGGGTTAGGAAAGTAGTGAATGGATGGATTTCATTACACAAAAGACTGTGGAACCCACGTCACTGAGTATGTTGAAGATGGAGATAGATCTGTTGCTGATTGTAAACGGGATCAAGGGTTAATGGAGAAAGAGGGTGAATGGGATAAAGAAACCTATCGGACATGAATAAATGGTGAAGCAGATCCGATGGGTTGAATGGAAAATGTCTGCTTCTATCTCCTTCTCTCTGACGCCACATACACCTCCAGAAGAAGGTTCCGAACTGGGACCTCACCTTTGTATTTGTCGCAAATGAGTGACCGACAGCTAGTCTGAACAATGGAAGCTGGATACTGGGCTAAGACTCGCCCTAAGGATGGGGGCGGAGTCTGGAGGGCAGCGAGGCCTTGCTCTGCACTCGGGCGTCATTTAATCCCAGAACCACCAGAATGTCCATGAATTTTCTGCGATATTTCAGCTGTCACGGAGGGAGTGTTTATTTTAAATACTTCCTGTGAAGTTAAGAGAACGGCTTCGAATTAATCAACAAAGTATTAATTTTCAGATACACTGAGAAGGATCAATCT
Source organism: Chiloscyllium plagiosum (assembly GCF_037043375.1). Lineage (NCBI taxonomy): Eukaryota > Metazoa > Chordata > Chondrichthyes > Orectolobiformes > Hemiscylliidae > Chiloscyllium > Chiloscyllium plagiosum. Next base: position 30,211,263 of record NW_028270188.1, on the reverse strand, counting down.
TGGCCTCCTCTGCAGTGAAATCAGACGGGGTGAGAAACAGGAAGTGGTTTGAAAGCTGTGTCCAAACTGCATTTGCAGGATTCCAGGGAAGTTGCTTCGGAATTTGACAGAAACTTTCACAGGGGTGTTATCCGAACCCATGTCCTGGGAACATTAGCTGGGTGTCGTAGGCTGCTCGTTATCCTCTCCAGCTTGATGGCCTACATTCGAGGATATAAGTTATACGAATGTAGATATTGTGGCCAGGATTTTCCAAATTTATCTTGAGTCTGGAGCGGATTGAATGATACCAAATGGAGCACAACAGCTCAATGAATAAAGGAAAAGAGAACAGGAAACATACAGGCATGAGATTAGTCATGAGAAAAATGCCGGAATTTATTATTATGAACCAAACCCGGGTCCTTTTTCCCAGAGGCAGGGACAGGAATACTGCACCATAAAGCTTACTGAATTCTTTCTTGACTTTAATTATCGACTTTCTGCCGGTATCGTTCAAATGCTCTTGTAAATGAAATCAATTTTTGGTTCGTCCCAAGTTGGGAGCTGATCATTACCAATGGAACGTTTCGGATTCTTACCAAAATGTAAACGAGAGAGCTTATATTCTCCCACGATTTACAATTATGTCTTAGCATGTGCAACTGTCTCCACTACGGATGACAAATTATAGTATTGTTGATGTGCCAACATTTATGACCATTTTTGTCCACTACTGCATGGTTTATTTTACGTAAGCCAGTGCTAAAAGGGCTTTTTATTGCCATGCTCCGTCTTGGGGAAATGATGGCCTGTGTTATTGTCATTAGATGTAAACTGATACCCAGGTTGGTGGAAGAATTTGGAATTTGCATGCAACAAAAAAAATCTGAAACTTTAAGTCCAATGATAACCATAAGGCCATTATTGCTTGTCAGAGAAAAAAAAGACAAGTTCACGGATGTCCTTTCGGGAAGAAAGCTGCCCGTGATTACATGATCTGGCCTGACAATGACACCAGATTCTCTGTAATGTGATTGACACTTAACTGTCTAGAATTTAGGAAGTTAATGATTATCTGACTCATTTCTTCAAGTTATTAACGGAGATGAAGAGGGTACAGAAATGTAAACTATCCTCATTGTGTGGAGAATTCTAGAACTTTGGAATGTAGTCACTTCTGCACACATAGGATGCGAGATGTTTGGAAGTCTGTTCTTCCAATGGTGACAGTGCATCCTGAGGCTGTTAATTTGTACATTTGAGAAATAGATTTTAATTTTGTTCAGCGACTTTATTATGGGATATGGCTCAAAAACAGGTGTATGTCATAAAGCCGAAGATCATCCATGATCTCATTGAATGGTGGGACAGGCTTCGGAGACTGAAAGTCTGAATCCTGTTCCGAGAGAGGACTGTTATATTTTTGCACTCGTTACTGACTACCAGTTGTATACAGGTGAATGAGGAAGAGTCTGATCAAGATTCTATGTCCATGTTTTCCAGGAGATCATTAGCAAGATGAGGTTATGAGAACGTGCTGAATTAACAGCGTTTCTGTCATGGGTGAATTTAAGTTCCCTGGTATTGATTGAAATGTACTTACATTAAAAAGTTTGGATTGAGCAGTTTTTTTTTCAGGTGTGACCAGGAAGGTTTCTGAGCTCAACATCTCGGTAGACCGACTAAAGAGAGGCCATATTGCATTTGCTGCTTGTTAACGAAGTATGCCTGGTGTCAGATCTCTCGATGGAAGAACATTTTGGTGATCGTGATCACAGATCCCTTCATTTACTAATGGAGAGGGACAGTAGCAGCCGGTACGAGGAAGTAATTAATTGGGGGAGGGAGTTATGCAATGCTATTGTCAAGGAAATGGCGAACCTAAATTGGGAACAGATGTTCCCAGGGAAATGCACGACGGAAATGTGCAGATTTTTCAGGAAGCACTAGCCTGTAGTGCTTGACAGGTTTATTGCACTGAGGCAAGAAAGGGATGGTCGGTCGATTGAACTTTGAGATAGAAAGAATATGAAACACTGAGTCAAAGGTATAAGGAAGCTTGCTTAAGGTTGAGGAGCCAAGGATCGAAGAAGGCTATGGATGGTCACGTGGTACCCAAGAAGGAACTGAAGAATAGAATTAAGAGAGCGAGAAGTCGGTACGATAAAGCTTTAGGATTAAGGAAAGCACTAAGGCGTTGCAAATTTACGTAAGGAAGAAGGGGGTGGCCAGAATAAGGATGGTACCAAACAAGGATAGCAGAGGGAACTTGCGGCTGGAGTCAGAGGAGGTAAGTGAGGTACTTAATAAATAATTTATTTCAGTATTCACTACTGAGAGAGACTTTTACATCTCTGAGGACAGCTTGATCAGACTTATTTACTAGAACAGGCTATTTTAGGAAGAAGGATGTGCTGAAAATGTTGAAAACCATAAGAATAGATAAATTCCATAAGCCAGATGGGATATCATCTTGTTTACGAGAGGAAGCAAGGGAAGAGATTGTTTTGCCTTTGGCGAATATCTTTGCATCCTTCCTGTCCACTGGGTGATTGGAGAATAGAACTTGTCATTCCTTTGTTAATGAAAGTGAATATTTATAATCCTGAGAATTACAGACCAATCATTCTTTCGTCAGTAATGGACAAAATATTGGGGTTGTTTCTGAGAGACATGATGTATGATTATTTAGAAAATGATAGTTTGATTAAAGATAGTCAGCATGGTTGTGTGAGGTGAAGGTCATGTCTCACAAACCTTATTGATTTCTTTGAGGATGAGACAAATTATGTTGACGGACTAACAGTGGATGTGGTCTATATAGATTGCATGAAGGCACTTTACAAGGTTCCCCGTGGTAGACTCATTCAAGAAGTAAGAAGGCATTGGATATCGTGGCATTTGTCTGTCTTGATACAGATTTGTTGGTCTACAGAATGCAGAGGGTGGCGGTAGGTGGAAAGTATTCATCCCGTAGCTCAGTGAACAGGGATATAGCGCAGGGATCTGTTCTGGAACATCTATCTTTAAGATTTTTACAAATGACATGAATGAGAAAGTGGAAGAGTGGATTAGTAAGTTTACCAATGAGACGAAGTTTGTTGGAGTTGTGCTTACTGTGTAGGGCTGTTGTAGTTTGTTGAGTGGCATTGGCAGTATGCGGAACTGGGCTGATAAGTGGCAGATGGAGATCAACTTGGAAAAGTGTGAAGTCATTTTCCTTGCAAGGCCGAAATTCAATACACAATACTGCAGCTCTGCAGCACCTTGGTTAGACCACATTTAGAAAATGGTGCTCAGTTTTGTTTGCCTCATTACAGGAAAGTTGTGGAAGCTTTATCGAAGGTGCAGAGCAGACTTACCAGAATGCTGCCTGGAGGGGAGGGCATGTCTTGTAAAAAAAAGTTTCAAGGAGCGAGGGCCTTTCTCATTTGAGCGAAGAAGGATGAGAGATGACTCTGAGAGACATGGATAGAGTGGATAGCCAGAGATTTTATTTTTCCCAGGGTAGAAATGCCCATCACGAAGGGACATAATTTTAAGGTGATTGGAGGAAGATTGAGGGGAGATGTCAGAGGTTGGTTCTTTACACACAACTTGGTGAATGAAATGCACGGCGGGCAGTTGTAGTAGAGTCAGATATCTTAGTGAACATTTAAGTGACTCTTCGATAAGCACATGGAAGATCGTACAAAGAAAGATAAGTAGGCGCGTCTCATGTTCTAGTTGGATAAAAGACCATGACAACATCAAGTGCTGAAGGGCTGGTACTATGCTTTACTGTTCTATGTTCTATTTAAACCGCTCACTCTGCTCCAGGTGTGCAATGACGTGAACCTTATACAGTTACAGTTAAACGTCTTGACTCTTTAACTTCAAACCTTTTGAATTGAGAGCCCACGTTCCATGAGCCGCCTTAGTTAACTGTTAAGCCTGAATTGCAAGTTTGTGTGTGTGTTCCATTTCCAAGACATTAGTTTGTAAGTTTCTGAAGTTTATCTCCCTTTAAATTGCAATCGTTTCTTCTGTTCTGCATTCCAAAATGAGCAACTTCTCTTTTTCCCACATCACACTCCATTTGACAGCTTTTTGCTCCATTCTTTAACCTATCAATATCTTTCTGAACTGTGTTTATTTTTCTCTCAAATTGCATTTACCCTTTGTTAAAATCTGTCAATTTCCAGGACATTGGCTTTCTTCCTCCAAGGAGATATATAACTTGAAAAAGAACCCCTTAGCCCCACACTCTTCTTGCTGTCCAGTTCTCAATTCTCTTTCTATGCCAATATAATGTCATCAAAACTTTGTTCCCCATAACTTACTCGATTCCATTTGAAAGAGTCCATATTCACTTCGGCCTTTCTATACAGAAAACCCCCTTTTTAAACTTATTCATTCACCCGTTGATGGCGTCACTGGCCAGGCCAGCATTTGTTACCCATCCCTTACGACCCAGTGGGCAGTTAAGCATCAACCACTGCTGTGGGTCTGGTATCAATGTTGGCAAGTCCAAGAGAGAAAGGTAGTTTCCTTCCCTAAAGGACATCGGTGAACCAGATGGCTTCTTTTAAGTCGTCAATCCACAATGGTGTAGTTGTCATCATTCGGCTTTGAATTCCAGATTTTAGTTTTTAATTGAGCCCAAATTCCAACATACGCCAACAAATCATCAGAACACTATCTGGGTCTCTGGACTTATAGTCCAGCGATGATATTCCTCACTAGTTTCACCATGTTATTTACTTTCTCTCTCTTTACCTTTATATCCCTCCTTCGCAGAATCGACTAGTTCTTAACTTTTAACTTAACCTTTTGTGAGGTAACTTGTTGAATGCAATCTGGAAGTCCAAATACAATATATATACCGCTAAGATTCTATCCAGTCCAGTTGAGACTTCCTGAAATTTATCAGTTACTGCCACAGTTTTGTTTTTCCACATTATCTTGAAAACACAGGCCAATGGGCCAACGAATAGCAGGTGAAGTTTGGATAAGTGCGAGGTGCTGCATTTTGATTCGGGAAAACTGGTCGAGACTTGTACAGTTAATAGTAGCGTTCTGGGAAGTGTTCCCGAAATGAGAAACCGAGAGGTGTATGTTCACATTTCCTTGAACGTTCAGTCGAGTGGACAGGGTGCTGAAGGGTGCTGAGTCCAGAGTGAGATGCTGGAACTGCAGAGCAAGTCAGGAAGCATCTGAGTAGGAGGCGAAACGATGTTTTCGGCATAAGCACTTCATCAGGGATGAGACCTGTGGGCTGGGGGCTGAGAGATAACTCGGAGGAGTGGGTTGAGGGGGAATGTAGCTGAGAAAGCGCAGGGTAGATGAAGGTGAGAGAGGAGGTGATCGGTTGGAGAGGAGTCTGGAGCAGATAGATGGGAACAGTGATGGACATGTAAGGAGATTGTTTCTAAGTTAAAGACATGGGACAGGGATAATGTGAGTGGTGGCAAATGAGGAAACTGTTGAAATCCACATTCATCCCGTGTGGTCCCGAGACCGAATATGAAGCCCTCCTCGTCCGGAGTCGGGTAAAATCGCTTTGGCGATGAAGGACTTCCAGGACATGCAAGTCCTTGATGGAGTGGGACGAGGAGTTGAAGGCTTCAGCCATGGTCTGGTTGGGTGTGTGGGACCGATGTTCCAGAGAGGTTCTCTGAAATGATCTGCAAGAAGGTGTCCTGCCTCCCCGATAGGGAGGAGGCCACACGAGGTGCAAACGATGCAGTAGATGATATTGCTAGACGGACACGTGAATTCCTGATGGATGTGGTAGAATCACGTGGGGCCTTGGACAGAGGTGAGGGGATTGGTGTGGGCGCAAGTTGTTCACTTCCTAAGAAGCAGGGAAAGGTGCCATGAGTGCAGTGTGGGATTGTGGGGAGTGTGGACCTGACGAGGGAGTCAAGCAGGTTTTTTAGGAATTCTGGTAGGAATGGGGATGGAAATATTTCTCTGGCGGTGGGTTTCATTTGGAGTTGACAGAAGTGGCGGAGTATGCTTTCTCGCATGTGGAGGTTGTTGTGGGAGGAGACAGTTGCTTGAGAAGACGTAATTATTGGGTCAGTGGTGACATCACGAGCGCGAGTGGTGTTTGTGACTGCGTTAGCAGAGGCAGAGGAGGCGTCATGAGCAGGAAGACAACATGACTCGTGGGTAGCCGGCTGCTGACATCGCCAGAAGCGCGTGACGTCAACGACAGAGAATACCAGTCATCACCGCCCTGCTAGTTGTCTCTATCGTTGACGTCACTTCACCTGCCAGTGAGATCAGCCGCCAAGCACCCAGCAATCATTGCCTTTCCTAACAAGACATCACTTCCGCCCCTGTAACCACAGCCATAAACACAACTTCCGCCACGTTTGTGAGTGTCACTTCCCTTGGTGACGTCACTACTGGCGCTATAACCGCACCCACTCAAGCAACTGTCTACACCCCCACCTCCAACTCCAGCCTGACTCCAGTTCCAAACTCTCATCACATCGCGAAGTCCAGCCGAACTGCAGGTCCATGCTCCCAACCCTGCTGTGTCATCACCATCCCCCCAGGCCTCCCGCTCACTGAGGACGAATGTTTGGTCTTCAGTAAAGGCCTCACATTCATCCCTTTACGATCCTTGCTAAATGAGTTCGACACACACTGAAAACTTGAACGTTTCTTCCACCACTTCTGCCTCCGTGCCTTCTGTTTTAACCAAGACACCCGCTCACCCACCGACAATCACTTCGCCCGCCTCCGACGCACCACATCCACCTGTACATCCCGTCCTGTCCTGCTACGCACTCTTGACATCTTCACTTCAAACTGCTGCTGTGATATTGACCACCTCAACGTGTCAAACTACCTCACCCACTCCAACATTTCGCCATCACAACGTGCCATCTTCCACTCCCTCTGATCCAACCCCAACCCTACCATCAAACCGGAAAACTAGGGAGTGCAATAGCAGTCTGGCACACTGACCTGGACACTGCTGAAGCCTGGCGCCAACTCTCACATCCTTCCTCCTACTGTCCCCTTGATCACGACCTCACCTCTCATCACGAAATCATCAACTCATATACCATCCACAACCTCATCACCTCTGAGGATTTCCCATCAACAGCCTCCAAAATCATTGTTTATGATTCTCGCACTGCCCGATTCTACTTTATACCGAAGACTTATAAATTTACCTGACTGGTTGACCCATTGTCTCAGCCGACGAATGTTTCCCACCTATCTCTTCTCTTCAGTTCATCTTCCACAGTTACACCGGGACCATATCCAACCGTTACTCTGCTATCTCGGTGAGCTTATCGGTACTGCCTTTTGCTCCCACAAGGAGGGTGAATACCTCATCAACTTTGCCAAGACATTCAAACCCGACCTCAAATTTACCTGGACCGTCTTGGACACCTCCCCCCACCCCCTTCCTGAACCTCTCCATCACCGTCTCTGGCAACGAATATCCATAGGCATATACTACAAGCCCACCGACTCCCAAAGCTACCAAGACAACATCTCATCCCTGCTTATCTCCTGGTAAAAACGCCATTCCTTATTCACATTTCCTCCAGCTCCACTGCATCCTATCCCAGGATGGACAATTCCACCTCAGAATATCCAGTTAGCCTCCTTCTTCCACGTTCGCATCTTCCCTTCCCACTTGGTTTACCATGCCCTCCGTTGCATTGCTTCCACTTCATGCACCACTGCCCTTGAAACCTCCCCCTCACAACGCAGCAAAGAACAGAACTCACGAGTTCACACCTTCCACTCTACCAAACCTCGCTAACAATGCAACATCCTCTGCCACTTCCACAACCTCCAAACGGATCCCACCACCAAAGATATATTTTCCTCCCTACCCCATCAGCGTTGCGAAAAGACCTTCAGCGACTCACACGGCAAGTCCACCACCCCCACTAGCCCACAATTCAAACCTGTCACATTACTCTGCCACTGAAGGAAGTGCAAAACCTGTGCTCACACCGCTTCCCTCACCTTCATCCAAGGCCCCACGGGATCCTTCCACATTCATCAGAAATTCACCTCTACCTCTACCAAGGTCATTCATTACATTCTTTGCACCCGGTGTGGTCTCCTCTCCATCGGGGAGACAGGACACGTTCTTGAGGATCGTTTCAGAGAACATGTATGGGACACCCTCACCCACCCACCCCACTGCCGCGTGACTGAAGACTTCAAATGCCCCTCACACTCCATCTAGGGTATGCAGGTCCTGTGCCTTCCCCTTTACAGCTAACATTGTTAGAGTAATTGGACATGAGGAATAAGATCAATAGCAGGCGATGACAACATTCCACCCAGGCAAGGTATTTTGCTTACATTAAAAGTGTTGTAGGTGTGCCCTGTACCTTTCAGAGAAAGTGAAAGGCGGCAACAATTGAACAAGCACATAATGTGCCAACCAGTTTAAAACTGTAATAGTTGGCTGTGAAGCAAATAGCTGAAGCTTGGTTACTATGTTACAAAACAAATTCGCATTTCGTTTATCAGTTTAAACTATGCCACAAGATACCAAAATCGAATCGAATTTGAATGCTAATGCTTTGATTACATCAAATCAATGAGTCGATCCGACGTTTTGACATACAAAACAGGAAATGTGGATTAGTCAGTAAGAGCAGCAAAGAGCAGGAACAAACACAGATGGCCCACAGAATCGCTCTCTTAAGGGTACATATTCATATGAGATCTGCGCAATCAGGGAACATTAGATGAGAATGTTCCAAGAATAGATCAGAACCAGAGAACATTGGACAAGAGTGTTCTAACAACTGATCAGAATCTGTGAACACCACACTGGAATGTTCGGACAATAGATCAGAATGTGAGTACAATAGACTGGAATGTCTCAGCAATGGATCAGAATCTGAGAACATTATGTTGGAATGTTACAACAATGGATTGGAATCTAAGAATATTAGAATGGAATGTTTGGGCGTTGGATCAGAATCTGAGAACATTAGACTGGAATGTTACAACAATCGATCAGAATCTGAGAACATTAGGCTGGAATTGTGCCAACAATGGACAGTAGGTTATTGTATGGTTTTTACCGGCTTTCTCAGGATTGGATATGTTTACCATGGCAGATTGTATATGTCCTGATGATTATTCATGCAGTTTGCTATCCAATCCTCGCGATTGCTGGTGTTCATGGCAACTCTATCTCTGCCTAATTATTAATTCTGTAAACCATTGTGAACGCCATCACTATTTCTATTGTCTATATTTATCAAATATATAAACTACTGTATTCACTTTCAATCACAAACTCCATTCCTATTCCATGGTTTTCATGCCAATCACTTACAATCATCAGGGGTGGAATAAAAGTGTTCAGAACCAAGATAAACGCATTGTATCCTAAGCTAACTTATACCTCAATGGTCCCTCCATCATCATACCTGTCCACAGCCGCCGCTACCAATCCCTAGTCTTCACTTCTGTCTCAGGGTTGTTTCTGAATAAACTGTCATCCACACCTTTCCGATTGCGTTTCTCGACTAGACTGTATTCCAAATACAAATTTATTTGATCACAAACGTATTCCTGTGTGACCCTTGGCCTATGCCAGGTGTAAATTGTACATTCAGTTTGATTCCAAAATGGGGTGGTCACAGTTTTATGTCATCTTTGTCAGCATAAACTGTAACCTAAATTTAGATAGAGCACTGTGTTCTCAGTGACCAAGAAGTGACAGTTTCTTTGAACTGTGTTGATTCTGGATGTTTCCGAGCAGAGTTGGTGTCAAGTTAATCAACTCTCATGTGCACTCAGTGATGGAGGCAATCTATGCATAAGACACACCCCCTCCACTCCGCTGAGGGCAATATATTACCTGTGTCTATACAGAGGATGGCACGGTGGCACAGTGGTTAGCACTGCTGCCTCACAGCGCCAGAGACCCGGGTTCAATTCCCGCCTCAGGCGACTGACTGTGTGGAGTTTGCACGTTCTCCCTGTGTCTACTACCTCCGGGTGCTCCGGTGTCCTCCCGCAGTCACAAAGATGTGCAGGTCAGGTGAATTGGCCATGCTCAATTGCCCATAGTCTTAGGTAAGGGGTAAATGTATCGGTGGGTTGCGGGTCGGTGTGGACTTGTTGAGCCGCAGGGCCCGTTTCCACACTGTAATGTAATCTAATCTAATCTTATCTGAAGATGAAGATACACAAAACCTTCCAGAAATTTTACACGGAAGAGTGATTGATGAAATTGTGAAACTGTGGGAGATTAAAATTAATACAGAGAAGTTAATAGAAATATTGAAGTGGAGGTTGGTAAGGAGTAGAACATGGAACATTACAGCGCGGTACAGGTCCTTCGGCCTTCGATGTTGTGCCGACCTATCATACCAATCTGAAGCCCAACTAACCTATACTATTCCATTTTACGTCGTAATGCTTGTCCAATGACGACTTGAATGTAATTAAAGTTGGCGAATCTACTATCGTTGCTGGCAAAGCATTCCATACCCTTACCACTCTCTGAGTAAAGAAACTACCGCTAACATCTGTCCCATATCTATCACCCCTCAATTTAAAGCTATGCCCCCTCATGCTCGGCATCATCATACTTTGAAAAAGGGTTTCCCTGTCCACCATATCTAATCCACTGATTATCATATATGTTTCTGTTAAGTCAACTCTCAACCTTGTTCATTCTAACGAAAACCTCATGTCCCTCAGCTTTTCCTCATAAGACCTTCCCTCCATACCAGGCAACTTTCGAGTAAATTTCCTTCGCACCCTTTCCAAAGCTTCCACATCCTTCTTGTCATGCGGTTGGCCATAACAGAGTTTTGTACAGCTGCAGCATAACCTCTTGGTTCTGGAACTCGACCCCTCTATTAATAAAAGCTAAAACACTGTATGCCTTCTTAACAACACTGTCAACCTGGGTACCAACTTTCAAGGAACTGTGTACATGGACAACGAGATATCTCTGCTCATCAAAAATACCAAGAATCTTACCATTAACCCAACAATTTGTATTCCGGTTAATCAGAACAAAATGAATCACCTCACACATGTCCGCATTAAACTCCATTTGCCACCTCTCACCTCTCAGCCCAGCTCTGCAGTTTAACTATGTCTCTCTGTAACCTACAACATCCTTCGTCACTATCCACAACTCCTCCAACGTTAGTGTCGTCTGCAAATTTACTAACCCACCCCTCTACGCCCTCATCCAGATCGTTCATAAAAATGACGAACATCAGTGGACACAACACAGAGTCTTGCGAAACAGTAGTAGTGACTGGACTCCAGGATGAACATTTCCCATCAACCACCACACTTTCAGCAAGCCAATTACTGATCGAAACTGCTAGATATCCCACAATCCCATTCGTCCGCATTTTGAACAATAACCTACTGTGGGGATCCTTATCGAACGCCTTGATGAAATCCATATATACCATATCAACCGGTTTCCTCTCATCTCCATATTTGGTCACCTTCGCAAAGAATTTAATAAGGTTTGTGACGCTCGACCTACACTTCAAAAAACCGTGCTGACTATCCCGAATCAAAATACTCTTTTCTAGATTATTTTACATCCTATCTCTTATAATATTTTCCAACAATTTACCAACAACTGAAGTAAGGCTTACTGGTCTATAATTACCAGGGTTGTCTCGACTCCCCTTCTTAAACAATGAACCCTCATTTGCTACACATCAATCTTCTGGCACAATTCCTGTAGGCAACTGCGAATTAGAGTTCATTTCAAGAGCTTCGGCAATCTCATCATTGGCTTCACAGAGGATCCTAGGATATGTCCCATCCGGCCCAGGGTATTTATTTATTTTCACACGCTTCAGGATTTGTGATACCTCCTCCTTGTGAACCTCAATCCCACCTAGTCTAGTAGCTTGTATATGAGTATTAGACAGGGATGGAAAATAAATCAAGTTTAAATATTGGACAACTTGGTGTCTGTGCTGAGGAAAATATTGTAATCTGTTATTTGGAATGCGACAAATTGACAAGGAGGATGGGAATCATGACATGACTTGGCAGAGTCAGCTGAGCTTCAGGAAATGGAATCACCATTGCGAAAACTGTGGAATTTGTATTTGTTGAGGCGTTCACAAATGAGACCCAGTCGGAGCAGTGTAAATGAATTTGCAGAACAGTTTTGACGTCTTTAATGACAGGTGTCCGGAAGTCCATGTGTACAGCTGATATACAAATGGATTGTAAATTTGGTAGCAGACACAATAGAGAGAGCAGTGCCGTTACTGGACTGAAGACCGTTATTCTCGGGTTATCACATGCATCAGTGTTTGGTCCAGGTCAATTTGAAGGTGATTAACAAATAGCAGAGATCTCATTTTGTATTGATTAGTTGGTGCGAGGTTGGGAAATGCCGTTGTTCGAAAGTGCCTTCATGTCCTTGATCATGAGTCAACAAAAAAAACATGCAGGCGTGAAGAGTCATTAAGTCTTAAGTACGCAAACGTGTCCATGCTGACCTGTTACAATGTCGACTGTTTTGCTCAATTCAAAGTACAGCCACAACTGCTAGCTTACGGCCGGGCTGTTCCAGATATAACAATTAGCTGCCAAATGGATACCTGAGTTTTGGTTGTTTCTTTTAATCATATCCATGATACCTGAAGCCATTGGAAGCAGAATTTTATTATTTACACACCTGGAAACCAATCAAGTTATAAGAATTCAATGTGTCATAGGGAGAATATAAGTCCGGTATTTTGAAAATAAGAGGGAGAGCAAATACCATCGATCAGCGTAGCAAGTTTTTTAAAGCCGGTGAACTATCTGACCATCGAAAGTCTTGGTCTCAAGGATAGTACAAAACACTCTCTATCAAAGATAACTTTTCATGTAAAACGTACTTGCAGTTAAAAAGAAGTAAGTGGACCCAGGGAGAAAAGCAGCTGGAAGGTTGAAGACAGGGGAGGATACAGAGACTGCATGGTGTTGAGATTAGATGAATGTAAATATTAATAAGTGGATTATTGGAGCAGCATGTATTTTTACAGATTTGGCGTCAGATAGTAAGTAGTTAAGAAAAATAAGTCTTGATTTTGTGAAAAGTTGTTGTTTCATGTTCACACGCACACACACACACACACACACAGAAAGAGAGAGAGGGGGCAGAAAAGGAATCAGAGTGCATTTTCTTGCAGTATTAACTGAATGAAAGAATCCTACAATAAAACTGCAGAGCGCAGAGGAGAAATGAGCAGAAGCACACCAGATTGTATTGCCAGTAGCATACTGACAGGAAGTGTTACAGGTAGCTCTTGAACCCCTGTAGGATGTCACCTACGTGTATGGAAGATTCCTGCTGAAGTACAAACGCACTTTTAATGGCCTAGAATGCGTAAGGCTGTGGTTAGTTTTTGCCATGCATGGCATACATTCCAAATATTAGGTAAACCACAGGCAGTAGTAAAAACTAGCATCTTCCTGAATTCAAAGTACATTTCACGGCGGTTATGATTCATTGTTTCGGTCCCCTTTCTAAACTAAAATTGGGAACCCGTACTTGTTAACCATAATGGACGTGTATACCAGATATCCCAAGAGAAAACAATGGGCAGTGTTAAGGCAAAAAGGTTGGCACAGGAGTTGGTAGCTTTCTTCTTACGGTATTGGCTGCCCAGAGAGATTCAGTCGGACAAAGATTATGAATTTAAGGGAATCATGCATAGATAAGTACTCAGCATTTAAGATCAAGTGCTTACCATCCTGTTTACCAGAGAGCCTTTGAAAGTTGGCATCAGACACGGAAGGCCATATTAACAGCATACTGTCAAGATTGTCTGAATGGTTGGGATAAAGGTATCACATTTGTATTGTCTGCCATTAGAGATGCCTCCTCAATTCTCCCCTTTTAGTTAATATTCAGATATAAAGTGAGAGACCCTTTGAAATTAATTAAACAACGATTGACAGGACCAAAGTCAAAGATCTCACACTTGTATTATTTATGTGAGGTCAGGGAGAGATTAGATCGTTTAGGTGAGTTAGGAAAACAGCACCAGAAGATGGCATAACATAGAATGAAGCAGGTGCAAATCAAAACGCTGACACTTTGACGTTTATCCGTTGGGGTGACGTATTAGTATTGCCAACATTGGTAGCAAACCTCTTCAAAACCAGGTTTCGTGATCCCTTCCAAATAAAAAAATAGAAATTGTGTCAGTTAATCTATCTGACAAAGATACCGGATATATATTTTTAAAAGTTTATTGAGTATGTCATGTGCATATCTTGAAACCTTACTAGAGTAAAGACAGGAAAATAGCGAAACAGGTGTTACGTACAGCCCTGCAGAGTCAGGAAGCAAATCCAGATGTCATGAAGTTCGTTGTGCCTCAAAATATTTAAATAAGTAGTAATTTATTGAGGAGTGGGAGAGGGTAGTGAGCTAACCGTTACAGGAGCAAAGAATACGATTCTTAATTGCATCAATGTAAAGACACAACAAGAAAAATAATGGTTGGACTTACACGATTATGCATGTGGTGGAATTAGGGAATACTGATGTGAAAAAACAACAACGACACAAGTTTAATCCTTTCAAAGCCACACAGTTCCACGAGGAAGTGGATGTGGTTCTCCATGAAGATATCATTGAACTGAGTCAGAGAGAGTGAAGTGCACTGATTCTGCTATTTCACAAACCTGACATGATTCAACAATTTGTGTGGACTATCGGAAGGTCAACGCTGCGAGAAAATAGGATTGCTACCCAACACTAAGTTTGGAGGACGGCATACATATAGTTTCACAAGCCCCACATCTGACGAAATTGGACTTACGGCATGGTTATTGGCAGATGCCATAATCAGAGAAAGGGAAACAAGTTTCTGCATTTGTTACCCAAATGGGCTTTATTAATTGAAAGTGATGATCTTTGCAATGAATAATGCACCAGCCACATTTCACAGACTCATGAACAGAATTGTGGTCAGATATAAACATTAGACAATGTATTTGCATGATGTAGTGATCTTTTGCAAGCGATTGAAAGGTAACGTATTACAGTTGGCAGAACACATTAAATGATTATAAGAAGAATAACTGACAATAAAATTAAAGAAAACATGATTAGCGAAGGCAAAGGCAACGTTCTTGGGGCATTACATTGGACATTGAACGTTGACCAGAAGGAACGTAGAGAGGAAGTCCATTGAGGGATTTCCACCAACAACCTCGAAGAAAGAAGTGCTCTGGTTTTATTAAAAGAGGAATTCTAACTCCGCCTTTTAAATGTCCATCCACTCTAACCATATCTCTCTGCACTTCGGCCTTACCCTTCTCGTTCATTCCTATCAATAAATTTGCCCAAATGCTTTTCAAATAGTGTTAATTTACCCCATGCCCTCAACTATATCCACTGACAGCACATCCGTGTACCAGCTTCAGTTTTTTAAAAAGAAAAAAATGCCCTTCAGGCTCCGCTTTTATTCCTCCCCTCTAACCATAAGCGGATGTCCTCCTGGTTTCAATTCTACAAATCTTGGCAAAAGACTGAGAGAGTTCACCTTACCCATGCTCGAAGTGATCACTCATTCTCCTACACTGGAAATGAAAAGTCCGAGCTGGTTAAACCTCTCCAGAGAATTCAGTCCATTAGGTCTAGGCAACTTTCTTCAGCACTCTTTCCAATTTAATGATATCTTTCCGATCTGAGTACTCCAAATGCTCCAAGTCTCTCTGGTCCACCGCACCACTTAACCCTTACAATTGACCGTGCAATTCCTACCTTGTATTGACTTTCCAAAATGCAAGATCTCACACAAATCTATATTAAATTGCATTTGACATTTCTTCGCCCACTTTCTCAGCTGATCAAGTTCCTGCTGCAATTTCAGCTCAATGTCCTCATTTACCACGATACCACCTATTTTAGTGTTATCTACAAAATTATTAATCATGCCTAAACCATTGATATAGATTAGATTAGATTAGATTACAGTGTGGAAACAGGCCCTTCGGCCCAACAAGTCCACACCGACCCGCCGAAGCGAAACCCACCCATACCCCTACATTTACCCCTTACCTAACACTACGGGCAATTCAGTGTGGCCAATTCACCTGACCCTGCACATCTTTGTGATGTGGAAGGAAACCGGAGCACCCGGAGGAAACCCACGCAGACACGGGGAGAACGTGCAAACTCCACACAGTCAGTCGCCTGAGTCGGGAATTGAACCCGGGTCTCTGGCGCTGTGAGGCAGCAGTGCTAACCACTGTGCCACCGTGCCGCCCACCATATAGATGACAGTAATGATCACAGAATCAAACTCTGAGGCACTCCACTAATCACAGGCTTCCAGTCTGAATAACATCCTTTCACATTTACCCTCTACTTCCTCCCAACATGCCAACTGTGAAAGCAATTTGGCAACTCCCCCTTGATTCCGTGCGATGCAACCTTACAGACAGTCTACCTATGTGGAATCTTACCAAAGGCCTTACGGAAATGTATAGAGATTATGTCTACCGCTCTGCACTCATCAACCTTCCTGGTAACTTCACCATAGAACTCCACCAAATTTGGGAAGCATGACCTCCCACTCACAAAACTATGCTGGCTGCTTCTAATCAAACCCTGTGTAAGCAACAAGTGCAGTGAATGGCATGCTGTCCTACATTGTAAAACGATTCAAGTATATGAATAAAGTCACCTTCCTGCAATCGTAGAGCCTCGCTGAGGGAATATTTGAGGCACTCTCTTCAGTTTTGTTCTACTCTGTAAGGAATGATCCCCTTACCAGAGAAACAGAAGATCGTGCCATGAGGAGAGAATGAAGAAGAAGAATATTTAATCTGTAGAGCTGTGAGAGAAAAAGAAATTGTTGCAGTGATCCTTGCGGACTGGCAGTGATCTATTTCCAAAAGAGACATGGAAAAGGTGAGAAAGTGCAGATTTTGCCCAGGATTGAATGGTCTGATTAATTATCAGGTGTACCTCAGTACAGGGAAAAATGCTTTATTTGTGAGCAGTAGACGCAGATCATTGTACGCATGGACAGACAGATCATAGGTTGAAAATAGACTTGGACAGCATAAAGTATGTAAGTTACAATGCACAGGACACGCACTCGACAAGATCATCATGAACAACATCAGCATTATTTGGACTTAGAGAGTTCATTCATCAGTCTAACACGGCTTTCTTAATAGCTGATCTGCCTGAATTAACTCTCCCCACATCAATGTGCTATTGACTTCTGAATCTGTACTGAATGCCATGTTGTTCACAATTCCCAATAGTGGCCAAAGTACCTTACTTCGGAAATTGGTAGCTATTCCCACCAGCTTCTGACCTCTGCAGAGAACTGCAGTCTGTCTTCTCAGAGATGGAAGATGACTTCTGGAGACTTCACAGAAAACATTTTACTTCCTCCCTCAAAGCTGGAACACCACATTAAAGTCCCACGTGTGTACCATGAGCAAGTTAGCCACAAGGAACAGTGTGCGTCAGCATCTGCTCCACTTGTTTATCATGTTAGATCCAGTCCTGGAACATCGTGTAATTCTGCAGCCAATCGAATAGTATGCAGCATTCTTAACAGGGCCTCACCAACCTCCTGTGCCGATGCAACATGCCACTACAACTCCTATACTCAATGCACTGACTGAATAAGGTAAATGTGTCAAATGTGTTCTGCACCACTCTCTCTACCTGCCACTCCAACTTTCAAGGAACTGTGCAGTTGCAGCCCATAATTTCCCGTATACCTGTGCCGCGTTTTTGAAAGGCTGCATATTCCCTTCCATTTCCTATGAAACAAGTATAAGAGATTAAAAGCTCCAATTCCTGAGTAACAGCCTCAAATGGCTGTATGGGCCCTGTTGTTGTTAAAAAAAAAACTATTGATTGGCTGAATAGCTTGCGACTATGAAGGTGCGACTTTACAATCATACAGACGTCGTCCTTTTATTGGGAGAGCTACCCTAAGTCAAACCTTCACTTTTGTAGAACATAGCTAAATATACAATATGCTGGACGTTCATTTGCCAATAGTGGTAACAATAGTGGTAAATCGCCTGATGATGGACATCAACTGCCCTCCACATCCACCCATAGTGACAACTCAGTTCCCCTCAGTCGGTGACGCTGTGAATGGTGCTGAACATTTAGGACCCATAAATGATTCCTGAAGAAGGGCTAATGCCCGAAACGTCGATTCTCCTGTTCCCTAGATGCTGCCTGACCTGCTGCGCTTTTCCAGCAACACATCTCCATCTCTGATCTCCAGCATCTGCAGACCTCACTTTCTCCCCATAAATGATCAGCCCACTTCTCCCTTTTTGATGGAGAGAAGACCATTGATGATGTCCCGCAGTGCCTCCTGGATGCCCAGTTTCCATTTGCTCGATTCTTTACAAATATGTGCAAATTCGCAGGAAATAGTGCTACGTAAAACAATAGGCAGTATTTTCAATATGTGGCCGAGACTTGTCCTCCACAAGGACTATGCATTGGCTCCTCCTTCAGATACACTTAAGGACAAATCCATCAGTGACAAGAAGTGTGGTGAGAATGTTTCTCTCTTGTCGGTTCCTCCATCACTTCCCATAGTATAGCTGCCGTGTATCTGAGGCCTCTCCATGCTCAGTAAGTGAAGACCATGTGGAGACACTGTTGGTGATGGACATTGAATTTCCACGGCCAGAGTACGTTCTGTGACCTTGTCACCTTCAGTGCTGCCGCTGGTTTCTTTTCCGCAGAGAGGGGAACTGAGTTGTCACTATGGGTGGATGTGGAGGGCAGTTGATGTCCATCATCAGGCGATTTACCTCTATTGTTACCACTATTGGCAAATGAACGTCCAGCATATTGTATATTTAGCTATGTTCTACAAAAGTGAAGGTTTGACTTAGGGTAGCTCTCCCAATAATAGGACGACGTCTGTATGATTGTAAAGTCGCACCTTCATCAAATGTCAAGGAATTGCAGTCAAGATTTCGAGTGTGACGAAGTTTGCAGATGACAGACAATGAGTGGTAGACCAAAGTGTGCAGAGGGCACTAAACGTCTGCAGACGGAGAAAGATAGCTTCAGCGAGTGGGCAAACGTGTGGCAGACGGAGTACAATGTTGGTAAATGCAAGGTCATCCAATTTTGTTTGGCCTAACTGTCAAAAGCACAGTTTTTAAAATACTGTAAAATTGCTGCATGCTGATGTGCAGAGGGAATTCAGTGTCCTTGTGCAGAACTCAAAAAAGGTTGGTTTTGAGGGAACTAAGAAGGCAAATGGAATATTATCCATTATTGCTGAAGGGATGCCGATCAGAAACAAGAAGTGTATGTTGCAGCTGCACACGGTGCGGGTAACACCACATTTAGAGTACTGTGTACAATTTTGGTCTCCTTACATGTGAATGAATACACCAGCACTGTAGTGCGTACAGAAGAGTTTCTAGAGTTGATAGGGTTTAATAATGAGAGGAGATTAAGGAGACTGGAATTATTCTCATTCGAGTTTAGCACAATAATTGTCTTACAGAAACCCTGCTAGCCTTCTCCCCTCAGAAGGAGACGGAGACGCACATTATTGTGTCGCTGTAACTAATGACATTTGCAGGCACAGACCAGATTTGCAGGATTCACCACTTCAGAATCCGATTATGGAGGATTTGTGTTGGAAGGGTCAACATTGAGAAACAAGGAGACAGACCAGGACTGTGTTGAATATGCTGTAATGACTACCTATGAGGTTGTCAAAGCGGGATCACTCCCTTTTCTTCTGTCAGTGCAAACAGCGGACCTGATTACCTTGACAGAGGCGTGTAAATTGGCTGAGGGAGAGACAGTGAACATTTACACCAATCGCAGATACGCATTCGGGGTTGTTCATGATTTTGGAACCCTGTGGAAACACAGGGGTTTCTAAACCTCCACCGGAAAGCCCATCACACACCGTGGTCTGATTTATGACCTCCTGGAAGCGGCCCTATTGTCCGAATCAATGTCTGTGTGTAAATGCGAAGCCCATACAAAATAATTAAGTTTCTATTTCTCAAGGCAATGCAAGGGCAGACTCAGCAGCAAGAACGACATCCAGCAGCCGCCAAGTGATCGCATTGACAAACGTATGACAATACTTTGTACCCCAACAGCGGACGTACAGAACTTAATGTCACAGTTCACGCCGGAAGAAAAGCGAGAGTTGACGAAAGCAGAATGCAGTGTGAGGGAAGAGGTATGGTGTGACCCCAATGGCAAACCATGTCTACCACGATCATTATTTCCATTCTATGCCATACACACAAACGTTAAGGACCATGTATAAAAAGAGGGGATGTATGACAGTATTTCAACACATCGGTTAACTGAGGGATTTACTCTTGACTCGCAGAAGTATTGCGTACGATGTGCTGTCTGTGCCACTAGTTATGTGGGCTGGGAAATACAGATAAGTCAAACAGCACACCCCCAACCCAAAGCCCTTTGAACATTTACAGATGTACTTTATTGAACGAACACACAGCAAAGGGAAAAAATATTGTCTGATAATATTTGATATGTTTTCCATTCCCCACGTCTACAAAGGATGCCAATGCAGTCGCCAAGACTCTGCTAACTTAAATAATCGGGAGATGGGGTAATCCTGAAAGGCTTAGTAGCGATAATGGGACACCATTTATCAAAAATGTCCTACAGCAAATCAGTGAATATTTGGGAATAAACATTAGAAAACACTGTGCCTACAATCCAGGGAACAGTGGGGCAATGGAAAGAGAAAATTGCTACGCTAAAAACAAACTAAATTCACAAAATGTTGTGTGGAACTAGGGGTGGCATGGACAAAGGAACTTGAAATGGTGCTGGCGTATGTAAGATCGAGGAGGAGAGGAAGAGCTAACGTTAGCCCGTTTGAGATTTTATTCGGTTGGCCGCCGAAACCATGCTCTGAATTAGTGCTGGAAGAGCAAAGCAGTTCAGGCATCATCCAAGGAGCAGCGAAATCGATGTTTCGGGCAAAAGCCCTTCATCAGGAATAAAGGCAGTGAGCCTGAAGCGTGGAGATGAATTGGCCCAAGACCGAAGGTAAGACAGGTAACGAGCCGCTGTGAGGATGAGATGTTGTGTCACTATGTAAATCTCTCTGCACTTTTGTCTCAAATATAAAATTAAGTGAAAGCAAAACTACCCCAACCAGCAGAAGGGGGAAGCTGCACGATTTTACCCTTGAGACTGGATAGTGGCGAAAAACTTCATGATTAAAAACTGGAAGGCGAAGAGATGTCCGGGACCATTTCAAGTGCTCCTTACAACACAAACAACTGTTCAGATCGCCGATTTTTTGTTAACTGGCTTTGCATTTTTTAAAATCTGCCTCTATTTTGTTGACATAAAAGGGCAAAGGGGTGGAAATGTAATGGAAAATTAACAAATGTAACATTTACTGTGAAATTTGGAAGCGGATGCGTTACTCAAATTAAATGCTGTGCTGAGCTTTGCCAACAATACTTTGATGAGGTTTGCAGCCAGACTGTCTCTGTTTGAACTTTGTAAACATTCGACTTGACCTTACGACAGTCGAGTTCAGCGAATGCTGAAGAACTGTTATGTCCAAGGCCAAGGGATGAGAGAATAACAAGTTAATTTTTACCTGTCTTTGCCCTTGAGAGCGTGGTATGAATCAGTATAAGACAAGTAACTGAATTATGCTCAAGTACCCCTTGCATAAGGCATTTTGTCAAGTGAAGAGGGTCCCTTTACAAAGCTTTTCCTTCACAACTTTCTGAACTAAAGGCACAGCATTCACCCCCCTTCAGTGTTCCAGCAATTGACCTGGACATTCCATGCTATAAATATCTCAGCAAGGTATCTAACAGTCACTTTCCCCAGCTTCTCACAGCATTCTAGGTACACTTGATCACTTCACAGGGAATTATCTGCCTTTTTGAAATTTAATACTTCCAGTTTCTCCCCTTCTGTAAAATGGACACATTTCAAGACATCATTGTATTTTCCTTTAGTTCACTACTTCACAGATCCTTCTTCGTAGTAAATTCTGATGAAGAATATTCACTTATCATCTCACCCATGTCCTGTGTTTCCACAAATAGGTAGCCTTGCTGATCTTCAAAACCCTATTCTCTCTTTAGTTACTCTTTTGACGTTCATAGATTTGCAGCACCACATTGGATTCTCCCTCACCCCGTTGGCTGAAGATAAGGCATGTCTGCATTTTCCATCCTGATTTCTCTCTTGAGTATTATACCACTGCCTTTGATTCAAATGATTCCTGCTGTCTGTAGCTACTCCTTATTTTTCTTGAGCAGAACCACAATTCGGCTCGGCAACCAGTATTCCCCACGCCTATCATCCCTGACCTCCTCCTGAACAGGAACATACTGCAGCTAGACACTGTAATCTCATTTGTGAAGGTGCCCCACCTTCTGCCTCTAACTTCGCCCAGAGGCAAGATAAACTGCGGATGATGGAATCCAAAATAGACAGGCAGGAGGCTGGAAGAATACAGCAAGCAAGCCCCCATCCGGATGTGGAAGAACACAGCAAGCCTGACAGGTTCATAAGCTGGAGAAGTCAACGTTTTCGGATTGATCCTTTTTCAGGACTGTGGGAAAGTAGAGGAGGGGGGAATAGCTGCAGATAAAGGAGCAGAAGAGCAATGTGGTGAAGTCGGAAGAGGCCAAGAGAGACACGTTTTTTTTTCTCCTTAACCGAGTTCATTCCATTGCAAACTTTCTTCAAAGGATGCGCACTTTGAAGATGTTCTCTGCTTCCTCAGAACGCAGCCCGTCGCTCTCCTTTCCATTGCACCCTGCAACCAATCGGATTCAATCATCCCATTGACGAAACAGGTCGTGCCCTCTACTTGTCTCCACCTATCAGCATATCACCACTTGCCCCCTGCCTCCCCCTGCACTCACCTCGAGTTCAGAAAAGGAGTTAGACCCGAAATGTCCGTTTTTCCAACTCCTTGAAGTTGCCTGGCTTGCTGCGATATTCGAGCTTCCCGACAGTGCTGTGCTTGCTGTGTTCTTCCAGCCTTCTACCTGTCAACCAGCTTCTACCAAATCCTTTTTCAAAGTGGTTGCCTCAATCGTTCAAAACTGGCCTTATTCAATTTAGAACTTGAGGCTCTACATTAGGAATATTCTTCTCCATGTGTATATTAAAAGTAATAGTCACTGCATCAGTCTCAAGAAGCATAATGAGGTCACTTTGTCTCCGTGTAACAGGCATGATAGGGCTGAATAGTTTCCTACTGTCACTCTGTAAGTGGCACCATGGGGATGGATAATCTCCTCCTGTCCCTCTGGAACAAGCATGATGGGGCTGAATGGCCTCATCCTGTCCCTCTGTAAATGGATCCAAAGACTGAATGGTCCCTCTGTCCATCTGTAACAGGATTAAGAGCAGAATGTTTTCCTTCTGTTCCTCTGTAGCAGGATTGAGGGGGTAAATTGTCTCCTTCTGCCATTCTGTAACAGGCTCAGCAGGCTAAATGGCCTCCTCCGTTCCCTTTGAACAGGCGCAATAAGACTGAATGCCCTCTTCCTGTCTCTCTGTAACACGATGGAGGGGTTGAAAGGCTTCCGTCTGTCCCTCTGTAACACGCACAATAAGGCTGACTTGTCTTCTTCTGCCCCTCTATAACAGACTCGAGAGGCGGAATGGCTTCCACCTATTCCTCTGTTTCAAGCATTGTGGGCCAGAATTCCTTCCTCCTGTTCCTGAGCAGCAGTCTTGTCGCTGTGAATGATGTCTTCATGTCATGAAAGGATTTCACAATTGTAAATTTAAACTAATAGCAGCACTACACAATGTCAATGGGCAATAAATATTTTAGCCCTGATATGGTCTCTGGAAATTTCCCATCATCATCTTAGACAGTTGGTCAGTTACATTATCCCTGTCTCCCTGTGCGATCATGGTGCAACATATGCAACTGTGTAGTGTTTTGGCACTATTCTCACATACTGGGAAGAAAGATTTTAAAAAGATTGCAAGTTTTATAGTCCATCCCTAAGCAGCATTCATCCAGTCTATCCAGACCGAGTAAATATTCCACTTTATTGTGATATGAAAAGTGATAAGGAAGGGGTTAACTGAACTTGTTTGTTCGGTAACTTTCACTGATGTCAGTCTCCATGGAATTCGCATTATCCCAGTGGAAAGTTTCCACCTTTAATGGTAACGTCGCTGCATTCGATATATTATCCCATAGCCTGAGTGGAACCATCAACGACAGCGCTAAAAGGGATCAGCAGCTTTAGTGAGAGAGAAGGAGTGATCAGAATCTCAGCACCTTCGACTGTAATGCTCCAAGAATGGACAGGAAATTACACTGGGATGTTTGGCTTCTTTCTACATATTATGATCGATGGTCATTACCACTTCGGATCATACGTGCAATTTATATTATTCAATATTTTTACTATCCAATCCTAGCTATTGCTTAGGTCCCTGGTAAGTCTCACTGCTTAACCATTGAGTCTATAAACCGTGTTTCACTGTAATACTGTTCTTTTCATTGACTCTACTATCCTTGCAGCTGTTATTGTTCCTGCTGAGTCCCTAAATCCAGATATACAATCCAGAGACCACGACTAACTGCATCAGCGAACTTCTTTATTCACTTTTTATCTTTTCCCTCATAGATCTTTGTGTTGACCTACTCATTTTCAGCTGGAAACCACGTTTCATGGTTTCACTGCCCTTATTACCTACGTGTTGGCAGGTCACTGTCGTATTTTCAGATTATAAACTCCATTTCTTGCGTCTGACTCCATCCCATCCCTGGTCAATATCTGAATCTGAAACAGACGAATCACAAGTGTGAAACTGGCATCTTCAGAACACATTTCTCTGTTTCGTCTCATCTGATATTTAATACTTGAGCTACGCAATACAGCATTCATTAAGGCAATAATCTGCTGGCTTTCCCAGGGAGACAGGGATAACCTGCAGAAGCAATTCTGAGTCTATATTCCATGGTTAGGATCCGTACTCACACAACACTACCATCCATGTATTATTCCTGTGCGGATTGATTTATATAGATATTGTGTCTGGCATTGCCTTTATTATAACATACTCAAGCACATTCTCACGTCTGTCCATCGTCTATTCCTCTATCTTACTGAATCCATTCTCGCAATCCCTGCCATTGTTTGTACGTAACCTGATTTTTTTTCCATGTGTATTCTCTGTCAGACAATGATATTCACATCTATCACTTTCCCAGACCCACACACACATGCAAACATAAAATCTTATGCCTTTAACTGATGAATCGAGTTACAGAGCCATAAATCTGTGGGAGTCCCATATACTGTCACTTTTAGTATGGGCTGCATCTCTTCGCATGCTCAGCAGATATCCAGGGCAAGTGTAGCAACAATATACTGGCAAAGCTTAGCAGTACTTTCCATGCCGGGCAGGTAGTCCAGTTCACTGGACAATATACTAGCATAGTCTGCAACGCTCTCCATGATGGGCTGTTACCTTGTCCCAGTTAATGGTGTCTGGGCTTGTTCAGTGGGGGAGAATCAGAATTGTATAAACAAACCATTTCAATGCATCTAGCAATGTTTTTA
Organism: Chiloscyllium plagiosum; assembly: GCF_037043375.1. Taxonomy (NCBI): domain Eukaryota; kingdom Metazoa; phylum Chordata; class Chondrichthyes; order Orectolobiformes; family Hemiscylliidae; genus Chiloscyllium; species Chiloscyllium plagiosum. The sequence continues at coordinate 30,185,703 of NW_028270188.1, read as the reverse complement.
TTCATGTTTTCATTCTTGAGATTGGACCCATCAAGTCTAACTCCTAAATTCTTCCCACTCCCTGTCGTTTCGTTTTGCCCATGTTTCCACACCACGTTTCCAGTTATTTAATTATCTGTTTCTATTTTTCATGTCAATCTCCTTCCATATCTTTTCGTTGCTTTGGTTTTAGGCTCGAGGTAAAGACGTATACAGACTCCGAACAAGGCCTCACGCCTAAAATACATTGTCTGACCGGAGGGGTCACCTCGTTTTCATTTATCTCCAGGCAGTGACTTATAAGACTCTCTCGGATTTCCATACTAATTACTCAAAACCTGCACCTCCATTCTAACTGATTAAAGATTTAAAAGCCAGCTTAGTTGCATACAATTCATGTGCATGAGTTGGACGATCCTCCGGAGGTTTCCTTTTAAATTCTGTGTCAATGTTCTTCCTCCCTTTCTTTAACACTTTGCAACGTAGCCGTTCTCTGAAAGCTAGTATTTTCAAATAAGTGAGTCGGAATGTAATCTGGTTTGTGTGATTTTTCATCTTGACGACCGCTGTTCATCACTGGTACCTCCACATCCTGGCTATTATTGGTTTGCTAACGCTGTCTCCAAGTAAATAAGTTTTTTTTTCCTACCGCCATGAACTCTTTTCTTGAATATGCAGAGAGATCTCTCTGTCCATGTATAGAGACCCCTGAGAGTTGCCACGCAGGTTGGTAAGGTTGTTAAGCAGGCAAACGTAGTATTAGCTTTGGTCGTTGAGGGATTGAAATTCGGAGCGACAAAGTCATGCTGCAGCTGTACAAAACTCCAGTGTGGCCGCACTTGCAGTATTGTGTACAGTTCTGGTCAACGCATGAGATGACGGATGAATACTTGGAAAGTGTTCAGCGGAGTTTTTCGAGGATTTTGCCTGGTGTGCAGGGAAGAACTTATGGGAAAAGTCCGAGGAACTTGAGGCTGTTTTCGATGGAGAGAAAAAGATTGAGAGGTGACTTAATTGACACTTATAAGGTGACCAGCGTTTTGCATATGTTGGATATTGAATGCCATTTTTCTCGGATGGTGATGGTTAGCACGAGGACACATAGCCTTACTTTGAAGTGTGACAGATATAGGACAGATGTCAGAGGTAGTTTCTTTACTCAGAGATTAGTAGGGGCGTGGAATGCATGGCATGCAACAATGGCAGATTAGGCAACTTTCAGGGCACCAAAATGATCAAATATATGAACGAAAATGTAACAGCGTAGGAGAGGTAGGCTTCAGATTGGTTCAACAGGTCGGCGAACATCAAGGGCTGAACGGCGTATTCTGCGCTGTAATATTCTGTATTCCATGTTCTGCTGTTCCCATAGAACAGAGACAAGACTGAATTACCTCCTTATGATCACAGAAGGTATTAAAACGCTTCTGTACCCTTCTGTTCTTGTGCAACAGACTCAATGGGCTGAATGGTATTATCCTAGTGTGACAATTTCCAGTCATTTTTGGCCTTGTCCAGTTTTTGCGTTGCACCATTGTGAAGGCTGAATTGCCTCATGTTGATATTGAGCAACAGGATACACCATGGTCTATTGTGGGTCCTGTGTTGTAGTGTGTCGGGGCTGATTGGCCTCTTCCAGAATCGGTGTATCAGGATCCAGAAAATAAACAGCCTCTTCCTCGTCTGCTGCAAAAGGGCAAAGGAAACAAATTCTGCTGCTCCAGGTTCGAGAATTGGAACGGATTCCTGAATTTGCAGTGCAATTGCTTTCTGTTGTTGAGCCTTATAACAAGTTCCTCTGTCATTCCTGTAAACTTTAATAGGTATTGAATCAATCTGCTCATCCTTCCCCCATAAGTTAACGTGACACTCTTGTTTAGTTGGTTAAAATGCCTGCTTTGCAAACATGTCGATCGGCGGCTCAAACCCGAGAAGTTCCTGTTCGTCACGTTAACCATTCCTTGTTTAAATTTCTCTGAAATGGCGTGTAGCTCTTCCATTGGGTTTTGATACAATCTGGTGCTGTGGAAGGAGGCAAAACGTGATTGGTTGAACGGGATTCTCGTGTTCAAAGGAAACATTGCCTTCCACTCCTGTTGCCTGAGTTTGCCTCCTTTCAGAGAATGTTGAATGCAGTTAAGATAATGCCGCTCTGGTATTATCACTTCGCTATGCAGCTCGTGATGCAGTGATGTCCTCGGGAGCTGGATTCAAATTCTGTTCATGTGTTTCATTCAGTGTGGTAGCGTGGCTGAGCCCGCAACGGTGCTGAATTTAAGCTTCAGTATGAATTGACGTGTGGATTTGAATTCCACGACTGCCAGATGCGCTGATAGGTGTTATCCTGAATTTTGGTCTGAGTGACTTCGGTCTGAATTGAACACGTCAAAATGTGATCTGTTTCTTGCAAAGTGATCTATGATGAGTGACAGTACAGAACGTTCAGAGAGTCAGCGTTCACACTGTGTTTCTGCAGTATCGTGGTGATCACATTTCACCTCATATGTCAAAGGTCCCTGGGCAGAAACAAGGTGGTGCTGCTGCTTCATGCGGAAGGCGAGTTGTCATACTTACACTGGTTAGCTCAATGGTTCACACTGCTGCCTCACAGCACCAGCGATCAGGGTTCAATTCTAGCCTCAAGTGACTGTCTGTGTGGAGTTTGCACAATCTCCTAGTGTGGGCATGGATTTCCATCGGGTATCCAGTTTCTTCCAAAAGTCTCAAGATGTGCAGGATAGTTCGATTGGCTATGCTAAATTAACCATAATGTACGGGGATATGCAGTAGTCATGAAAATTCAGGATTACAGCGATTGGGTAGAGTTCGGATAAGCTTTTGATGATCTTTGACTGATCAGTGTGGTGTTCATGGATCAAATGGCCTATTTCCACGCTGTAGGGTTTCCATGAGGAACACCTTCGTTGCACAAATCAGTTGATGGAACAAACACCAAGTTAGTTCCAAAATCCTGTCTTCACGGGCAGAGATTATATTTAAACACATTACTCCAGATGTGATCTCACAAAGGTCCTGTATCGCAACAGCAACACATTACCAGCTGCTGGAAGATTCCAACCCTGCTTACAACAGTCTCAGCTGTCGGGGGAATGCACTGCATTGTTGAAATATCATTGTCCTTCTCTATCTGTCAGCACAATAGGATATCTGGTGAAAATGTTATAATCATGCTTGAGAAAAACGGATAAGTTGTGGCGAGATAAAATTAATGATGAGATATGCCTCGCCAAGCATCTCAGCCGATTCTACCCTTAATCTCCTCCGAGCCCACGTTGCTCAGATTCCAGAGAACCTGTTAAGGTGGAGTTGAGAAACAACAAGGAGAAGCAAACATCGATGGGAGTGAAATTCCAAACACAAAGCTTCTACAACTGTTGGGGATGTCACAAAACAGGAAATTAGAAAGGAAAGATTGTGAATACGGCAGTAATGGTGGATAAAGTGAAATTGCATGAAAATTGTGATAATACGAATGAATGTTAATGCTGGGAAAATTGATTTCACGAGTGTGTATGAGCTGGCTTCCTTTAACCATACGTGAGCACCGAGCTTTCTGGTTAAAGGAAACTTTATGGTTAAAGGAGCTCACCGATCAGGCACTTTTTGAATTGGTGTTGTCTGATCAGAAGAGGGCATTGAAATCCTTGTGATAAATTAGCGTTTGTGAATACTGATCTTAATTTATTGATTTTTACATGATGTCATTAATAAATCAGTATATTTTTCTTCATTTTTCGTATATATTGGAGTCATGGAAGCCCTGAAAGTATAAAGAGCAAGGTGATTTCAGTGAATTTGGAAAGTACATGAACATGATTTAAAGGAAGACAGGCAATATTTGCTATTCATACAAACACTAGAAGATGTAGATTATACGTACATCTTCCATTGTGCACACAGCAAAAGGTTAAGGTGACTCCACCATGGTTAAAAGAAGATAGAAAGTGGATTAGATCAAGGAATATGGCTCAGAGAAAGTACAAAATATTGTCGATTCATTGGACCAAAGGAGTGCTACGAAACTGGTAAGGAAATTAAAGTGAGATCAAGAATGCAAACTAACAAGAAACATAAAGACTTACGAAGACCTTTTATTAATATTTGAAAGAAAAATGAAAGCAAGGTCAAATGTGGATCAGTGAATGTGTGGAAAGGGTAAGTTATTGTTGAGAGCAGAGAAATGACGTGAAACTAATCAGTTACATTCTGACTGTCTTCATGGAGGAAGGTACAGAACATCTCCCAGAAATGTAAAGCGACCAAGGGACTTGTGTTATTGAATATTAAAGCTATTCATATTAGTGATGAGGTAGTGTTTGAAAACATAACCAAATTGAGGATTGATAATTCTGACAGACCAGATATACTTCACACTGAGATTTCAGAGAAAGCAGAAATGCAAATATTAATTGAACTGAGGAGCATTGTATTTGTCAGTAATCAATTCGGAACTTTAAAAATGTATTCCAACGATTCAAACTGGGAAAAAGAGGGAGAATGGAGAACAACGGACCAGTTAACTCGTCATCCAAATCAGGGAAAATGTTGAAATGTATTATAACGAATATGGTATTTGTCATCTAGAACGTAATAAAAAAACTTCAATAGAATGTTTCTGCATTAATGAAACAGATGTTATAATTTACAAACCTATCGGATGTAGATTTGCTCGCTGAACTGAAAGGTTCATTTCCAGAAGTTTAATTACCATACTAGGATACATCTTCGGTAGACCTCACTCGAAGCAATGTTGAAACTTCCCGCTTTCTATTTACGTGTTCGGGTGTCTTGGTGTTGGTGACGTCATTTCCTTTGGTGATGTTATTTCCGGTGGTGAAGTTACTTCCTGTTCCTTTTCTCAGGGGGTGGTATATGAGGTCTAACTCGATGTGTTTGTTGATAGAGTTCTGTTTGGAATGCCATGCTTCTAGGAATTCTCGTGCATGTCTTTGTTTGGGTTGTGCCTTTCAGCTCAGCGAGCAAATCCACATCCAAAACCTCAACCTGACCTACAAATGTTCTCAAAACTCGTTACAAACTTATTGCGACATAAACAATGGAGAACCAATGAATGTGATACAGTTGGATAAGCAAGACCTCTTTTTCTTAAGAATTCAGACAGTAAGGTATTTGGAAAAAAATGCAACGTGTATTGGGAGGTACATGTGCAAATAGGAAGATAAAAGGCAGGTGTGTCTTCTTTGAAAGGGAATCGGAATGTAGATGGCGAAAATCATCCAGATTAGAAGCGTTAGCTTGCTCTCTCTCCATGGGTGTTGTCAGACTCGCTGTGATTTCCAGCATGGGTTGTACTGCAATAATTTACTTCTTCTAAAAGTCAATCTGTCCTGCACCACAATCACCAAATGTTAGTAAGATGGTACTTGGAGTATTGTGGACAGTTTTAGTGACGTGATCTAATGAAGAATATATTGACCACATATACTCAATGGACATTCTCTAGATTAATCCCTCATATTGCCAGAGTTTTGGTGGGTAGGAGAAAGTCAGATGGAGGAAAATCAGACAAGCTTGGAGATTTTGTTGGGAAAATAACAGAAAGGAGAGAGTGAGGACTGCAGATGCTGGAAATCAGAGCTGAAAAATGTGTTGCAAGAAAAGCGCAGCAGGACAGGCAGCATCCAAGGAGCAGGCAAATCGACGTTTCGGGTATAAGACCTTCTTCACGAATAAGGAAGATGTGCCAACAGGCTAAGATAAAAGGAAGGGAGGACGGACTTGCAGGAGGGGCGTTGGGAATGCGTTAGGTGGAAGGAGGTTAAGGTGAGGATGATAGGCCGGAGAGGGAGTGGGGCGGAGAGGTCATGAAGAAGATTTCAGGTCAAGAAGACGGTGCTGACTCCGAGGGGTGAGACTGAGATAAGGTGGGCGGAGAGGAAATGAGAAAGCTGGAGAAATCTGCATTCATCCCTTGTGGTTGGAGGGTTCCTAGGCGGAAGATGAGGTGCTCTTTCCCCAGACGTCCTGTTGCCATGGTCTGGCGATGGAGGGGTTCAAGAACCTGCATGTACTTGGTGGAATGGAAGGGGGAGTTGAAGTGTTCAGCCACAGGGCTGTTGGGTTGGTTGGTGCAGGTGTCCCAGAGGTGTTCTCTTGAACGTTCCACATGAAGGGCGGCCTGTCGCCCCAATGTAAAGGAGGCCACATCGGGTGCAGCGGATGCAGTAAATGATATGTGTAGAGGTGCAGGTGAATTTGTGACGGATATTGCACCTCCTCCCACCCTGCCCCCTGTAAAATCGCCATCCCATGTTCCCAATTCCTTCGTCTCCGCCGCATCTCCTCCCAGGAGGACCATTTCCAATACCGAACAACCCAGATGGCCTCCTTCGTCAAAAGTGCAATTTCCCCCCAGTCGTGGTTGACGATGCTCTCCACCGCATCTCCTCCACTTGCCGCTCCTCTGCCCTTGAACCCCGCTCCTCCAATCGCGGCCAGGACAGAACCCCACTGGTCCTCACCTTCCACCCCACCAACTTCCAGGTACATATTATCATCTTTCGTCATTTCGGCCACATCCAAACAGACCCAACCACCAAGGATATATTTACCTCACTTCCCCTATTAGCGTTCCGGAAAGACCACTACCTCCGCGACTCCCTCGTCAGGTCCACACCCCCCACCAACCCAACCTCCACCCTCGGCACCTTCCCCTGCAACTGCAAGAAATGCAAAACTTGTGCCCACACCATCACCCTCACTTCCCTCCAAGGCCCCAAGGGAACCTTCCATATCCGTCGCAAATTTACCTGCACCTCCACACATATCATTTACTGCTTCCGCTGCACCCGATGTGGCCTCCTATACATTGGGGAGACAGGCCGCCAACTTGCGGAACTTTTCAGAGAACACGTCTGGGACACCCGGACCAACCAACCCAACCATCCCGTGGCTGAACATTGTATCTCCCCCTCTCTCTCCGCCAAGGACATGCAGGTCCTTGGCCTCCTCCATCGCCAGACCATGACAACACGACGCCTGGAGGAAGAGCGCCTCATCTTCCGCCTAGGAACCCTCCAACCACAAGGGATGAATGCAGATTTCTCCAGCTTTCTCATTTTCCCTCCGCCCACCTTATCTAAGTCCCAACCCTCGGACTCAGCACAGCCTTCTTGACCTGCAATCTTCTTCCCGATCTCTCCGCCCCACCCCCTCTCCGGCCTATCATCCTCACTTTAACCTGCTTCCACCTATCGCATTCCCAACGCCCCTCCCCCAAGTCCCTCCTCCGTTCCTTTCATCTTAACCTGCTTGGCGCACTCTCCTCCTTCCTGAAGAAGGTCTTATGCCCTAAACGTCGATTCTCCTACTCCTTGGATCCTGCCTGACCTGCTGAGTTTTTCCAGGAGCACATTTTCCAGTTCAAAATAACAGAAAGCCCAATGGAAGCTAGAAAGCTGAATCAGAGGTTGATTGAGGACGAAGTGCAAGGTCAGTCAAGTTTATTCAAATAAGCCCGGAGTAGCAGATAAAGAGATTACAATATTAAGGGAAAACGGATCCTCTCAATCTGTGATGCAGAAGGATGAGGAGATCTTTACTCCTGAGGGAATATTGCCTGAAATGGTACTGGTAACAAAAATTCATGGTAGGGAAATTGCTCAGCTGTATAACGCGAGACTAGAATGTCCAGGGAAGAGGGGAGAATTTGTGGTTCGAGTCCTGGGCAAACTCTCTGTTCCAGTGATGCAATTTGTCCTTGCAAATGATGTACCTGATTAATTGGAAGGCATGCTGCCTACTGTATTTAACATGCCAGAACAGAGTCAGGCAACGGAAGCATTGCAGGAGCCTTATTGGGAAATCTTCCCAGATTGTGCCTTCACGATTTCACAGAGGCACAAGTTGAAGCAGAAGAGATCAAAGGATACAAACCAGAAAGCAGAAATTCCTTTGTTTGAGAATGCTTTGATCAGGAAAGAGGGACAGAGCAGGAGCAAATCGGTTAAGGTGCAAGTATCTTAACTGTGCTCCATCTGGCTTTCTCCTGCACCACCAACACTCTGATATTGTGCGGTCCGCGTTACAACAACAAAATCACCGGAGCTTTTGCTTTTTGTCCCCTTCAAGGATTTCTTTCTTACACTGTGGTAAGCTTATTTAAGACTAAATGGAATTATTTGAGGAGGTGACAGAGTTGAATGATGGCTACAGGGCTTCAGATGGACTTTAGAAGGCGTTTGATGAATTTCCCCATGGTAGGCTGATGGAGAAAGTGAAATTGCATGGGATCGAGGATGTTCAAGCAATTGGGATAAATAACATTTTGGGCAACAGGAAACAGAGTAGAAGTGGAAATGTGTTTCTCAAAATGGGGACCTATCACCAGTTGTGTTGCACAGGGATCCGGACTGGGACCACTACAGCGCAAATTTTCAGATAGCACTTAGACTGGTAGAGTAGCAGGTAGTGAAGGGGATTATCAGAGAATACAGCAGAATACAGAAAATGGGCAGTGAAAAAGCAGATGGAGTCCAATTATGGCAAATTCGAGTTAATGCATTTTGGAAGATCCAGTTCAGGAGCGAACTATACAGTAAATGGAAAGGTCCTGGTGAAAATTAACGTTCAGAGAGACATGGGTGTTCAAGTCTATTGTTCTCTGAAGGTGGCAATGCAGGTCAGTAAAGTGGTCAAGCCTTCCTACACTGAACAGGGCAATGAGTACAAGAGTTGGCAGAACTTGTTACAGTTTAATTGGATTTTGGTTCGGCCGGACTTGGAATACAATGTACAGTTCCGGTCACCAGAAGGAAGTGCATGCTTCCAATACGGTGCAGAGGAGGTCCACCGGGATGTTGCTTGTCGTGGAGGTCGCTAGCTATGAAGAGAGATTGAGTAGATTAAGATAATTCCCATTAGAAAGATTGAAGTTGGGAGGACCTGATTAAGATCTTTACAATCATGAGAGGTCTAAACAACGTGGATAGCTAGAAGCGTTTATTTCCCCAGAGTGGGATCTCACCCATCGAGCAGGAACAGTCTGTAAGGCAGTGGAGTGGGGGAGGCCGAGTCCTTCTGAGGACTGTGGGCCCGGTTTGTCCAGGCGCTTATGAACTGTTCTTGAACTGGCAACAGTGTTTCTGTATTTTCCAGCTTTGTATCAAGATTCTGTACGTTGCGGGGGGTGTGAAGTGAAAGTGGAACTTGGTACATAAGATTGCATCACATGTGGCGACTTGTCTTCTTGCGAATACATGTGACAATAAAGCTAATAAATGGAATCCGTCCATTGTGGAACCACACATAAATGGCTGTTTGATTTGGAAGGCGTCATATTTTCGAACTAATTTATTTTTTGCCCTTAATCTACTTCTAGAATATCATTACATTTTCATTAACTTTATCAGCCAAACCTATCTCATGCCCCCTTTTTGCCCTCATCATTTCCCCGGTATGTGTACTCCTATGCACTGTATGTTCGAGGGTTTCACTTGATTGAAGCTGCCTCTCCTCGTGCTAGCATTACTTTTCACACTGACAGGAAAATGCTCTTCCTGAACTCTATCTCGCTTTTGAAAGCCTCCCATTTGCCTGACGTCCTTTTACTTGCGACCAGCTTCTCCCAATCATGTTTTTAAAGTTCCTGCCTCGTAGCATCACAATGAATCTAACCCCAATTCATAACGTTTAATTTGTGGACCAGGATTATCCGTTTCCAGAACGAATAGATTTACGGTCACTGGTCCTAATGTGCCCTCACTCTAATAGCCCAGTCCCTTGCCCTGCCCTATTTCCCAAGAGGAAATAACGTTGCAGCCTCGATCACGTCAGCCATGGTCTTATTGATTGTAAATGCAGGCTTGAGGGGCCAAATGTCGCCAAATACCTGTATATTTCTTGGTGTGTGTGTTTGTGTGTGTTTGTCTGTTAGTGTATTACTGCAATGCGTGTAACTTTGCTTCTCTGAACATTTGCGATTGTGATGTTTTGGGAGTGAATCCATTGAAGTGGGCAAACAAAATGTCCCTTCTCGCTCCCTCAATCTCTCTTTGTCTGTCTGTTCCGTCTGGATTTTGAAGTGACGTAATTCCACCCTCTCCTGGACGACCCATGGCACTGCAGCATTGTTTGGAAAAGGCATCAAAGACAGTCACTCTCACATGTTTCAATTGAATTGTCTTCATTGTCACGTGCATTCTAATGTGTGCAGTGAAAAGATTGCAATATTTTTTGTTTATGGCGCCAGGTCAAGTGCAAGAAATCTTGGTACAGATAGTATAGTATTGTATGCAAAATTGAATGAACCACAAATGAATGTCCAGCAGAAGGATAAAAAATGAACGAACTCGAAATACAGGCCTTTCGACCTCATTCTAGGCCAGCACTGAATCTCTGGAAAACACCAGGCCAAGTCTCCAGATCACGACAGGGCTAGTCTCCAGACTGTAAACGGCCCAGTCTCCAGACTGCACTGGGCCCTGTCTCCAGGCTGCGCTGTGCTCAGTTCCAGGCCGGGACAGGTCCAATCTCCAGGCTGTGCTGGGTCCAGTCTCCAGGTCGCTCCGGACCTGGTCTCGTGATCGTGGTGAGCCTAGTCCCCAGATTGCTCAAGACCCAGCCTCCAGATTGTACCGACCCCGGCCTCAGTCCGCACTGGGCCCAGTCTCCCGACAATGTCGGGCCCAGTCTCCAGGCTGCGCTGGGCCCAGATGTCAGGCCACAACAGACTCAGCCTCCAGTCCATGTCGAGCCGAATCTCCGTGCTAGGCCCAATCTGCAGACCATGCTAGGCCCTGTCTTCACACCGTGCTGGACCTAGTCTCCAGATTGCACCAGTCCCAGTCTCCAGACTGTGATAGGCCCAAACTCCACTGCATGCCAGGCACTGTCTCCAGACCGTGCTGGGCCTAGTCTCCAGTTGTTGCCAGCCCAGACTTCATACCACACCAGGCCCAGTCTCCTAGCCAAGCTGGATCCAGTATCAAGGTCATGCCGAACCCAGTGTCCAGATCAGACCAAGCCCAGTTTCCAGACATCTCTGGTTCCTGTCTCCAGACCACACTGGGCTCAGGCAACAGACCACGCCCGGCTTCATCTCCAGACTGCACTGTGCTTTAAGTCTCGAGGCCTCGCCTCCGGTCTGAGACTTATCTCCTGCATTAAATGTTAAAAGTTTGCAAACAGAAAACCGAATCCAAATCAGATAAACGAAGTGTGGGCAGAAAAGAGAAGTTTCAGCTCGAACATTATGACTCTGCAAAAATCTTTAGGACAGCTCACGGCTGTTTCATTCTTCAAAAAAAAAATGCCTTAGAGACTTAGCGTTGTTTTGTCCAATTTCTTGCAATGCTGTCCCTCAGTTACGAATAGAAGGAGATGAACACGGCCGTTGCTGACCCCTTTGCTGCCATTGCGTTTCATTCAGCATTGTACAATCCATTCTCACTGTAATTTGGAGCATGCATCCAAATCATTGAAAGTTAAGAAAAATGAAATAAAATTCACATGAACCTCTTACAGGGTGCGTCATTCAGAGTGGCCTGGATATAGTTGCACTGCTGGAGTCTGCATAGCTCCCAGTGTTGGACAGATATGTAATCCGAATTTATAGTTCAATGCACTGCTGTGGTCTGCACTGTTCCCACTGCTGGATAGATATCTAGTCTGCCTTTATAGATCAATGCACTGCTGTGGTCTGAATAGCTCCCAGTGCTGGACAGATACCTAAGTTCGAGTTAAAGATAAATACCCTGCTGTTGTCTGCATTGATCCCCGTGCGAGTCAGATATCGATTTCGGGTTTAAAGATGAAAGTCCTACTGTGGTCTGTACAGCTTCTGGTGTTGGATGGATATCTCGTCCGTGTTTACAGAACAATGCACTGTTGTGGTGCTGGACCGACACGTAATCCGGATTTATGGATCAATGAACTGCTGTGGACTCCATATCTCCTCGCGCTAGACAGATATCTAGTCCGCGTTTTTAGCTCAATGCATGCTGTGGTCTGCATTGCTCCTGGTGCTGGACAGTCATCTGGTTCGGGTGTTTAGATCAATGCATTGCTGTGGTCTGCATAGCTCCCGCTGCTAGACAGATACCTAGTCCGTGTTCTTGATGAATGCACTGCTGTAATCTGCACAGGTAGCCGTGTTAGACAGTTGTCTTGTCCAGGTTTGTAGATTAACGCACTGCTGTGGTCTGCATCGTTTTCTGCACTCGGCAGATTTCTGGTTTGCATCCCGAAGAGCTTGATTCACACAGTTTCTGAGCTGAAAGATATCTCCTCTGGGCTAATGGTTCTCTTTGCTGGATTGACAATGTGATATAATTAACCATATCAGCTGATCTGACAATGTGTTTTTTCTCATTCTTGTGAGTGGACCCTCTGTTTCTCACTGCATTAATATTACAGTGTAGCCATACACAGTACATCATGTTGGTGAATATTAACTGTCCTGGCAGCAGGCGCAGCCTCTTCATTCAGATCGTCTTCGGGTCGCGCCATGGAAGGAAATGATGCTGTTTCGGATAAATGCTATCCGCTTGAATCGCGACTAAAAACACATTACCAGTCCCCAGCGCCAAACAACCACATCAAAATCTCTCTCCATTGATGTAATATACAGCCTTTTTAGTGTTCCCGAAAAAAAATCAAAATTTCACGGTTACCCACGTTATATTGCTGCTGCCAGGTTTTTGTTCATTGCTTGTCCAATTCGCGATTCTCGACCGTCTCTTGATTTCTTAGTTTACTGTCTAACATAGTGAGAATATATTTGTTCCATTTGTCTAAAACGTTGGTTTAGTTGCAAGTAATTGTGCTCCCAGCATTGCTCACTGTCTCACTGCAGTCGACGTTTTGTGTTAAACTTATAAATTTCTCCTTAATGTATCCCTGCTCCCGCCTCAGGCACCAATCTTCCACGTATTCCTATGTTGCAGATTAGAAAGGCTGAGAGAGCCCAACACTTTCCTATGGAACAGACATGAGAGATTGAAAGATCTGCACCAATTGCTGAGTAACAGTCCCCAATGGTTGAAAGGCCACATTGTTTACCTGTTTAAAACTATTGATAGGTGGAATCAGTGAACAGCCGAATACTGACTTTATGATGGAATGAAGGTCATTAATGCTGCAGCTGCACACGGCCCACAGTTCCTCATGGATGCCCACTTTGAATTTGATCGGTCCTTCAGAGGTATGCCTTGATTCACAGGTGCTAGAAACACATAGTATAGTGGGCAGTATCTTAAATATGAGGATGAGACTTCCCTCTGCCAGGACTGTGTGCTGTCTGCTCCTGCAGATAATATTAGGGACAGATCTAGATGTGACAAGTAGTTTGGTGAGAAAATTTCTCTCCTGTTGATTCCTCCTTTACTTCTCACAGTCCAGCTGCTGTGTATTTGAGGCCTTTCGATGCTGAGTCAGTGGAGACACAGTTGGTGATCGACCTTGAAGTCCCACACCCAGAGAGCGTTTTGTGTCCTTGTCACCCTCAAAGCGGACTTCGATTCATTTACAAAATCGAGGGGATCTGAGTTATTGCGAAGGATTGATATGGGGGGCAAGAGATGTCCATTATCAGGTGATTTACTTGACTGTCTTTGAACTGTAACCGTGATATGTCTCAGGTTCTGGAAGCAATTTTGGGGATGCAGGGTATCTCCTTCCTTGACTGTATCCCCCGGTGTCCCCACCGTGGTATCTATCCTGTTGTTGCAACAAGATGTAATCAGGAATAGTATTTAGTCTTCATGAAATCTCATCAATCAGATCTAATTATGTGTGTATGAAACTCCCATACTGTTTCCGGACTGGGAGTGTGGTGCAGGAGAAGCAAAGCAGTTCCGGCAGCATCCGAGGAGCAGGAGAATCGACCTTTCAAGCATGCACCCTCTGTCAGGAATGAGACTTGTGGGCGGGGTGCTGAGAGAAAAATGGGTGGATATGGAACTGGGGAAGGTAGCTGATAATGCGAAGGTAGATGAGGAAGGGGAGAAGTGATTGGTTGGAGTGGAGGGTGGACTGCATAAGTAAGTTCGAGGCTTGGTCATGGGAGAAGGATGTGCAGGGGAAAGGAGGAAACTGGTGACACTCATATTAATCCAGTGTGGTGGCAGGGTCCCAAGGTGGAAGTTGAGATATTCTTTCTCCAGGCTTTGAGTCGTAAGAGTATGGTGATGTAGGAGGATCAAGACCTGAATGGCCTCGGTGGATTGGAAGGGGGAGTGCAACTGTTCCACCTAGCGTCGGTGGCGTTGGTTGGTGCATGTGCCCCAGAGATGTTCTCTGAAATGATCCGCAAGTTGGCGTCCTGTCTTTCCGATGTACAGGAGACCACATTGGGAGCAATGGATACAGTAGATTACATTTGTGGAGGGAGAGATAAACTTCTGTTGGAAATGGAAGGTTCGTTTGGGGCATTTCACGGAGCTGAGTGAGAGGTGTTGGCGCAGATTTTGTACCTTCTGCTGTGTCAGTGGAAGCTGCCAGGATTGAGGTGAGTTCTGGTGGGGCGCGTGCAACTGACATGGGAGTTGTAGGTGGAATGGTATCTCTGGAACACTGTTCGGAAGTGGGACGGAAAAGAATACCTCGTGTAGGGGTCTGTTTGTCGTTGGCTGAATTGGCGGAGGATAATGTGAAGTATACAGTGATAGTGGGTTGGAAGTTGAGGATGAGGGGAGTCTATCCTTGCTGCGTTTGGAAGGGTGGCATTCGAGGGCGGAGGTGCGGTAAGTGGAGAGGATGCACTGGAGGGAATCATCAACCATGTGCAGTGGAAAATTGCAATCCCTGTTAAAGGAGGCCATCTAGGATATTCTATGCCAGAAATGATAATCCTGGGAACAAATGCTGTGGACGTGGAGGAATTGGGGAAAAAGACATGGTGTTTTCAGAGGAGTTAGGATGGGAGGTGATGTCGTCCAGACAGCTTTAGATTACTTACAGTGTGGAAACAGGCCCTTCAGCCCAACAAGTCCACACCGACCCGCCGAAGCGCAACCCACCCATACCCCTACATGTACCCCTTTTTACCTAACACTACGGGCAATTTAGCATGGCCAATTCACCTGACCTGCACATCTTTGGACTGTGGGAGGAAACCGGAGCACCCGGAGGAAACCCACACAGACACGGGGAGAATGTGCAAACTCCACACAGTCAGTCGCCTGAGTCGGGAATTGAACCCGGGTCTCTGGCGCTGTGAGGCAGCAGTGCTAACCACTGTGGAGTCAGTAGGCTTATATTGGGTGTCCGTCATTAGTCAGTGGCTAGAGATTGAGATGGAGTTGGAAAGGTCGAGGAAGGGGGGGAATGTGTCCAGAATTGTCCAAGAAGGCGGTGAGCTGTCTGCGTTGGTCCAGGAAGGGGGCGGATGTGTCCAAAATTGCCCACGCAGAGGAATGAGATGTCCGAAATGGTCTGAGAAGGGTAAGGAGGTGTCCGAGATGGTCTTGGAAGGGAAAGGAGGTGTTAAAGATTGTCCAGGAAGGGCAGAGATGTGTTGGAGATGATCCGTGAAGGTTAGTTTGGTGTCTAAAATCGTCTATGAAAGGGAAGGAGGCGTCCGAAATAGTACAGGAAGGGGAGGGAGGTGTCTGAGATGATCCATGCGAACCTGAGGTCGAGTGGAATGCGTTTGTGAAGTTGATTAACTGTTCAACCACCTCACGTTACGTGGGGCTTATACAGTCAACGATGTAGTGAAGGAAAAGGTGAGGAATGATGCCGGTGCAGCCGCGGAAGATTCCCCAAAACATTTTGTACCCAACATTCTATAACTATCATTCCCCGGAACATTCTGTACCCAACATTCATTGTCCGACATTCCCCAGAATGTTATATCCCAGACAATACCTGTGAACGGCCGACGTCAGTGAATTGTATAAGCGATTTGATCCCGAAGAAATAGATTCCGTTCACGGGAGGTAGTGCCACTGTTCCGAAGTCCACTCAGGTAGTTAAAGAGACGAATGCATTTTCCCTGAATTTACATTTTTTTCACGACACAGGATAGACCACAATTGGGGAAAAAATATAGAAATTTCCAAACACTGTTTTTCTACAAGGAACTGGGTGATAATCCTTCAGGAGAGCAACTTTTCACGATCCGTATTAGGAAATGGGAAGAAGTGGCCTGTGTCTGCTCTCGAATGATCGAGTGTGTGTGAATGTTCTGAAAAACCATCTGTTCTTATAGATATGTCTCTCTGTGTTGGAGAGGAATGGATTCTTGTGTTTTATGACATTTTGTTCAGTAAGTCAGACCTTCTCATTGATTACTTGAGCTCCAATTATTTTATTAAATCTCTGAATACAATGACATACTTGAAAATCTCAC
Organism: Chiloscyllium plagiosum; assembly: GCF_037043375.1. Lineage (NCBI taxonomy): Eukaryota > Metazoa > Chordata > Chondrichthyes > Orectolobiformes > Hemiscylliidae > Chiloscyllium > Chiloscyllium plagiosum. Next base: position 30,169,391 of record NW_028270188.1, on the reverse strand, counting down.
TGGGTCCTCAATCAAACTGGTCACTTTACCTCAAGGCTGGAGTGTATGATGTTCCTTTTCCTTCCTTACAGTTAACGTAATGACGATCTGCGTCCTGCTTTATAAAGATTGTGGATTGTCGCCATGTGTTAGACGTTACCTGGGGGCTATGGCAGTGGCGGATCTACTGGTCATAATCCTCGACCTGATACTGAGACACAGTCCCATTGATTATAGGGAAGAGTTTTATTTCCTGAGGCGCTCCGTCCCCGTGTGTAATATCCACGCTGTTCTGCTTTATGCAGCCACTGACTCTTCTGTCTGGTTCACCGTCACTTTCACCTTTGATCGGTGTGTAGCCATTTGTTGCCAGAAGCTGAAAAGTAAATATTGCAATGAGAAAACAGCAGCTGTCGTTCTGGGAACAGTGACTGTGCTAAGATGTTTAAATAACATTTTCTGGTATTTTATGGTCACAAGTCGATATATGCTGGGGAACACCCCCTTTTTCTGTGGTATCACATACGCTGTTCGATGCTCCCGTGTCTGGGCCGCAATCGAATTCCTCCATCACATTCCGACTCCGACTCTCCCATTTGTCCTGATTCTTCTACTCAACGTTTTCACTGTCAGACACATTTTCGTGACCAGCAGGGTCCGCAGAAGTCTCCGCGCTCACATCAATGGAGACGCTCAATCTGACACAGAAATGAGAAACCGAAAAAAATCCATCATTTTAATGTTTGCGATCTCGGCCAATTTAATCCTGTTATGGTCAACGTTAATTGTGTTTTCTACATCGAAACGCATATGGGATATTGGGCATGGGTCTGTGTATCTAGATTACTTTGTGCGCGAACTGGGATTCTTGCTGCAGCTCCTCAGTTGCTGCACAAACAGTATTATTTATGTGGTGACCCAGACGAAGTTCAGACAGCAGCTGGTGAATATACTGAAATATCCCTTTACCCAAATTCATCAATTAATAAAGTACACTCATCAATCAATCCACCCAGGATTTTCTCATTTCAATTCAATGTTTCAGCGATGAAGCAGTCAGTCCCTTTGGTAACGGACTGAGGATAGCGCTGGTTTGTCCAACCTTATCCCATCGGAGTGTTATAGGGACACATTTCAATGTACCTCGCAACTCAGGGGCCAGTGACAAAAGGCACCATCCCATTCACTGTATCATTATCTTCCAATTGTTAAAAATAAAAATGTTCATTAAAAAATGCCACACAGCAGAGTGAACAAATATTGTTTGTCTTTGTGTTGAAGGAGATGAGCTGGAGAGACCAACTCAGCCCCAAGTCCGGGATTTCAAAGAAGGGCTGGGCACCGGGCCCAGAGGTCAGGAGTTGGGTTTAATTCCCTCTGTCCTTGCTTTCACCACTGGATTTCACTACTCCAAATTGTGCGGGGGAGTGAACGTGACGGTGGGGCAGTGTGTGGGTGACTGTGTGTGACAGTGTGACACAGTGGGGGAATGTCATGGCAGTGAGCATGAGTGTGGGGGAGAATGCGGGGCCATGAGCGTGACATTTGGAGAGTGTGGAGGGTAGTGAGAGCGACAGTGATTGAGGGAATGGGCGGGTGACAGTAACAGTAGGGTTTATTCAGCGGAGTGTCCATGATGGTGAGGGTTTGTGTGGGGCGCTGAGATTGACGGTGGAGTATGTGTGACTGTGGGGAAGTGTGCGGTGGAGTGAGCATGACGGTAGTTCAGTTTGCATGGAGTGAGCAAGATTGCGAGGGAGTCTGCAGGACAGTGAGCATGAAAAAGAAGGACTGTGCGCTGCAGAGAGCGTCAGGAGGGTTAAGTGAGCAGGTCAGTGAGTGTGACAGTGAGGGAGATTGCAGGGGAGTTAGCATTAAGTGGTGGAGTAGTGCAGTGGAGTGAGCCTGATGATGGGGTGGTGTGCAGTGTAGTTAGCCTGACAATGGGAAGTGTGCAGCGGAGTTAATGAGATAGTAGGGGAGTATGCAGAGGATTAAGCGTGAAAATGGAGGGAGTGAACGCGAAAGTGAACATAATGGTGAGGTGTGTGTGGGTGAGTCAACATGATGATGGGAAGTGTGTGGAGGTGTCCCTCGATTGTAGGCACTGTGCGGTGGAGTGAGTGTAACAGTGGTGTGAGCATGATGATGGGAACTGTGCGAGAGGGAAATCATGGTAGGGGACTGTGCAGGGGTGTCAGCAAAACGGTGGCAGTGTGAAAAGCAGTCAGTCTGACGGTGAGGAGCGTGCGGGGTAGTGATTGTAACATTAGTTTGATGTGGGAGAGTGAGCACGGCAGCGTGGGAATGTGTGGAAGCATGAGTATGACAGTGAGAGTGTGCAAGGGAGTGAGCGTGTCACTGGGGGAATATGTGAGGGATGAGGACGAATTTGGAGATGTGTGTGCGAGAGTGAATGTGACAGTGGGGTGACACGTGGGAACTGAGAATGATGTTGGTGTGGGCAGGCGTGCTATTATGATAGTGGGAGTGCGTGCAGGGGGGTGAGTGTGACAAGCGGGAGTGTGTGAGTGTCTAAATGTGACAGTGGGAGAGTGTGTGAGGGAGTGAACGTGATGGTGAAGGAGTGTGTGGACGTGTGAGCGTGACAGTGGGAGAGTGTGTGGTGTGAGCATGACAGTGAGTTTGTTGTGGGAAAGTGAGTGTGGTGGTGGGGAGAGTGCGGCCAGTGAGCATGTCGTTTCAATAGTGTGAAGCAGACGTGAGCAGGAGTCTGGAGGAGTGTGCAGGAGAATGAGTGTGACAGTGGGGTGGAGAGCAGCAGAGTGAACCGGATGTTGGTTGGTGTGCGATAGAGAACTGGTGCGAATTGGGGAGTGTGCAGGAGATGTGTGTGACGGTGGAGGAGTGTGCAGATGTGTGTGACGGTGGGGGTGAGTGCAGTGGAGTGATTGTGAGGGTGGGTTCGTGTGTCGGGGAGTGAGTGTTTTGGTGCACGAGTTTGTGAGCAGGTGAGATTTACCGTGGGTATTTGTGGATGCAAGTGAGTGCAATATTGAGCGAGTGGGTGAGACAGTGAGCGTGCCCGTGGGGAAATGTGCATGGGAGTAAGTATTACATTCCGGGAGTGCCTAGGAGAGTGGGCGTGATGGTGGGCTTCTTTGTGTGGGAGACATTATGACAGTGAGTTGATGTGCAGGCAGTGAGCATGATGATGGGGCGGGTGGGGGTTTAATGTGACAGTCTGGTCGTGCGCAGCGGAGTGAGTTCAGTGGTGTGTGTGACACTGAGGGACTGAGCAGCGAGTGAGATTGACGGTGGGGACGTGTGAGGGGAGTACATTTGTCAGTGTGGAGCGTTCAGGGGTGGGGGCATTACGGTGGGGGCATGTGCCAGGTACTGATCATGATGGTGTGAGAGCGTTCGAGGAGGTGTGTGTGACAGTGGGAGAGTGTGCAGGGAAGTCAGTCCGACATTGGGGGAGTGTGCGGCGGAACGAGAGTAATGGTGGGTATGTATATGATGGTGGGGAAGTGTGCAGAGTGTGAGAGTGACAGTGGTGGAGTGTGAAGGTGAGTGAGCATGAGTTTGAGGAAGTGATTGGTGGTATGAGATTGTCTGTGGTGAAGTGTGTGTGGGCTTGAGTGCAACACTGCTGGAGCGTGTTAGGGAGTGGGTGTGATGTCGGTGTGGATACGGGTGAGTGAGCATGAAGGTGGGGGAGTGTGATGGGTGAGTGTGTGGGTTTCTAGTGTGAGTGGGTGAGTGGGGTACGTGCAGGGGTCAAACGAAATGGGGCAGGGAAGGTTTCATGACAGTGGGAGAGTATGCAGTCCTGTGAGCATGGCAAAGTAGTGAGAATGATGGTGGGGGATTGCGCGTGGTAATGAGTGTGACAGTGGGGAAAAGTGTGCGGGAGTGAGCGTGATGGTGTGGGAGTATGCACGCGACTGAGCACGAGAGTGGGGGAGTGGGAGCGTGACATTCAGTGAGTATGTTAGGGAGTCAGTGTGATGGTTGTGGAGTGTCCAGGGGTTTATTGTGACAGTGGGCGAGTGCGCTGCGAGTGAGTCTGAGAGTGGGGAAGCGTGAGGGGGAGTTACTGAGACTATGTGGGAGTATGTGTGCAAATGTTAGTTAGAGTTGGGGAGAGTGTCGTGGAATGGGTGTGTCATTGGGCGAGTATCTAAGCAAGTGAACGTTACGGTGGGTCAGTGGACTCGGGAGTGAATACGACGTTGAGGTCTAATGTGGGCGAACGAGTGCAACAGTTAGAGTAAGTGCCCGGTGGAGTGGCGTGATGGTGGGTGTGCATGAGAGGAAGTATGACGGTGGGGAATTGAGCAGGGTAGTGAGTGAGATGGTGGGTGAGCATGCAGGGGAATGAGGGTGATTGTTGGGGATTGTGCAGGGGAATGAGGGTGACAGTTGTGCCGAGGAGGTAGTATGACGGTGGGAAAGGGTTTGGGTGATTGAACATGACGGTGGGGGAATGCGAGTTGAGTGTGTGAGGTAGTGGGCGAGAGTGCGAAGGGGTGAGCACGACTGTGATGAAATGACAGGAGAATTCAGACTGCCAGTAGTGGGCAGTGTGAAGAGGAAGTGTAATAATGGGGGAGTGTAAAGGGGATCAAGAGTAATGGTGGTGAGCATATTTGGGAGTATGAGCGATCGTGGGGTACTGCGATGGGGAGTGAGCGTGAGGCTAAGGGTGTCCGCGGAAGAGTGAGTGTCAAAGTGGGCGAGTATGCGGGGAGTGGGGCTGATATACTGGGACTGTGCAAGGGAGACAGTATAATAGTGGGCGAGTGTATGGGGGCTGAGAGTGATGACTGGGCATTGTGCATGGTAGTGAAAGTGACTATGGGGTATCATGTATCGGACTGAGTATGACGGTGATGAGTGTGAGGGATGTTGTGGATGAGAGACTGCGGATGACGGTCTGATGGTGGGGGAAAAGCACGGGAGTGAGCATAGTGGTGGGAGGTTGTGCAGGGGACATACCATGATGGTGGCAGAGTGTGTGAGGAAGTGAGATTGACGGTGGTGCAATCCGCAGGTAGTGACAGTGATGGTGGCAGAATGAGTTGGCAAGCGAGAGTGAGGGTGGGGAATGCAGGAGAGTGGAAGTAACAGTGGGGTTGAGTATGGGGGATGTAAGTTGACGATGCGTACTGTGTCAACGTGAGTGTGGTGGTGCAGAGTGAGCAGGGGAGTGAGTGTGATTGTGTGGGACGGTGCGCGAGAGTGCGTTTGACAGTAATGGTGTGCCTCGGGGATTGGGTGCTGCGGTGAGGAGCATGTTGAGGAGTGACTGCCACATTGGGGTAATATACAGGTTTGTGAGAGTGACAGTTTGATGCAGGGCAGTAGGGGTGACAGTGGGTTAGTGGGATGTTGTGTGAGTATGATGGTGGGGCAGTGTGTGGGGGAGTGACTTTCACTGTGGGAAACTGTGTAGCGGTAATGTGTGATGGTGAGTGTGTGTGTCGGGAGTGAGTGTAGTGATGGATAGTGTGCAGGGGAGTGAGTGCGATGGTCGGGGAGTGTGCGTGAGAGTGGGTGGAATGGAAGAGATGTGTCTGGGTTGTTGAGTGTCCCAATGGGGGAGCATGTTGAGGAGTGAGTGTTACATTGGGGTAGTGTACCGGTTTGCGAGAGTGACAGTATAATGCAGGGCAGTGGAGGTGATGGTGGGTGAGTGTGGGGATGAGCGAGTATGATGGTGGGCAGTGTGCGGGGGAGTGAGGTTCACTGTGGCAAACTGTGCGGCGGTAGTGAGTGTGATCGTGGGTGTGTGTATGTGGGAGTGAGAATAACAGTGGGGGAGTGAACATGAAGTTGGTGAATTGAGAGGCGGTGTGAACATAACGGTGGGGAGTGACTGCCACAGCGGGGGCTATGCGGGGGACTGGGCGTGATGGTGGGTAGTGAGCAGGAGATTGAGTATGTGTTTGAGGAAGTGAGTAGCAGTGTGAACGTGACAGTGGGGGAGTGCGTGTGGAAGTGAGTGTGACAGTGGGGGAGTGTGTGGGGTTGTGAGCATGATGGTAATGGAGTCAGTGGGGGATTGAGAGTGATGGTGACGAGTTTGTGGGTCAGTAAGCGTGATTGGGTGCACTGGGGGAATGTGTTGCGGAGTGTCCGTGACGCTGGAGTGTGTGTGGTGAAGAGGGAATGATTGTACGGGAACGTTCGTTGGAGTGAGCGTGACGATGGACAACGCAGATGGGGCGTAGGTGTGATGTTTGGTAGCGTGCGGGATTTAGAGGATGAGGGTGGAGTAGTATGCGGGATTGTGAGCCGTGACGGTAACAGAGTGTGCAGTGGACAGTTGGTGACGTTAGACGAGAGCCTGTGGAAATGAAGTTGACAGTGGGGAGTGAGCAAGGGAGTGAGAGTATTTTGGGGGGATTGTGCTGGCGAGAGAGCGTGACAGTGGCAGAGTGTATGGGCAAGTGAAAGTGATAGTGGGGGTGTGCGTGGGGGAGTGACAGTGGCGGTAGTGGAGCGTGTGGTGGAACTGAGCATGACGGTGGCGAAGTATCTGGTGGAGTGACCGTGAGAGTTGGGGAGTGTGCATGGGAGTGAGAGTGACAGTGGGGAAGTGTGCAGGAGAGGTGAGAGTGACGTTGGGGGAGAGCGTGCAGGGCAGTGAGAGTGACAGAGACGTGGTGTGCGGGCACGTGAGCAAAATGGTAAGTATTTGTGCAGGGGAGTCAGCGCCATGGTGGCAGAGTCTATGGCACATTGAGTATGCCTGTGGCGGGGTTTGCAGGGCAGTGAGTGTGACAATGGTTTGGTCTGTTAGAGAGTGAGCATGATGGTGTAAAAGAGAAGGGGGAAAGTGAGTGTGACAGTTGGGGAATGTATGGGGAGTGAAGGTAATGGTAGGGGAATATGAAGGGGAGTAAATGTGACAGAGAGGACTGTGCAGAGGTGTGTGCGTGTGCGTGTGTGATGACAGGGAGCGTGTGGGAGAGTGAATGTGACAGTGTCGCAGTGTGTGGGCGAGTGAGCATGACAGAAGGGAATACTGCACAGGAGTAAGAAAAATGGTGAGGGATGTGCGGGTAAGAGAACATGACAGAGGGGTGTGTGCGGAGTACTGAGAGTGACGATGGGGGTATGAGTGGGCGACTGAGAGTGATAGTGCGGGAGGGCGCGGGGCAAGTGAGTACGAAAGTGGGAGAGTGTATGGAGGAAGGAGTGTCATGTTGGAGAGTGTGTGGGGGACTGAGTATGATGGTGGCAGAGAGCACGGGGTTGTGAGATTGACAGTGTGCAGAGTACGGGGAAGTGAGTATGACTATGAGGGATAGTGCAGTGAGCAGGTTTCAGTGCAGATGTGTATGTGGGAGAGTGAGGATGATGGTGGTGAAGTCGGCTGGATAGTGAGAGTGACGGTCAGGGAGTGTGTGGGGTAGTAAGAGTGGTGTTGTAGGAGAGCGTACGGAAAGCACGTGTGATAGTCGGCGAGTGCGTGTGGGGGTGAGCGTGACGGTGGGGAAGAATGCGGAGCAGAAAAGGTGACGATGGGGGAGTGAGCGGGTGAGTGAGAGAGCCATAGGGGATTGTGTTAAGGAGTGAGAGAGATGGTAGATGAGTGAATTGGGGTTTAAGCGTGACAGTTGGGGATTGGGCTGGGGAGTAAACGCGACAGTGGGTGAGTGTGCGTGGATGTGAGAGTGGTGGTCGGGTATTTGTGGGATAAGAGGGTGCGAAGGTGGGGGAATGTGCGGGGGGGAGAGTGTCATGATGGGGGAGTGTGTGGGGAGTGCACATGATTATGAGATTTCGTGTGGGAGAGTGAAGGTAGCAGCTGTGGAGTGTGTGGGGAGTGAGAGTGATAGTGGGAGATTGTGAAGGGGACTGAGCGGAACAGAGGAGGAGTGTGCAGAGGAGTGCACATTATGGTGGGTGTGTGCGTGGGAGAGTAAGCATGATGGTGTGAGTGGGTGCGGGAGAGTGAGTGTGACAGTTGTGGAGCATGCGGGAAAAGCGAGTGCGACGGTGGGGGACAATGTGGAGGCATGAGGTTGACAGTGATGCTGTGTGTGGTGGAGCGACAGTGACAGTGGCGAAGTCGGCAGTGGAGGGGGAGTGATATTGGGGTTGTGTGTAGGGCAGTGAATCTGACAGAGGTTTGGTCTGTTGGGTGTGAGGATAATGGTGTGAGTGTGTGCAGGAGAGTGTGCATGATGGTGCATGAGTATGTGGCGGAGTGAGCAGGGTCGGGAGAAATGTGTGGGGGTGTAAGTGTAACACTGTGGAAGTGTGAAAGTCAGTGAGTGTGGCAGTAGTTTGGTACGTGGAGAGTGAGAATGATGGTGTGAGTGTCTGCAGCAGAGTGAGTGTGACGGTGGCCAGTGTGCAGGAAGGTGAGCGTTTCAGAGGTGCAGAGTGCGGGGGAGTGATGTGTCGGTGGGAGCGAGGTGGAGGAAAAAGTGGGACCGTGGGGGAGTGTGTTCGTCAGTGAGGGTGCAGGTGGTGGAGTGTCTGTGGAGTGAATGCAATAGGGGGGAAGTGTGTCGGGGTGTGAGAGTGACGGTAGGGCAGAGTACACAGGGGTGTGAGTGATGGCTGTTGGAGTTTGCAGAGAGTATACATGACAGTGGGGAATTGGGAAAGTGTCCAGGGGAGTGAGCTCGCTTGTAGGTGGTGTCGGGGCAATGACCATAATGGTGTGGAGAGAGTGTGACAGTGGGGGATTGTCTGTGGTGGTGAGCGAGATGGTGGAATAGTGTGCCGTGGAGTGATATTGAGGGGAGTGGGCAGAAGAGCCAACATGACACAAAAGGATTGTGTGGAGGAGAATGCCTGTCTCTGGGGGAGTGTGCGGGTGAGTGAATGTGACAATGTGGCAGTGTATGGTGAAGGGAGCGGGCCAATGTTTGAGAGTGCAGAAGACTGAAGTTGATGCTCGTGGATGATGGCAGGGTGACACCGTGACAGAGGAGGAGTGTGCGCGACAGTGGGGGCGTGTGCGGGAGAGTTAGTGTGGCATATGCAGGGAAGTAAGCATGACAGAGGACAAGAGTGCTGTGGAGTGAGCGTGGCGGTGGATAAGTGCGTGGAGAAAGTGAATGTCATGCTGAGAGAGTCTGTGGGTGAATGAGCACGTCAGAGTCAGTGCGTGGGGCAATAAGATTCACGGTGGGGGACAGTGGAGGTCGGTGTACGTGACAGTGGGCGAGTGTGCAAGGAAGTGAGAGTGGCGTTGGGGCTGTGTGCAGCGCAGTAATTACAAGGGTGGGTGAGAATGTAGGGAAGTGAGCTTGATGGTGGCAACATGTGCAGTGCAGTGGGCATGATGGGGGGTGATTGTGGGGGAGTGAGTGTGACATTGGGGATGTCTGCAGGGCACTGAGTGTGACAGTGGTTTTATGCGGGAGAGTGAGAATGATGGTGTGAGTGCATGCCGGAGAGTGATCATGACATTTGGGAAGTTTGGAGGTGAGTGAGCGAGAGCGGGCCACGTGCAGAGAAGTCAGCGTTGTAGACGGGGATGTGCGGGGGAGTGTGCATAATGGTGTGTGTTTACGCAGGAGAGTGAGTTTCACATTGGTCAGTGTGTTGCGCAGTGAATGTGACAGAGGTGGTGAGAATACGGGAGTAAGGGTGACAGTCTGAGGTATGCAGAGGTGAAAACTTAACAGAAAGGAGATGTGTGGATGAGAGGTTCTGACCCTGTGGGAGTGTTTTGCGGAGTGAGCATGTCAGTAGGAGAGTGAGCGGGGGAGTGATTGTGACGGTGGGGCAGTATGCCGTGCTTGAGCTTGATGGTGCAGGAGTGAGTGGGTAGTGACTGTAACGGTTGGGGAGTCAGCAGTGAAGCGAGGGTGACGGTGGGGCAGCGTCCAGAGGTGTGTGGATGACGATGTTGGAGTTTGAAGGGAGAGCACGTGACCTTGAGGAGTGTTTGATTGAGAGAGTGAGAGAGTCAGAGATTGCGATGGTGGCAGAGCGTGCGGGTGAGTAGTTTTTACAGTGAGGAAGTGTCCCGTCGAGTGAGCGTGAAATTAGGGTAGCTTGTAAGGTGAATACTGTGACGGTGAGTATTTTGGTTCCAGGGGAGTGAGCATGCCAGCGTGGGAGTGAGTGTGACAGTGGATAACTTTGCAGGGAATACCTGCGCCGGTGGGGAAGCGTGTGGAGGAATGAGTGTGAGGTTGCTGGTGTGTACGGTCAGCGAGCCTGACTGAGGAGCAGAGTGCAGGTGAGAGATTCTAATTTCTGGAACAGTGAGTGTGACGGCGGGAGTGTCTGGAGAAGTGAGGGTGACACTGGAATAGTGTACAGGGGAGTGAGCGTGATGGTCCGACAGTGTGCACTGTTTGAGGACAGTGAGCGTGACAGTACTGTAATCTGTGTGAGAGGGTGCCTGATGGTGGGGAATGTCTGGCAGAGTATGCGTGATGTTGGGGGTCTCTGTGGAGGAGTGAGAGTGATGGCTGGTGAGTTTGCAGGGACGTGAGCCTGATAGTGGACAGTGAGCGGGGAGCGAGTGTGACATTGGAAGATTGTGTGAAGAAGGGAAATGACAGGGAAGAGTGTACGGGGGAGTGAGCAAAACAGCAGAGGAATCTATGGGGCAGTTAGCCTGACGGTGCAGAGAATGCAGTGGAGTGAGCGTGATGGTACGGAGTGATGATTGTGATTGTGGGACTGTGTGCTTGAGCGCAACCATAACATTCGGGTATTGAACGGTGGAGGAGGTTGAAGTTGGAGGAATGGGTGGGGCAGTGAGCCTGGTGGTGGTCTAGTGTGCACGGGAGTGAGGGTGTTTGTGGTCTTGAGTGCAGGGAGTGAGCATGACGTTATGCGAATGTGGGGGGAATGAGCATGACAGCGAGGTACTGTCTGGGAAGAGAACATGGCAGTGGAGATTTTGTGGAGGAGTGAGTGTGACAGTGGTGCTATGTGTTGGGAATGAGCGCGACGGTGGGCTATTATGGAGGAGTGAGAATGACAATGGTGCAGTGCGTGGGGTAGTGAAGCTGACGGTGGGGAATGTGTGACGGAGACTGTGTGATGTTGGGGGACTCGGCAGAGGAGTGGGAGTGACCGGAGGTGTGTTTGCAGGGGTATGAGCATGACTGTGTAGTAGCCTGCGGGGATTTGCGCATGATGGTGGAGTAGCGTGTGGGGGAGTGAGTGCGATGGTTGTTGTGTGCGGGGGAGTGCGTGAGGCAGTGGGGGAGTGCCTGTATCATTGGACAATTGTGCATTGGAGTGAATGTAGTAGTTGGGGGGTGTGTGAGCGAGAGAACGTGACAATGTAGGACTCTAGTGTGCAGAGAGCACGATGGAGGGGTAGTTTGCGAAGGAGGAGGAATGACGGTGGTTGAGTATGCTTTGGAGTGAGTATGCCGGTGTAGGTATGTGTGATGGGAATGAGCATGATGGTGGGGTGAGAGCAGGGGAGTTCGAGTGACGGTGGGGGAGTGTGCAGAAGTTGAATGTGTCAGTAGTGGAATATGTGGAAGAGTGAGCACAACATTGGGGGATTTCACGGCCAGTGTGAGTAACGGCGGGGGAGTGAGGTGTGGAGTAAGTGTGTCGGGATAAGTGTGCTGGGGAGTCAGAGTGACGGTGGGGAATAGTGAAGGGGATTCTGGATTAGTGGTGCTGGAAAAGCACAGCAGTTCAGGCAGCATCCGATGAGCAGTAAAACCGACGTTTTGGGCAAAAGTCCTTCATCAGGAATACAGATCCACCGTCACGTTTACACAGCCCCAAATCCATGACCATCACATTCAATCTCTTGCCCACTCCCACATTGTCAGGCAAACTTCCGTATACTCTCCCACACCACCTCGCACTCTCCCCAACACTATACCGCACCGTAATGTCCCCTTGCCCGCACTCTCCTTCACCATCTGACTCAAACACTTGTGCAATCCCGCTCTGTCACGCTCAACTCACTCCTCTATCCACTTCTCTGTATTCCAGATGAAGGGCTTTTGCCCGAAACGTCGGTTTTACTGCTCCTCGAATGCTGCCTGAACTGCTGTGCTTTTCATGCACCACTAATCCAGAATCTGGTTTCCAGCATCTGCAGTCATTGTTTTTGACCCAATAATGTAGGGGAGTCAGCATGTTAGTTGGCGTGTGTACAGCGAAGTGAGCGTGTCACTGGGAGAGTGACTGTGATAGTTGTCCATTTTGGACGGGAAGGAGTGTTCAGATGGGGGAGCGTGCGTGTTGGTGGCGGAATGTGCGAGGGTAACTGTGGGGAAAAGTGTGGGGGACTGAACGTGATGGTGGGGAATGTGCAGGTGAGTGATCATGGCATTTTAGGAGAGTGCACGGAAGACAGCGTGATAAAAGGGGATTGTGTCAGGGTTGTGAGGGTGATGATGGGGGAGTCTGCGGGAGTGTAAAGGTAGCGATGGGAGAGTGTCTGGGAGAGTGATTATGAAGGTGTGGGAGTTTTTGGGAAGTGAGCACGATGGTGGAGGTTTGTGCAGTTGAGTGAGAATGATGGTGGCGGACTGTGTGTCTCAGTGGAGTGTGAGTGTGACTGTAGCCCAGTGAGCGATAGAGTGACTGTAACAGTAAAGAGTGGACAGGGGAACGAGCGTGATTGTTGTGGTGTATGACGGGGAGTGAGCGTGATGGCAGGGAAGTGTGCAGAGGAATAAGTGTAATGATGTGCATGACGGTGGGGGACTGAGTGTGAGCTACCGAGGAAGCGTGACAGTATTGGAGTGACAGCGACAATGAGAAAATGTGCCGAGGAGTGAGAGTGATGATGGTGGTATGTACGCAGGAGTGTGGGCGATTTGGATGGTGTGCATGGGTGTGTGTGTGTGCTGGAGTAATTCTGGTAATGGTGTGTATGTGAGAGATATGTGAATGTGATGTTCGCGGTGTGTGCAGGAAATTGAGCACGACGACGGTAGGGGAATGATTGGATGAGTGAGTATGATGATGGGGTTGTTCGGGATAGTGAACATTTCAGTGGGTGTGTGTATGGAGGAAGTCGGCGTGAAGATGACTTCACGGGAGAGTGATCTAGATGTTGGTGGCACATGTGGGAGTATCGTCATGACGTGAGTGGGCATATGGAGGAGTGTTCATGACGGTGGCGAGTGTACAGTGATCGTGACAGTGGGGTTTTGTGCAGGAGAGTGAGCGTGCTGGTAGGGGAATATGCATAACATTAAGGATGACAGTGAGGGAGTCAGGGTAACAGTGCCCTTGACTTTGGAGGATTTTGTGCAGCGTGACTATGATGAAAGGGGAGTTGCACAGCGGAATGAGCATGACAGTGTCAGAGTGTGAGGGGTAGTGTGTATGATGGTGAGGGTCTGTATCTTGCAGTGAGTGTGAGGGCAGGCGAGTGAGTATAACAGTGGACCATTGTGCAAGGGAGAGAGCACAACAGTGGGAGATTTTCCGGGGAGTGAGCATGATGTTGTGAGATGCTGGGGGAGTATGCGTGGCAGACCTGGTGTGTGCTGTGGAGTGAGTGTGAAGGTTGTGCAGTATGCAAGTATACGTGCGTAATGGTGAGGGTGTGTTGGGAAGTGAGCGAGAAAGTGAGGAAGTGTGTGGTGCAGTGAATATGATGTGGGAGAATGTATGGGGGAGTGAGCTTATCAGTGGCAGTGTAACCGGGGGAGTGAGCGTGATTCTGTGATAAGCGTGGGGGAGTGAGCATGGCGTTCGGAGAGAATACATGAGAGTTGGGGTGTGAATCTGATGGTTGTCCCTTGTGCGGTGAAGTGAGCGTGAATGCGGAGCAGTGTACAGGAGAGTGAGCCTTATGGTGGTGGATTGTGCAGGGGGTGAGCATGACATTCAGGGAGAGTGTGTGAAAGTTGCGTGATATTGTCGGATTGTGCTCTGGACCTTGACATTAGGGGAAGTGTGTGGAAGTGTGAGTGCCATCGTTGGGGAATTAGTGGGGGTGAGAGTGTGACAGGGGGAAAGTGTGTAAAGAATTAGTGTGATGGTGGTGGAGTGCGTGTGGGAGCGAGTGTGACATTAAGGGAGGCTGTGGGTGAGTGACTGTCCTGATGGGAGAGTATTTAGAAGAGTCAGTGTGTCGCTGGGAGCGTGTCCATGGGTCTTAGTGTGTTGTTGGAGGAGTCTGTAGCGTAGTGAGCATAATGGTGGTGGAACGTGCGGTGGTGTCAGCATGATTGTGGAGGAATTTATGGGGGAATCAGTGTGAGGATGAGGGAGTGGGTTGGGGTGTGAGAATGATGAAGGTGGAGTGTGCAGTGGAATAAGCGTGACCATTTTGGAGCTTGTGGGGAAGTGTGTGTGATGGTGAGGGACTGTGCACGGGAGTGAAAGTGACGGCAGGGAGTTGATTCTGATGGTGGAACAATGTGCAAGGGAGTGAGCATGATATTGGGGGAGTGTGCAGAGAAGTGAGCGTGACGTTGGGACAGTGTGGAGTGGATTATGCAGGAAGCTGCAGGAGTGTGTCGGGGAGTGTGTGTGACAGAGCAGGGTGTGTGCTGGGAATGCGTGTGATGGTTGTCCAGGGTGCGGGTGTATGAGCGAGATGGTGAGAGTGTCTATGGGGAGTGAGAAATGCGGTGGGGGAATGTGTGGTGAAGTTTACATGATGTGGGGGCATATGGGTGGAGTGAGCATAACAGTGACAGTGTACACGTGGTAGAGAGCGAGATTTGGTCTTGTTCGCGCGTGAGTGAGCATGACGGTTGGAGAGTGTGTGTTTGGATGGGAGTGTGATTACGATGGTGGTCCAGTGTGCAGGGGTGTCAGCGTGAGGGTGGTGGAGTGTATAGGGTTGTAAGCATGATAATAGTCGAGAGCGCAGGGGATGAGCATGATTGGTTGAGTGTGTGGGAGAGTGTGTATGACAATGGGATTTTGCGCTGTGGAGTGTGTGTGACAGTGGGGATGTAAGTGGAAGAGTTAGTGTGATGGTGGTGGAGTGTGCGTGGGGGCGAGTGTGACATTGAGGCAGTGTCCAGGAGTAAGCAAAATGGTAATGGTTCATGTGACCAAGTAAGTGCGATGTTATGGGAGGGTGTTGGGGAGTGAACGTCAAAGTGGGATAGGGTGTGGCAGACCGAGCGTGATGTTGGGAGAGTGTGGGTTTTTGAGTATGATGGTGGGGGAGTGCGCAGGAGAGGCAGCACGATGGTGTGGGAGAGTGCGGGCCAATATGCATGGTAGTGGTGTGTTTGTGGCACAGTGAGCTTGACTGTGGAGGAATGTGCGAGAGAGTGAGCGTGATGGTTGGGGCTTGTGCGCAGAAGTGAGCGTAACAATCGGGGAATTTGCGGATGAGAGAGCGTGACCCTGTGGGAATGTACAGCGGAAAGTGTTAGATTGTGGGGGAGCTTGTGTTATTGGTCCTAGATTGCAGTTGACAGCGGGCAAGTGTGCTGGCGAGGGTAACTGTGATGGTGGGGTCTGCGCAGTTGAGTCAGCGTGCATGATATGGTCTGACAAAGCAGGGGAATTAACGTGACGGTGGGGGATAAATCAGGGGATGAGTGTATCATTGGGGACTGGACGGGGGAGTGAAGCAGACAGTGGAGGACTGACAGCAATTGTAGTGAATTGTGCGCGTTAGTGAGCACGACGGTGGGGCAGTGTGAGGGGGAGTCAGCGTGATGGTGGGTTATAATGCAGGGGGTTAGCGTAACAATGGGGGAGAGCGTGGAGGAGTGAGCATGATGTGAAGGACTGAAGTTGATGGTGGGCTACTGTGTCGAGGAGAGAGCATGATGGTTGGGGAATGTGCGGTGGGGTGAGTGTGGCGGTGCGGGATAATGCAAGGCAGTTAGTGTAAGAGTGAGGGAGTTGGCAGGGAGTGAGCATGACGGTGTGGGAGTGTGTAGGGGAATGAACGTGATGGTGTGTTGTGCGGCGGATTGTGCGCGATGATGTTGAGGTGTGCGGGAAATGATTGTGATGGTGAAAGAAAATTCAAGTGAGTTAATGTTACGGTGGGGGAGTGGGAGGGGAGTGAGCATGATGTTAGGAGACTAAAGGTGGGGTCATGAAGATAATGTTAGGATCGTGTGCAAGAAAGGGAGTGCAATGGTGGGGAAGTGTGCAGAGAATTGACTACGATGGTGCAGGCTGCCTGGGGTAGTTTGCGTTATGGTATGGGGATGTGCGGGGGAATGATCGTGATGCAAGTGGTTAATACAGCGAAGTAAGTATGATGATGGTTGAGTGGTGGGCGTGAGCTTGCTGGTAGGGGACTGATGGTGAAGTTGGGAGAGTTTGCATGAGAGTGATTGTGATTGCTGTTAAGTGAGCATGACACTGCTGGAGTGTGTGGGGAAAGTGAGAGTGAAGATGGGGAGTGTGCGGGTGAGTGGGTGTGACAGTGAGATTATGCAGGGGAGTGACCGTGGTGGTCCTGTCACGTGTAGGGAGTCAGTGTGATGGTCGGAGATGTGCAGGGAGTCACTGCGAAGTGTGGGATCGTGCTGAGCAGTTTGTGGGTTATTGAGGGTGATCGTAAGTGAGCGTCTGGTAGTGTGCATGATCGTGGGGGTGTGTGTGGGACAGTGACTATGACATGAGGAAAGTATGTGAGTGGAGTGAGAATGAAGGTGAGGCAGATTCTGAAAGTAAGTAAAATGGTCGTGGTTCATGCAGCAAAATGCGTGCAACCTAATTGGAGTGTGTTGGGGAGTGAGCGTGATAGTGGACGAGTGCACAGTGGAGTGATCATGATATTGGGATATGTATGTGAGAACAAATAGGACAGTAGGGGTGCATGCTGGGGAGTAAGTATGATGGTAGGCGTGTGTGCAGGGCTTGACCACCATGCTGTGGAGGTATCCAGAAGTGTGAGTGACGTTGAGGAAGGGTATGAGGGTGACGGTGGGACTGTGTGCAGATGAGTATGTGGGGCACTCAAGTGTCTGTGCAAAGCGTGTGGTGGTGTGTTCCGGCAGAGATCGTGAGAGTGGGAGAGCGTGCGGGGATTGTAAGTGTGACAGTTGAGGAACGTGCAGAGGAGCAAGAGTGCTGATGGGGGAGTATTTGGCTGAGTGAGCATTATGGCGGGGGAATGTGGAAGATGGGTGTGTTGGTGGACTGGTATGTGGGGAAGTGAGAATGATGGTGGAAATATGTGCAGAAGAGTAAGTGCGACGTTTGGACATTTTACTGTGCAATGAGTTTGATGGTGGTGGAGTGTGCTGGTGAGTGAGCTTGACAGTGGCGGAGTTTGCGAGCGACAGAGCGTGACAATGTGTTATTTTGCGAGGGATTGAATATGGTCGGGAGAGTGCGGGAGTGTGAGTGTAAATGTGAAGGAGTGTGCGAGTAGTTGATGTGACATTGGTGTAGTGTGAGTGAGCATGACGGTTTGGGCCTTTGTAGTGCAGGAAGCGTGATGGCGGTGGATTGTGGGTGACAGTGATTAAATGTGAAAGGATGGGCTGAGATATGTGCAGGGAATGAGTGTGTTGTAGTGGAGTGTGTGCAGTGGTGTTGGACTGTGCTGGAGAGTGAGTGCGATGGTGTGGCAATTTGAGTTAGAGTCAACATAACCTTCATGGAGAGTGCAGTGAAGTAAGCGATTTGAAGGGGGAGGGTGCGTGATGACGGGGCCCTGTCTGGGTGAGTGACTAGGATTAGATTCGATCCCATGCAGTGTGTAATCAGGCCCTTTTGCCCAACAAGTCCACACTGTACCTCCGAAGAGTAACCCACCCAGACCCATTTTCCTCTGACTAATGCACCTGACACTATGGACAATTTCGACTGGCCAATTCACCTGGCCTGCACGTCTTTGTGAGGAAACCCACATATACAATCACTGAAGGCTGGAATCGAACCTGGGTCCCCGGCGCTGTGACGCAGCAGTGCTACTCACTGAGCCAGCGTGCCGAATGATGGGGGAAAGTGTTGGGTGAGGGTGACGGTGTGTTTGTGAGGGATGAGTGACTGACGGAGTGACGTGCCCGGGAAATCGAATGTGACTGTGCAGGTGTGTGCGGATGAGTGTGCGGATGGAAGTGGTGTGTGTGGGAGAGGTACTGACAGTGGGAGCTAATGCGGGAAGTGAGCATGACGGTGAGGGACTGCGAGTGATTGTGAGGTAGTGTGTGGGGCAATGACTGACAGTGGAGGAGTGTGTGGGAGACTGGGTGTGACTGCAGGGTAGTGTGCGTGGAAATAGCAGAATGGTGGGGGATTCTGCGGGGAGTGAGCATGACGGGTGAGGTTGCAGTGGAGTGAGCATGCGCTGGACGTGTGTGCAGGCAGTGAGTGCGACAGAAGGGGGGTGTGTGAGGAGTGACAGTGACGGTAGTGGACTGTGCAAGCGTGTGAGCATGCACTGGGGGAGTTTGTAGGATGTGAGTGCAGTGATGCATGCAGGTCTGAGAGCATGATCCTGGGGGAGTGTGTGGGTCGTGAGCATTATGATGACTGTGCGAGATAAGCGGCTGTCCGGCCCCATCTCCGGCACTTTTATTTCCCTTCCCAGGAACAAAGACACGGAGGAGTCTGTCCAAAACTTTTCATTCAACTTTGCAAAGTCGGGTGCTGTTCCCGCAGGTACACACACAAGCATAGTAATCTCCACGCATTATATACACGTATATGTGGGCTGGGGCTCCTACTGCTGTCTTGACCAATGAGTGCTCGGGCTCCCCACTGTTTTCCTTATTTGGGTTCTGGTGCCTGCGATTATTTTGTTATTCACTTGGCCAATTAGTGTTCGAGCTCCCCGTTCTTTCCTTATATGGATGATGTTGTACAACTGTGGTTAAGGGCGGTCTCTCAACTATCGAGGAAAGCTGTTACAATTGTTTCATTCATAAAAACTTGGGGGAGGTCCGGCAACAGTTTCGACTGTCTGCTTGTGTTTACTATAAGGTAGAAAAGACTAAAATGCAGCTAACCGTTTAAAAATTACACTACCCCCTACATGACGTATTGTGTGTGGAGTGAGTGTGATAGTGCGCTTGTGTGTAGATGCATGAGCAAAACAACAGGGGTGCATGTGGGGCAATGAGCATGGCAGTGCGCTGGTGTACAGGGGTGAGCATGATGGTGAGGGTGTGTGCTGGAGCGTGGGCCTGACGGTGGTGGAGGGTGTGGGGCAGAGTAAGTTTGATGGTGATGGATTCTGTGAGACAGTGAGCGTGACAGTGGAGGAGTGTGTGGGGGGGGGGGAGGGCATGCGGGGGTGAACTCTGCTGGGGTAAGTGTGACGATTGGGGAGTGTGCAGGAAATTGAGCGTGGTGGTGAGGCTGTGTGCGAGCGTGGACTGTGGAGGAGTGTGCTAGGGACTGAACACAATGGTGGCGGAGTGTACGTTTGAGTGAGCATGAGAAAAGGGGAGTGTGCAGGGGAGACTACGATGGTGAAGCAGTGCCTTGAGGAATCTGTGAGATGGTGGGGGAGTATGCATAACGGTGAGGGAGTGACGTTGACGGTAGGGAAGTGTGCGGGGGAGTAAGTGCAATGGTGTGTCAGTGTACTGTGCGTGAGTGTAACGGCGAGGGAGTGCCTGGGAGTTGGAGAGATGATGGATCACAGTGCGGGGAATTGAGCGTGATGGTAAGAGAGAATGTGGGGTATTGTGTATGACAGTGGGATAGTGAGCAGGGCAAAGATCTTGACGTTGGGACAGTGTGCGGGGGAGTAAGTGTAATGGTAAATATGCGTGTGTTGAAGTGAGCATGATGGTGTGAGAATGTCCGGGAATTTGCGTGGTCGTAGTTAACTGTGTGCCAGAGCGAATGTGACCATGGTGGTGTGTATGTTGGGAGAGACTATAATGTTTCGGATGTGTTCTGGAGTGCGTGTGATGGAAGAGAAGTCTCTCGCCATGTGGGTGTGTGCGGCGGGAGTGAATGTGACGATGTGGCATTGTTCAGAGAGCAAGTTTCACGTTGGCAAATTGTGCATGGGAGTGTGTATGATGGTGGGGGAGTGTTAGGAACAGTGATCATGATGGTGGGGCACCGTGTGGTGTTCTGAGCAAGTTGGTTCAGGAGTGTGCGGGGGAGTGAGTATGATGGTGCTGTAGTGTGCGCAGTAGAGTGGGTTGGGGACAGTGCGTGCAGTGAACATGATCAGGGGAGAGTGCTTGGGGAGTGAGCATGTGGGTGGGTGAACGTGCAGGAGAGTGAACGGGATGGTGGGAGCGA
The DNA here is from genome assembly GCF_037043375.1 of Chiloscyllium plagiosum. Classification (NCBI taxonomy): domain Eukaryota; kingdom Metazoa; phylum Chordata; class Chondrichthyes; order Orectolobiformes; family Hemiscylliidae; genus Chiloscyllium; species Chiloscyllium plagiosum. Next base: position 30,149,327 of record NW_028270188.1, on the reverse strand, counting down.
ATGTGGGAGAGTGAGCGTGATGGTGGGGGAGAGTGCACAGTAGTGACCATTACAGTGGGGCAGTATTCAGCAGAGTGACAGTGAGGGTGGGTAGATTGCGAAAAGTGTGCACGACGATGGGGAAAGTTCTGAGGAGAGTGCGTGACAGAGTGGGAATGTATAGGGGAGTGAGAGTGATAGTGTGGAACTGTGCGGGGAGAGTGAGCATAAACGTGAGGGAATGTGTTGGGAAGAGCTTATTACAGTTTGGGCGTGTGTGGGTGAGTGTCCAGGAGATTAAGCATGACAGTGTGCGTGCGTGAGAGTGGGAGTGAGCGTCACAGTGCTGCGGACAGAGCAGGGTGTGAGCATGATGGCGGGGGAGGGTGACAGTGAGGTGGTGAGTGCGATAGAGACAAGGAGACGTTGACTGAGTGAGTGTGACGGGTTAAGAGTGAAAGTGTGAGTGTGACAGCGTCAAGTTGGCAGTTATGACGTGAATGGGGGGATCAGGGTGGTGGTGACGGTGTGAATGTTCGGAGGTCAGGATGACGGGGATGCAGTGAGGGTGATGGTGTCAGGATGACATTGATGGCGTGAGTGTAAGTATATCAGTGCGACGGTGACAGAGTGATTGTGAGGACGTGAGTGTAATAGTGATGGAGTGAGTGTGAGGAGGTCACTGTGATGGTAACGGACGGAGTGAGGGGATCAGGGTGATGGTGACGGCTTGACTGTGAGGACATCAGTGTGACTTAGACCGAGTGAGTGTCAGGAGATCATGGTGATGGTAACAGAGTGAGTGTGAGGAGGTCAGTGAGACGGTGATGGAGGGAGTGTGAGGAGGTTAGTGTGAAAGTGATGGGGGATTGTGAGGGGGTCAGCATGACAGTCCCAGCATGTGTGTGAGTGTGTTAGTGTGACGGTGACAGTATGAGTATGACGAGGTGCCGCTGACAGTGAAGGAGTGATTGTGAGGAGGTGGTGAAGAAATTACTGGAGTGAATATGAGGAGGTCAGTGTAATGATGAAACAGTGAGTGTGAGGGGGTCAGGTTGACGTTGACAGAGCCCGTCTGAGGGGAAGAGAATGACGGTGGTGGAATAAGGGCGAGTAGGTCAGGATTAAAGTGATGGAATGAGTGTGAGGTGTTAAGTTAATGGTGGCGGAGTGAGTGTGAGGATGTCAAGGTGACAGTGACGAAGGGAGTGTGAAACGCTCAGTGTGATGGTGATTAAAAGAGTTTGAGGTGGTCATGGTTGCAGTGGTGTAGTGAATGTGAAGTGGTCGGGCTGATGGTGACAGAGGAGCGTGAGGGTGTCAGGGTGACTGTGATGGATTGTGTGAGAGGCGTTCAGGGTAATGTGACGGAGTGAGTGCGGGGAGATCAGCATCACTGTGATGCAGTGAGTGTGAGGGCGACTGCATGATTGTGAAGGAGTGAATGTAAGTGTGCCAGTGTGACGATGATGGACTGAGAGTGAGGGGTCAGAATGATGGTGACAGAGGGAAAGTGAGGACGACAGTGATGGAGTGAGTGAGAGATGTTCAGGATGAATGTGATGAAGTGAGTGTGGTGAGGTCTGCGTCACCTTGACGGAGCGAGTGTGAGAAAGACAGGGCGATGGTCATGGAGTGAGCAAGAGGGGGTCAGGATGCGGTGATATATTGAGTGTGAGGGAGACAGAGTGATGGTGACAGAGGGAATGTGAGGTTGTCAGGGTGACAGTGATGGAGTGGGTGAGAGGCGTTGAGAATTTACGCGATGGAGTGAGTGTGGGGAGGTCCGTGTAATGGTGATGGAATGAGTGTGAGAGCATCAGAGTGATGGTGATGGAGTGAGTGAGTGAGCGTTAGGATGAACAGGAATAAGTTTAGTGAAGCTGTCAGGGTGCCGGTGACCGAGTGAGTTTGAGGCTGACAGGGTAACAGTGATGATTTATTGTGAACGGGTCAGGGTGATGATGAGTGTGTGAGTGTGTGGGAGTCAGGTTAATGGTGATGGAGTGAGTGTGAGGGAGTTAGGGAGACCATGACAGAGTGAGTGTGTGGGGGTCAGGTTGACAGTAACGGAGTGAGTGTAATGGGTTAGAGTAACGCTCACGGAGTGAGTGTGAGGGTGTCAGCGTGATTGTTATGGAGATAATGTAAGTGTGCCAGGGTGACGATGATGGAGGGAGAATGAGCAGGTCAGAGTGATGGTGACTGAGAATGTGAGAGTTAAGAGTGACCCTAAGGAAGCAAGTGTGAGAGGATCAGGGTGACATTGATGGAATGGATGTGAGGGTGGTCAGGGTGAGACTGACGAAACAGTGTGCGGGTGTCAGTCTGATGGTGAACGAGTGAGCGTTACAGAATTAACTTGACCGAGACGGAGTGGGTGTGATGTTGTCAGGGTTGTGGTGCGTGAATGAGTGTGTGGGGGTCGGGGTGATGGTGATGGAGTGATGGTGAGTGGGTCAGGGTAACTGTTTTGGCGTGAGAGTGAGGGTGTCTGAGTGATGGTCATGGAGTAGTGTAAGGGTGCCTGGGTGACAGTGGCGGATTTTTGTGAGCGTGTCGGGGGTGATGCTCAGAGAGGGATTGTGAGGACTGTCAGGGTGATGTTGATTGCGTGCGTGTGAGAAGGTTAGTGTCATGGTGAGGGTGAGAGTGGGAGTTCGGCAGGGTGACGGGATGAGGGGTTCAAGTTGTGGGTGACGGAGTGACTGTGATGGGTTCATAGTGATGGTGACTGCGTGTGAAAGGGTTTGGGTAATATTGATGGATTGAGTGTAAGAGGTCAGTTTAATGACTGTGGGGTGGTCAGTTTGACGGTGATGGAGAGAGGTTGAGAGAGTCATGTTTACAGTGCTTTAGTGACTGTGAAGGGGTCAGGCTGATGGTGACAGAGTGAGTGTGAGGACGTGAGGCTGATGGTGACAGACTGAGTGGGAGGAGCTCAGTTTGGTGGTGATGGAGGGAGTGTGAAGGGGACAGGGTGACGGTGATGGAATGACTGTGAAGACGTCAGTGTGACACTGATGGAGTGAATTTGAGGAGGTCAGTATGACGGTGATGGAGGAAGTATGAGGAGGTTTGTGTGACGGTGATGGAGAGATTATGAGGAGGTCAGTGTGATGGTAATGAGAGCGTGTGAGAGGGTCAGCATGATAGTCACTGACTGAGTGTAAGGGTGTCAGGGTGACGGTGATAGTAAGAGTATGAGGGGGTGCGGTTGACGGTGAAGGTGTTAGTGTGAGGAGGTGATGAAGAAATTGCTGAAGTGAGCATGACGAGCTCAGTGTCATGTTGATACAGTAAGTGTGAGGGGGTCAGGCTGACGTTGACAGAGTCAGTCTGAGGGGTACAGAGTGACGGTGACGGAATAAGTGCGAGTAGGTCAGGGTGAAATTGATCGAGTGAGCGTGAGTGGTCAGGTTAATGGTGAGAGAGTGAGCATGAGAATGTCAGGGTGACAATGATGAAGAGAGTGTGAAACGATCTATGTAATGGTGATGGAAAGAGCTTGAGATGGTCATGATTGCAAATGGTTTCGTGACTGTGAAGGGGTCAGGCTAACGGTGACAGGGGAGTGTGAGGGTTTCAGGGTTACAGTGATGGAGTGTGTGAGAGGCGTCCAGGGTTATTTGATGGAGTAAGTGTGGGGATTGCGAATGAGTGAATGTAAGTGCACCAGTGTGACGGTGATGGAGTGAGATTGAGGGGGTCAGAGTGATGTTGAGAGAGGGAATGTGAGGGTGTCAGGATGACAGTGATGGAGAGTTGACGTCCACACAGTCACTCCATCACCGTTACAGTGATCCCCTCGCACTCCCTTATCACCACCACACTGATCTCCTCACACTCCTCTGTCACAATCAGCCTCATGTCCTCACACTCACTCTGTCACCATCAACCTGACCCCTTCACAGTCATTCACGACTGTAATCATGACCCTCTCAAACTCTCTCCATCATTGTCAAACTGACCGTCTCACACTCTATTCGTCACTCCCAGCCTGACACCCTCACACTCGCTCCATCATTTCCGCCCTGAACTACTCACACTAATTCCGTCACTGTCACTATGCGGTATACAGGGTTAACGGTAGGGTCCTTAGTGTGGTGGAGGAACAGAGGGATCTTGGGTCTATGTTCATAGGTCTTTGAAAGTTGTCACTCAGGTGGGTAGAGCTTGTAAGAAGGCCTATGGTGTATTAGCGTTCATTAGAAGAGGGATTGAATTCAAGAGTCGTGAAGTGATGTTGCAACTGTACAGGACATTGGTTAGGCCACATTTGGAGTACTGTGTGCATTTCTGGTCGCCTCACTTCAGGAAAGATGTGGAAGCTTTGGAGAGGGTGCAGAGAAGATTTACCAGGATGTTGCCTGGAATGGAGAATAGGTCGTACGAGGATAGGTTGAGAGTGCTAGGCCTTTTCTCATTGGAACGGCGAAGGATGAGGGGTGACTTGATAGAGGTGTATAAGATGATCAGAGGAATAGATAGAGTAGACAGTCAGAAACTTTTTTCCCAGGGTACAACAGAGTGTTACAAGGGGACATAAATTTAAGGTGAAGGGTGGAAGGTATAGGGGAGATGTCAGGGGTGGGTTCTTTACCCAGACAGTGGTGGGGGCATGGAATGCGCTGCTTGTGGGAGTGGTAGGGTCAGAATCTTTAGTGACATTTAAGCGGCAATTGGATAGGTACATGGATGGGTGCTGAAGCTAGGACAAATGTTCGGCACAACATCGTGGGCCGAATGGACTGTTCTGTGATGTATTGTTCTATGTTCTATGACGCCCGCACACCACGTCATCACAGTCACCCTGAACAACTGACACACGCTAACTGATCCCTTGCACTCAATGCATCAATGTCACCATTTCCCAATCACACGCAGGCACCATCACCATGAACCCATGACACTCACTGCGTCGCCCATAATTTGATTCCCTCAAACTTGCTCGCTGTCACCCTGCCCGTCTCCGACTCACACTCTCACCATGACCGTGACTTCTTCACACTCACGCCATCAGCACCACCCTGGTACTCCTCTCATTCAGTCTCTCAGCACCACCTCGACCCACTCACAAAAATCCGTCACTTTCACCCTGGCGTCCTCACACTCATTTCATCACTGTCATCCTGAACTCCTCACACTTACTTCCTCAAGGTCAACGTTACACTCTCGCACTCACTCAGTCACCATCACTCTGACCCGCTTACTCTCACTCCATCATCGTCGCCCTGGCTCACTTACATTCACTCCATCACAATCACGCTGACACCCTCACACTCACTCCGTGACTGTTCCTCTAACCCAGTACACTCACCCCGTCACTGTCAACCTCACCCCCTCACATTCACTCGGTCATGGTTACATTAACACTCTTTCACGCACACAATCGCCATCACCCTAACGCTCTCATACACACACCATCACCGTGACGCAGACCTCCCCACTCTCACTCCATCACATTTATCCTTCACGCCTCTCACCCACTGCATAAATGTCACTCTTACCCCCTCACATCCCCGCAGTCACCATCACACCGCCCACATCACACTCCGTCAGAGAGTGTGAGGTGGGCGCTCCATCACCATCACTCTGACACTCTCACACTCCCTCCATCACTGTCACAATGACCTCCTCACATTCAGTCCATCACTGCCACACTGACGTCCACACAGTCACCCTGTCATCATTACAGTGACCCCCTCACACTCCCCTATCACCACCACACTGTCCTTCTCACACTCACTCTGTCACAATTAGATTCACGTCCTCAAATTCACTTTGTCGCCATCAGCCTTACCCCTTCACAGTCACTATTCCACTGAATTCATGATCTGTCAAACTCTCTCCATCACTGTTATCCTGTTGATCTCATATTGTAATCGTCACTCGGTCATCGTCACCCTAACTCGCTCTCACTCACACCATCACCATCACCCTGACGCTCTCACACTCACTCCATCACCGTGACGCATACTTCCCCACGCTCACTCAGTCATATTCATCCTGAACGCCTCTGCCCCACTCAATAACTGCCATCCTGACACCCTCAGATTCACTCTGTCACCATCACTCTGACCACCTCACACTCACTCGGTCATGGTCACCGTAACTCCCTCTCACTCACACCATTACCATCACTTGATCCTCTTACACTCATTCCATCACATTAATGCAGAATTCCCCACAGTTACTCCATCACATTCATCTTGAACTCCTCTCACCCACTCCATCACTGACACCCTCACATTTATCTGTCACCATCTCGCTGAACCCCCTCACCCTCACTCCATCACCCTTACTCTGACGCTCTCACACTCACTCCATAACCGTGACTCTGACTTCCCCACACTCACTCCTTAATATTCACCCTGAATGCCTCCCACACACTCCATCACTGTCACCCTGACACCCTCAAACTACTCTGCCACCATCAGGCAGACGCCTTCACAGACAGTAAACCACTGTAACCATGACCATCTCAAACTGTTTTCATCATCATCACACTGACCGTTTCACACTCCCTTCGTCACTGTCACCCTGATATCCTCGCACTCACTCCCTCACCATTAAGCTGACCCCTCGCATTCACTCCATCACTTTCATTCCGGTCATGCTGACTCCATCGCGCTCACTGATTCACCATCAAACTTACCCACTCACACATTTTTGTCACTCTCACCCTGACCCCCTCACACTCATTCCATCACTGTTCCCCCTGTTCCCCTCACACTTACTTCATCACGGTGACACTTACACTCTCACACTCACTCAGTCACCATCAACTCTGAACGAATCACACTCACTCCATTACCATCACACTGACCCGCTCACTGTGACTCCATTATCACACATTACCAGCACACCGACCTCCTCTCACTCACTCTGTCACCATCAGCCTCACGTCCTCAAACTCACTCTGTCGGCATCAGCGTGACGCCTTCACAGTCACTACACCACTGAAACCATGACTCTCAAAGTCTCTCCATCACCTACAAACTGAGGGTCTCATACTGTATTCGTCACTGCCACCCTGACACCCTCACATACACTCCTTCACCATTAACCTGATTTATCACATTCACTCCATCACTTTTAACCCGACCTACTTGCACTTACTTCATCACCGTCACTCTCTCACACTCAGAAGGATTCAGTCAACGTCACCATGACCCGCTCACACCTACTGCGTCTCCAATACACTGACCTCCTCATAGTCACTCCAGCAATTTCTTCATCACTTCCTCACATTCAGTCCCTCACCGTAAACCTCACCCCCACATACTAAAAATCTCAACGTCACCCTGACCCCCTCACTCTCACTTCGCGACTGTCGTGCTGACCAATCACACTCCTCCATCACTGTCACACTGACCTGCTCACACTCACTCTCACCATCACCCTTACGTCCTCACACTCACTCTTGTTTCCATCACACTGACCTCCTCACATTCATTTTCCCGGTGACAGAGTGACTGCATGGACGTCAGTGTGATACTGATGGAGTGAATGTGAGGAGGTCGTTGTGACAGTAACGGAGGGAGTGTGAGAACGTCAGGGTGATGGTGATGGAGTGAGTGAGAGGGGGTTAGGTTGCCCATGAGCGAGTGAGTGTGAGGTGGTGGAGCGTGAACAGGTCAGAGTGATGGTGATGGAGAGAGTGAGAGGTATTCAGAGTGATGAGGACTGAGGGAGTGTAAGAGTGTAAGGTTGACCGTGATGAAGTAACTGTAAGGGGATCAGGTTGACAGTGATGGAATGAATCTGAGTGGCCAGCCCGAAACTGACGAAAATGTGTGAGGGGGTCATTCTGATGGTGAAAGAGTGAGTGTGGTGAAGGCAGTCTGACCGTGATGGAGTGAGTGTGGTGTGAGGGTTGTGGTGCGTGAATGAGTGCGAGTGGGTTAGGGTATCTGTTTTGGCGTGAGTGTGAGGGGGTCTGAGTGACGGTCATGGAGTAGTGTGAGGGTGCCAGGGTGACATTGTCGGATTTTTGTGAGCGGCTCGGGGTGATGCTAAAAGAGTGAGTGTGAGGAATGTCAGTGTGGTAGTGATGACGTGAGTGTGAGGAGATCAGGGTCATCGTGAGGGTGTGAGTGGGACAAGGGCGGGGTGGCAGCGAGAGAGTTTGAGGGGATCAAGTTGTGGGTGACGGAGTGAGTGTGATGGGTTCATGGTGATGGTGACTGGGTGTGTGATGGGGTAAGGGTGACATTGATGCATTGTGGGTAAGGTGTCAGTGTAATTGTTACGCAGTGAGTGTGAGGTGATCAGAGAGACGGTGACAGTGTGAGTGTGCGGGGGTCATAATGACAGTGACGAAGATAGTGGGAGGGAGTCGTGTTGATGGGGATGGAGTGTGTGTGAGCTCGTTAGGGTGACAGTGACGGAATGAGTGTGAGATTGAGGATGTGAAAGTTACAGTAACGGAGTGAGTATGAGGGGGTCAAGATGACATCAATGGAGTGAGTGTGAGACGCTTAGGGTGACAGTGACAGAATGATGTGTTTAGCAATAATGGTGACGATGAAGGAGTGTGTGTGAGGGGCCAGGGTGACGGTGATAGAGTGAGTGTGTGGAGGTCAGGGTGACAGTGATGGAGTGAATGTGAGGTATTCAGAGTGATTGTGATGGAGTGAGTGTGAGAGTGGAATGGTGACGGTGATGGAGTGAGCGTGAGAGTGTCACGTTGAAAAAGTGAGTGTGAGATTGAGGTTTCAAGATGACAGTGACGGACTGTGTACAAGGGGGTCAGTGTGACAGTGACGAGTGAGTGTGAGGGGGAATGGTGATGCCGATGGACTGATGGGTGACGGTGATAGTGTAAGTATGAGAGGGTCAGAGTGACGGTGATGGAGTGAGTGTGCAGCGATAAAGGTGACAGTGATGGAATTAATGTAATTGTGTCAGGGTGAAATTGATAGAGTTAGTGTAAGGTCGTCAGGATAATGGTGGGGGAGTGAGTGTGAGTGGGTTAGACTAATGGTGTTTGTGTGAGTGTGAGGGGGTCGGAGTGACTGTGGCGGAGTGAGTCTGAGTGTGTTGATAGTGAAGCATTTTTGTGAGCGAATCAGGGTGACCATGACAGTGTGAGTGCAAGGGGTGTCGGGGTGATGGCAATGGAGTGAGTCTGAGAAGGTCAGTGTGACAGTGAGGGAGTGAACATGAGTTCGTCAAGTGTGGTGAGCGGTTCAAGGAGATGGAGATGAAGTGAGTGTGTGGTGTTCTGGGTGAAGTTGACGGAATGAGTGTGAGGTGTTCGGGGTGAAGTTGATGGAGTGAGCATGAGTGTTTCACAGTAACGGCGTTGGAGTGAGTGTGAAGTGTTCATACTGACGGTGATGGAGTGAGTGTGAAGCGGTCAGGGTGACAGTGTCGGAGTGAGTGTGAGAGTGAGTCTTCGTTTTGACAGTAACGGAGTGAGCATGAGGGGTTCAAGATGACATTTATGGAGTGAGTTTGAAAGGGTAAGGGTGACAGTGACAAACTGAGATGTGCTGGGGTCAGCGTGATGGTGATGGAGAGGTGTGAGGGGGTCCGGGGGACGATGAAGGAGTGATTGTGAGGGGGTCAGGGTGATGGTGATGGAGTGTGCTATGGGTTCAGTGTCAGATTGAGTGTGAGATTGAGGGTGTCACAGTGACAGGAAAGAAGTGAGTATGAGGGGGTCAAATGACATTGATGGATTTTGAATGAGATGGTTAGGTTTACGTTGACAGACTGATGTGCGAGGTATTCAGAGTGATGTTGATGGAGTGATTGTGAGATGTAATGGTGATGGTTATGGAGAGACATTGAGGGCGTCAGTCTGACAGTGATGAGTGAGTGCGAGGGAGTCAGGGTGAGAGTGATCGAAATTGTGACGGTGATGCAATGAGCGTGAGGGTGTCAGGGAAACCGTATTGGAATGAATGAGTAGTAGTCAGTGTGACAGCGACCAGTGAGTGTGAGGGAGTCAGTGTGAAAGGTTTTAGAAATGTGTGATGGTGATGCAGTGAATATGAGTGCGTCAGTGTGATGGTGATGGAGTGAGAGTGAGCTGGTCAGGGAGATTTTGATGAAGTGAATGTAAGGTGTTCGGGGTGACGGTGACGGAGTGAGTGTGCGTGCTTCATTGTAATGATGTTGGAGTGAGTGCATGGGCCACATAGTGACAGTAATGGTGTGAGCATGAGGGGATCGAGATGATATTGATGGAGTGAATGTAGGAGAGTTAGGGGGACAATGACAGACTGATTTGTGAGGAGATCAGGGTGACAGTGATAGAGAGGTGTGAGGGTGTCAGGGCGATGGAGAAGTAGTGAGTGTGAGGGGGTCCGTGTTACAGTGACGGAGTGAGTGTAAGATTGAGGCTGTGAGGATGACAGTTGCTTTCCAGTTTTCAGCTTTCTTTCTCTCTTAAAGGTACAGTACACGCCTTCCGCTTCATAACAGTGCTGGTTATATCGATGACCTGGTGAGTTTTAGTCACGCATGGAACGAACATTTGCAACATTTGTCAGAATTGTTCAATTGACCTCTGGAGGCAGTCTTGAAAATAAACCTGGCTAAAAAAAAAGACATTTCCATTTTCCAAAGCCCTTGTCTCCTTTATACGCCATGTTATTGGATATGAGTAAATGGTCTCACAGATTGCAAAAAGAAGGCAATTGGACAGTTTTACAACCCATCTACAAAAGGACTGGTGTCATTGTGCCTGGAATTGAGTGAATTTAATGAAATTTTTGGACCAAATTTTAATTCTGTGGATGCTCCACGCACTGAACTGCTGAAGAAAGGCAAGGCGCTCCGGTGAACAGTGGACTGTCAGAAGGTATTTGACAACCAAAAATCCATGAAAACCACTGTGCCTGTATTAGCCACACGTAATTAGTCAAAGCCAATGAAGTTGTCTAATGATGCGAGTGATATGTGTGTCGGGCTTGAGCTCGTGCAGGAAGCTCATGAGAAGATAAAAGACTCTTCGGGTATTTCTCAAGAAACTGAATATTCATCAACAAAAATATTCAACTGTAGAGAAGAAGACGTTGCGCTCGTTTTTGGCATTACAACAGTTCAATGCTTATGTAATCAATAATGTATCTTAGACAATTATATCCCCTGATTGTAAAACATTGAATTTTGTGGAGAGATTTAAGGACAACATTACCAGATTGTTTACGTTGTTACAGCAATTCAATCTGAAAATTATGAATGTAGCACAACGAGAAAACGTGATTGCTGACGTATTTTCGAGACTTGGATGAGAAACGGAAGCATTCGATGAAGGGAGTAAACCCGGCTGCAATAGAATGCATTGTGCATGTTTGTATGTTTATCGTCAATGTCATCTATATGGGTGTTGTAGTATACTGAAGAGTTCCGATTATTGAGTTCTAAAATGAAGCCATCTTTTGGTATACGGGTCATACTACAGAACATTGACTACCGGGTTATCAATGAAACCCAACAGAGTAGGAACAGGGTACTCGGCCCAACAATCCCAAGCAACGGTGGCACAGCAGTTAGCATTGGTGCTGCACAGCGCCAGAGACTCGGGTTCAATTCCCGCCTCAGGCGACTGTCTGTCTGGAGTTTGCACATTCTCCCCGTGTCTCCCACAGTCCAACAATGTGCAGGTTAGATGAATTTGTCATGCTAAATTGCCTGTAGAATTAGGTGTAGAGGAATGGGTCTGGGTGGGTTGCGCTTCGTCGGGTCAGTGTGGACTTGTTAGGCCGAAGGGCCTCTTCCCACACTGTAATTAATCTATAAAAAATAACTCGAGAGAGTTCCACCCTGACCTATCACCCGACCCTATTCCCATAACCCTGCATTTCCCATGCAATACACCTAACCTACACATCACTGAGCAGCTCAAGCGCAACTAGAAACAAGCAACAAGGCCAGCCAGCCATGGTCACACCCCATATTACATTAAAAGAAACGAGCTCACTGATGGTTTTCACTGTCCTCCGTATCAGTCCATGCTCTCTGTGGGAAGACCAGAACAGAGTGATATTACTTAATATTAAACAGCGCACAACACACCAGTCCTGTTGTGCACATTTGTATACACAAACACACAGAGATTCATGCACTCTCTCGCTTACAAATGCGCATAACCACAAAGACAGACACAACATTAGGCGCACAGATAAAAAGGAAAGCTAAAGCACTGACATGAATGCAGATATAGGGCGTCTCAGTATTTCCCTTGCATTGTATTGAGTTTGCCACTATTTCACTTCATTCACCAGATGTGTGTCACCGTTTCTGTTGCTCAGCTGTCAGCCTGTCATTATCTTTGGAAGTGTGTCAATAATTCAGTCTCTCTATGTGAAGTGGTTCAGTGCATAACATGCTCACACGGATGACTGCGCCAGGGTTCACTTATTGTGTGAGGAATGTGTGTATTTTACAAAGCCAAATCATAGAGATGAGATCGAACCTGGAAGAATTGTCAAGTGTGTGGAGGGCAGTGTGGAACTCCAAAAGGACAGTGACAAGTTAATGCAATTTTCAGATATATGGCAGATGAAGAACAATGCATAGAAATGTGAGGCGATGCACTTTCTTAGGAAGAACTTTGCAAGACAATTGAAAAATGTCTGTACCATCATAAAGTGGCTAGATGAGCAGAGATCGCTGGGTGTATATGAGCACAGATTACTGAAGATTTTACAAGTGGGGAGAGCAGTAAATGTTTCAGGTTATTTTCAAGACCTGAGCTGTTTACCGGAGGAAGTGTAGGGGGAGACTCTGTGCTCCTATCCTGGGAAGTGGTGGAAACGATGTGTTGTGCGCAAACCCTGCTGCCCACCCAGACCTTGGAGATTCCCTTTGTTCCAGCTCGACACATAAGGTAAATGGTATCAGAGCCATGATTTCTAAGTTGTTCCAGTCTGCCAGTCGGTTTAAAGTGAGAATTGTCCTTCTGATTACTCAGTTGGTGGAACGTGGCTGTTCCCTAACTCCAAACGAATCGTGCTGGTCAACTCCGACTCGTGCCAAGTTTCTTCCCATAAGAGGGGGGAGGGGTTTGACGGAATGGGTATCGGGCACTTCACCACGTGGATGAGCACTTGCTGTCCTATTCCCGGCTGTTTCTCCTGATTCGGAGAAAGGGAGGGAGACAGTGGGTGGCCCTGCTTTGAGTGCTGATGCCGTTGAGGAGAAGGGAAATGGTAAGGTGTCTGGAGGGAGACAATCCACTGTGTTGTATTTATGCAGTGTTATTAGTGTGGGGGTTATATAGCAGACAAGAGAGACAGAATGTGAGAGACGGAAGGTGTGACGCGCAGTAGTGAGATTGGAGATATCCAATGAGTGTGAGGCAGCAGAGACAATAGGGTGACACTTATCCTGAAAGAGTGGAGGAAGCTATAGATGCTTATCTTATATTGCTGGACATTTCTTCAGATCGCAAATACTGCACTGAGCACAGACCAAGCTTGGTGCGACTGGTGGTGTGACCTCCTTTGTGAGGAGAATCGTCCACCTCTGTACAAGCCCATCCAACAAGCCCTCCATGCCCCTGTCGATACATGCTGTTTGAATTCCCTTATTTGCTTTGATCGGACTCAGTTGTGCAGGGCAGCTCCAAACTGATAAAGCTCAGCCGTGTGCCAACTGGCGTTTTAAAGAGAGTATCATTGCCCGGGATCACACAATATCAGGGGCTTTGGGGTGATGTTGAATACCTCCAGCTGTGATGGTGAGAGAATCAGTTGACACTGAATCAGAAGGACACCATGGTGTGAGGTGAGTCGTTCACGAGGTGAGTTTGATAAGATAGCACATGGAAACTAGCTCGGCCTCCGACAGACGATCCCTCTATCACCCTAAATGAAAATGAGACTGAGACATTTGTTCGATTCAGCTCAATGAGGCAAAGATTCTGCTGAACCCATTTCGAGTCTCAAAACTGCAGAATAAATGATTATCCAATGCTCTCCATTACCTGAACACACACCAAAATCCTATTTAACAATCATTCCTGGAAACACGGGCCCGTGTTGCAAGATGCTAACGAAATGTCTACATTTCAGCATTCTAAAACCCGTGATGCGTCCTTGCATGGCATTGTCTCTCAGTCTACCTTCTTCTGTCTACATCCCAAATCTATACCATTTGATGGTATTTAACCTGATTCCCACGACATCTCTCTTTGCCATTATTTTTCAAACAGACAGGACCCCTTCTTATGGAATAATGGAGGTATGAAGGTATAAATGGATGGGAGCTGCATGTTTTCCCACGCTGGCCAGCGATTGAAGATATTGTTACAGAACAATGCAATCGTGTGGCAGTGCTCACAGCTCTTTATTTTGCGAGGATAACTGCCTCTGAGCAATTATTCAGTTATAACATAAATATCAGTCCTTGTTGTTTTGGGCTCGAGCAGATCCACTCAAAACATATGAACAAGGGAGCCTCGGCCCACAGGTTTTCTTGTTTTGAAGATGAATGCGAGAATTGGTGTTCCAGATGCAATTCGATTGGTTACAGTACTCGTCGCTTAGCAAATACAACAAAAGATATCTCCACCTCCGCACAGCTACACAGGGCAGTGAAAAAGGCTTTTGAAACGCCGGTCTTACTTATTCAATGCATTGTGTATTAAACTGGAAAGTTACATGGCAGTAGTACAGGATGTTGGTAAGGCCGCACTTGACATACTATTTTCAGTTTTGAGATGTTGCTAGAGGGAGGATGTTACTAAATTGGAAAGAGTGCCAAAAAAATTACAAAGACGATGCCAGGATCCAATTGTCTGCGTTGTCGGGAATGATATGTTTAGCTCCTTAATGTGTACGGCAGTAAGGGGGACATCTTAGAGAAATGTATAAAATTATGAGAGGCGTGGATACGGTGAATCCATTCACTACCTTGCACAGGGTTGGGGAATCGAGGACAGGAGGGTATCATTTTCAGGCTAGAGGGGAAAGAGCAAAAGGGATCCTGAGAAGCAAGCTTTTCGCACAGAACATGATGCACATATGGAATGAATTGCTAGCGGGCGGGTGATGGTCAATAATGCATTAAGTAACAATTAAAGGACATTTGGACAAATATATGAATACGAAACATTTAGAATGATTTGGGCCAAATGCTGGGAAATGAGCTTAGCGTGGGTGGACTTTTCGCTCAGCATGGACCAGTTGGGGCCAAAGGGCCTTTGTCTGTGTTGTATAATTCTGTGGCTCTAAGTACATCTGGTCCGTCAGACTGATCAAGACCTGATGCAACTATGTTTTAAAATGCTACGTCGCTTCTGATATGAATAATTTTCCTCTATAGTTATGACAGTCCAATTGCCACTTAGTGTTTCTCAGATTTCGGGATCTTCCACCACATTAAAAGCAGAGAAGTTACCCTGCAGCTGTACTTTATGCTCGTGAGGCCACTCCTGGAATGCTGGGTGGTGTTTTGATGTCTTAATTTGAGAAAGGATACATTGCCACTAGACGGGGCTGCAGAGTAGGATCTTTCGGCAGTTCCGGAACTGAGGGGCTTGGCTTTTGGGGAGAGACTTAGTGGATTGGGGTTATCTTTGTTGGAATTCTGAAGAATGGGGAAGGGCGGGTCTTGAAGAAGCACATCAAATTTTAAAGGGAAGAGAAAGGATAGATGCAGGGAGAATGTTTCCGATAACAAGTAAAACGAGGGCAAGAAGATATATCCTCAATCATAGAGACAGCAGTTTTAGGCTGGAATTGTAGATCAACTTCTTCACCCAGCGGGTGGTCTATCTGTGGCGTTGCCGACCTCTGTAATCTTTTATAAGGCTAAGACAACTATTTTCTTGAAGAATAAAGGAATTAAGTAATACGGTGAGAGCTAGTTGGAGTGGCGTTCATGAAAAGATCAGTCATGAACTTATGGAATGTTTGAGCAGACATGAAGGGCCAGATGGCCTTCTCCTGCTCTTAGTTCTTTTGGTTTTATGTTACGAAGATACAAACAAAACTGCTGTTTCGTGTCGCTGCAATTCCTCAGTTCTGTAAAATAAATTATCCTGTCTGCCCATTCACCGTAACACATTTGAACTTGTGTTTAGTATTTATTTGTAAATATTAGCAGAATCTTTTCGGCAGGCGTTATATTTCTTGATAATTTGTGATTTGTTTTTTTTTTGGTATTTTCATCAGTTTATTGGTTATCCTTTGCACGGTCCTAAGTGTCAAGTAATCTATGTCTCCCCACATTACCTAGCATTTTTTCTCAACTGCTGCCTTTGAACTCATGAAAAAATTATCTTATTTTGTTCACAATCGTTGAGTCAACTTTCCCTTTTGCTGTTTCCATCTTGGAGGGACATATGGACACAGGTCAACGAACAACTTTTCTATGACTAACAAACATTGTCCAAATTCCGTTAAATTTGTTTCAAGTATTTTATAGATTCACTGAAGCCAACTTGCCCCTCATGCCTTCATGTCTTGAATGACTCAGGCGTACACAGATAATTCTTTCAAACAAAACCGTTTTGTTTCAAAAAATCTTTTAAAATTCAACATTTTATGAACACGACTCTCAACATTTCCTTTCCAACAAGATTTCAATTAGCACTCTGATTACAGAACACCAATTCTAAACCAACCTGATCTCTATACTAGTGCGCAACGTCCTATTAAATGAGAGAAACCATTTCCCCAGAATTAATATTCATTTGGATTAGCACAGTTTCGATGCAACATGAAATCGTCTACTATTACTGCAGTACTCACAAGCCTGAATATTGGATTTCTTGTTTCATAGCATGTCAAACGTTAACATTGCAGTTTTCACTTTTATACATTAACTCAAATCGATGCTTGCTTCTCATTGTGGTTCCTAATCTCCATCTTACCGGATGCTGTGCACTCAGAAAAAATGGAAGGCCTTTGATGGGGAACCACAATGCGGGCTGCTCTGGATGGTAAAATAGCATAGAATCCGGTGCTGCTGGCAAATTGCTTACGCAATTTTCTTTATGGGAAGGAGCCAAGAGCAACAGTGGAAAATTCTTCTCGGACTGGAGGCCTTTGAGTAGTGGAGTGTCTCAGGGGCTGCTGTTGTGCCCATTACTGTTTGTTATCTATAACCAATGATTTGGACAAGAATGTACAAGTTATCATCAGTAAGTTTCATATGACACTAAAATAGAGATTGCAGTTTGTTTATTCTGGATCACGCTGATGTAAGGAGAGAAGACGTTTTGGGTCGGCTAAAGGATATTAAGTAAGACAAATGCCCAGGAACGGATGGGAGCTATCCCAGATTGGTATGGGAGGCGAAAGGGGAAATAGCTGGGGCCCTGAAAACATTTTGCAGCATCCTTAAACACAGGTCAACTGTCTGAGGACTGGAGGGTTGCTCATGTGGTCCCCCTGTACAAGAAGGGTAGTAGGGATATTCCAGGTAATGACAGACCAGTGAACCTGACGTCGGTGGTTGGAAAGTTGCTGGGGAAGGTACTGGGGGATAAAATTTGTTAATGTTAAGAAAAGAATGGGCTTATCAGTAAAAGGCAATCGTGTTTTGTACGGGGGAGTCTGTGCCTTCCCAACTTCATAGTGTTCTTTGAGTACGTGACCAAGTTGATAGATGGAGGAAGTGCTGCAGATGTCATAAACATGGACTTTCATAAGGCGTATGGTAATGTTCTCGACGGCAAACTAATGGATGAAGTGAAGTCACATGGTTAGCAGGATGTTCTAGCGAGGTGGATAAAGAACTAGTTGAGCAACAGGAAACAGCAAATTGCAACTGAAGGAAGTTTTTCGAAGTGTGGAAAAGTGAGCAGTGGTGTTCCACAGGGTTCAGTATTGGGGTCACTATTACTTGTGATGTATGTCAATTATCTGGAAGAGGGCATTGTTTGTCTGACCAGTAAGTTCGCAGATGGACGAAGATTGTTGGATGAATACAAAAAATAGGGGACTGTCAAAGATTTCAAGTGTATATAGATAGACTGGAGAGTTTGATGGAGTTTAATCGAGGGAAATGTGAGGATATGTATTTTAAGAAGTGTTATTCTACAGCCACCTATACTGTCAGCGGATGAGCCTTGGGGAAAAAAAAACGTTGATGAGCGGATACATCTGAGAGTTCAGGTTTATTCTGCACTGAAGATGGCTGCACAAATGGATAGAGCGGTCATGATGGCGTATGGTGTGCTTGCCTTCGTTGGCGAGGTATTGAATATAAGAGCTGCCAAGTCACGCTAAAATTGCAAGAGACTTTAGTCCGTTTGCACTTCGAATACTGTGTACAGTTCTGGTCGCCACGTTACCAAAATGATGTGGACGCTTTGGAGTGGTTTGGAGTCGATTTTTGAGAGTGCTGCCTGGCATAGAAGGTGCTCGCTATGAAGAGATTTAGAATATGTTAGGATTATTTTCATCAGAGAAAAATGAGATTGAGGTTGAACTTGAATGAAGCTTAAAAAATCATGAAAGGCATAGACAGGGTGAATAGACATAAGACTTTTTTTTCCCAGGGGAGATGTTCAATAACGAGAGGTCACGCGTTCAATGTGACAGGTGAAAGGATGAAGGGAGATACACGCAGAACGTACTTTCCAAAGAGGGTGTAAGTGCCGGGAACGTGTTGCCATCATAGGTAGTCGTGGCAGGAATGCTAAATTACTTGAAAGGGCGATGGGTAGATGGGGAGAAGAGGGATACAGATCCATAGAGTTTAGGTGATAGGTTTAGACAGTGGATCTGGATCGGCACAGGCTTGGAACGGTGAAGGACCTCTTCCTGGTTTGTAAATTTTCTTTGTTCTTCTTGGTTCTTAGGCGATATCATAGACAGTGTGGAATGCTATTGGAAACACAGCAGATCTTTCATCAGTTATAGCGATCTTGGGTGTTTTCAGTATGCAGATAGACTGAGAGAAAGAGTTCGGTAGTGGATTGCAGGAAAAGGAACCTGTGGATTGTGGACACGATGCTCTTTTGGGAGCAGCTTGTATTGGACCCCGCTGCGGAACAGGCGATATTAAATTTAGTGTTGTTAATTCAGGCAGATGTGATAAGGGGAGTCAAGGTGAAAGAATGCTTCACGGCCAATGATCATAATATGATTGAACTTGCTGTGCAATTTGAAAGGCTGCAAGTAGAATCAGTGGTCATGGTATTACAGCTGAATAAAGGAAATGATTCGAAACATAATGGAGTAACTGTGTTAATATAAGTCGTAGACGAGCCTTGCAGGAAAATAAAACAGTGGAATAACAATGAAAGGAGTTTGTGGGAGTGATTCAGCAGACATGGCAGAGATTCACCCAGAGGAAAAGTAAGCATGACTCAGGGAGTGTGAGGCAAGTATGGCTGACCCATTAAGCCAGGACAATGACTAAATCCAAAAAGCAAGTGTATAATGTTGGGAAAGCCGATAGAAAATGAGAGGTTTGGGAAGCCTGCAAAGAACAATAGACGGCAACAAATAAATAAAGAGGGAGAAGATTAAATATGCGAGTAAGCTAGCCAGTAATATAACAGGAGACTTCAAGAGTTTCATGATATATATAAAGGGCAAGAGAGGCAGAAGTGGGCATCGGGCCGCTGGAAATCAACGCTCGAGAGATCGTTGTGGGAAACAAGTAAATGTCTGAGGAACTCAAAAATAACTTCGTGTCAGTCTTCATTGTGGAAGACACGGGAAATATCCCAAAACTTCAACAGAGTGAGAGCACAGAGCTGAGTATCGTGGCCATAAACAATGAGCAGGAGCTAGAAAAGCTGAATGGCTGGAAGGTGGATAACGTACATGGGTTAGATTCACTACAGACCTGAGTCCTAATGGAAATTGCTGAATTGCTGAGACAGTGGAGACCTTCGTGGTTTTTTTGAGAAATCGATCAAATCAGGCAGGATCTCAGAGGACTGGAAAGTTGCTAACGAGACTCCTCTGATTTAAAAGTGAGTAAGGCAAAAGATGGAAAATTACAAACGGATTAGCCTAACCTAGGTCACAGAAGTGAAGAATGAAATTTTTCAATACTTCGAGGTGCATGGTTTCATTAAGGGGAGATGATGTCTCAAAGCTGGTATAATTCTTAGAAGAACCAACGAGCAGCTCAGACCAAGGGCAGTCAACGCTATACTTCAAGAAGTCTTTTGACAAAGACCTGCATGGAGCCTACTGAGTAAGCGGAAAGGCCCATGGTCATAGAGCCAAATTACGAGCATGGATAGGCGATTGGCTGTCTGGCAGAGAGCAGAGAGTGGTGAGGAAAACTGTCTTCCTCAGAATGGCTGCAGCTAACAGGTGGTGTCCTGCAAGGTTCTGTGTCAGGACGACAACATTTCACTTGATACATTAACAAGTCATATGAAGTAGTGAAGGGCAGTCTGGCTATGTTTGCAGATGATGCATCTTACAACCATTCAAATCGCCTTGGAGGGAGTTGCGTATTCGGACATCCCAGCTGGTAGACAAGAGATTTTCAATCCCACGTCCAATTTTTCACAAATGTACCTTTGAATCCTTGCTTTTTGAGATTAACCTTGGTTACTCATTCCAGCAGTAGCATCATCACATTTAAAGTGAGACTTTCTCTTGTTTGGTTTGATTAATGTCGCAGTAATACATTGAAAAATCAACACCCACCACCAGAAGTAGTGTCATTTGACATTTTGCGTGGCATAACGTGTACTGTTAGCTATTTTGGGAACAACAGCTGGATTTTTGTTTGGACTCAAAAAGGAAATGGAACTCTGTAGTGGTTATAAAGTTACATAATGAGCTAAAATTAAAATAATTAGCAAAAATTGACACGGGAGTCTGAGGCAAAGCCAGAAGACAACGTACACTGATTTATTTAAAATGTTCAAGTAGATTAGCGCTGCACATGATCAACTTCAAGATATTGAAATTAAACAGATATGTACTGTGATAAAACACATGCAGGAACAATTATCTTTTGTCTTATAATCCGAGCAATCTGCCACATTATATTTGATGATGAACGGAAGATCTACCATTTGGCATTCATAACGATATAATATGACGAACAAGAGAACGGAGGCAATGGGTAACTTTGGTAAGGAATGTATTTACCAATTTAATAACGTCACACTCCGTCCATAGTTATAGAAAAGCAAATTAATACAATACGATTCGATCGTTCAAGGGCTGCATCTAAACCCAACGTGCTGCTGAACGTCTGCTATCTACAAAATAGTAAAACAATGTGCAGGTGTAATGTTGAAATGTGGAGAGAACATACGCAGAAAGATGAATGACAGCAGAGAGATGATCAAAATTTTCGTTTACAAATGTTAAAAATTATGGCATGAGGAGAGACCGATGGATCTGGAGAATGTTCATCAGACTGTCTGAACATGTTGCGTAAGTCTGTTTCCAACCCCAATCAATAACTTATCTCTCCCTTACACGAAGTAAGGAGAGCGGGATCTCATCTTCCATGTTGGGTCTTTGCTAAAGCCGGCCATCCTACTGAGGCACAAGGAGGTGTGATGAACTCTAACGCAACTATTTTGGTAGCGAAGAAGAGACTCACCAGCTTAGAAGAATCACAAACAACTGAATTGCTCAGAATTATCACAATTTCTAAACCAAACTGATGAGGTCTCACATATTCTTGATTAGCCAGTAGTAAAGCAAAGATTGAAGGATAAAATACCAAATATTGACAGAGAAACAATAACTCCTGGAATAAAATTAGAGACCGATACAGACGATGGAGAGAAAGCAGGTACAGATTTAAGTCCAGTGACCCTTCTTAAATCTTGCACTCCAATTCCCTCTGCCATACAGCCATACGTGTTCAATTATCTGCGGCTCTGTAAAGTCACATGTAGGCTCTCAGCCGAAACTTACGACCTAGAATAAACATTATCGACAAATAACGAATCCGCCAATAGCCAAGAAGGACAATGTTCAGTAGTTCCATTGGTGTGGCCATGGTGAAATTTCTCACAGGAGGAGAAAATGTTGTGAACTCTGCATTGACAGTGAAGGTCTCCCAAGAAAGCACGCCGTAAGCTGTAACTAATGTAATATATCCCTTTTAGAGTCTACAAACACGAAGAAGGTTTAAAATCTGCCTTACCCAAAACTACCAGATGCGTGTGCAACTCTTACACTTTTTCACGATTGTGCAATAGGTGTCTGCATCAGATGCTGAACACGGAGAGACATGAAATTGTTTTGGCTTCAGTTAAGTGTGTGACTTGAAAGTGAATTTGGTAACAACCTTATTAACATACATCTGCTCGCCAGGATAATTAAAGCAGATTCAGGATGTGTTTCTAAAATCCCTCTTTGGAACCCAACATAACCATAATCTCTCCCAATCTCTCTCTCTTTCGCTCCTCTAATCAACACCACAGCAAATATTATCCTTCCTTCCTTGAAAGATGTTTGTGGACAAATCAAACAGCTTTCAGGCAGAGCTCAAATGGAATTTTCTGTTTTGGCGGACATCTCTCATGCACTTCTTTCTCATTTCAGTCACGTTCACAGGATCTTGGAAGTGGAGAATTTAACATTAGGAAATGCAAATCAAATATCACATCAGAATCTCATAGTGTTACATATTTCTGGAATCCTGAATGTTTTGGATTTTGAAAAGAAAAGTTAAAATCACCATTTACAGTGGGCCGAAACCATTATTTTGTCCCCTAGGTGGCAAGATTCTGTCGATGGCCAGACACAAGTGCAGTCATATCAGAAAGTGTGGTGCTGAAAAAGCAAACAGGTCAGGCAGCATCCGAGAAACAGAAGAATCGAAACTTGCGGCATATGCCCTTCATCAAGAAGGGTTTGTGCCCGACAATTCGATTTCCCTGTTCCTCGGATGCTGTCTGACCAGCTGCGTTTTTCCAACATGCTTCACTCGACGCTGATCTCCAAATCTGCAGTGCTCACTTGCTCTACTGTCATATTCGGGTGAAACTGTGTAAATATGTTGGTTGTGGAAAGCGAATCAATACCCATCTGACCTGGACACATATCGGCGCAGTCACACTGTAGAGAGGCGGTTCACCTGCGCAGAACATGAGAAGGGATTCACTAAGTTATCCCACCTGACGGCAAATCAGACAGTTTGCACTGAGAACAGATCATTCACTCAATCAGAGTGTGGGAAAAAAAGTACTCAAGCAACACACTCACTAAAACAACAGCGAGTTCACATTGTGGAGAGATCATTCATGTTTTCCGAATGTGGAAAGGGATTGACCCAGCCATCCTACCAACTGAAACACGAACAGGTTCACAGTAATGCAAAACAACTTTAACTGCTGTATTTCGGGAATTGATTTAAATATTCGGCGGAACTTGTAAGCCGTTTGGATGCTTCCACTGGTACTGGTTCACCAGCAAGTTCACACCATGTAGATGCCAATCAGCCGCCCCAAATGCAGAAAAGATTACTTTTTTTTCTAATCTGCTAAAGCACCAGCATATTCTCATTGAGGAGAGACACTTCGCCTGCTGCAAGTGTGGGGATTGTTTCTCTCAGTCATCAAATGTTCAGGCATGAGCAAGTACCCAAATAATTACCATGATTGAATTTTGTTGTCACTGGCAGCCTGGATTGAACCTTGTTAACCAGGATCTATCTCTGCTGATTATTACTGCCTCTAGGCGAGCTATTTGTGTTAACATTATGGACAATGAGAAATCAGTCTGCTTTGTTTTAAAATAATGCAGATGATCGAGGCCTGAATGAAAAATAAACAGCTTGCCGGAAAAGCTCAACAGGTCTGATATCATCAGTGGAGAGATGAACGTATTAAATGTTTTATGTCTGATCCGACTCTGCTTTTGCACTGAAGTGGAGTGGAAATTATTATGGTGTAGCAAAGGAGGAGGTATAGGACGTGAAATATTGTAAATGTGCCGAGAAAGCTAGTGGTTGTATTGTGATGTATAAATTGATAGTCACTGTGAGAGGTCAGTTTACAGAAAGAAAATAGGTTAGTTCTGCTGAGAGCAAACGTAATATCCATGACACTGGGTAGCTCGCAGGTTGAGTGTCGAGAGGGGGTATCAGTAGAGGGAAGTTGCCGAGAGGGAGCGTTGAAAGAGATGTGAGTGGTAACTCAAACAGGGTAATTCAGAGTGGAGGATAGAGTTCCTAGTATTTAGTTTTTGAACTCAGTGTTGAATCCTGAAGACTGTTCCTCCAGCTTGCGTGTTAACTGTAGACGATGCCGAGTTTTTTTTTTTGGTATCTCAGATGGCAGGTTGTCTTTTTGAATTGCTCGCCTTGTCTCCTCCAGCAACAAGAGCGAGGAGCTCATGGAGCTTTTCTGACAGTGAAATGGAAGCGATCTGATCAGCTGCTTCCCTCCAACCACCCATCATTGGACAAGTCCCTAAATTACCTTTTAAATGTACGAAGTCCTGAGAAAGACACCAGGTCCCACAGTATCTGTAATGTAACATAATTCTAAAGAAAAGTCATGCTCAGCACAAAATAATCACTCTGTTTCTCTCATCAGAGATTCTGCCACACCGAATTTCTCCAGTATCAGTGTTTCTAGTTTAGATTTCCATTATCGGCAGCATTTTGCTTTCATTTGAGTCTCTGGAATTTCATAAAAGACCTGCACATGTAACTTTATCCAGCAATGTCAGAGCTCATCTTGAACAAATTTACTGATTTGCTTCTTCCCACGACACTGCTAGGAAGTGGAGGAGGCTGGTACAATTGCAACATTTAAGAGGCATTTGGATGCATATATGAATAGAAAGGGTTTGGAGGGATATAGGCCGTGTGCTGGCAGGTGGGACTAGATTATGTTGGGATATCTAGGCGGCATGGACGGGTTGCACGGAAGGGTGTGTTTCCATGCTGTACATCTCTATGACTCTATGTCTCTGTGATCCAATTCCCCCATGTTCACTGATATTGTAATTGTCCTCTCTCTGTCTTCTGGTACAGTCCTTCCCTCTTCGAGATTCACAGTCAGCATCCATCCTCAGAAATAACCGCGTTCTCTCTCGTCCACACAGAGTACTGACACATCTGCGACCTCCCTTTCCACTACTTGTACATGGTGTCTCCAAGGATTAAGCCTTTGTTTGTCCTATTCCTTATTAACACGCTTCAACTGTTTGAATCACACCATGCGCTGCTCGTTTTCACATTACCACTGAAATGACGTAGATATACCTCACCATGCCCCATCTCCATTCTGGCACTTTATGAATATCGTCCACTTAAAACTCAGCGAAGCAAAGCTGTCTTCTTTGTTTGCCGCTGAATGTTCCTTTCGCTAATGTCCAAGCCTTCTCCCATCCTGGAAACTGTCGAAAGACGAATCAATTTGTTGACAATCTCGCTGTTGTATTTGCCACCAGGATCAGTCTGTGATAATGGTTCCAAAGGAAGAAAATGAGGACTGCAGATGCTGGAGATCACAGTTGAGAATGTGGTGTTGGAAAATCACAACGGTGAAGGCAGCATCTGAGGAGCAAGAAGGGCTGATGCCCGAAACGTCGATACTCCTTCTCCTTTGATGCTGCCTGACCTGCTGCGCTTTTCCAGCAACACATTTATTAGCTCTGATCCCCAGCATCTGCAGTTCTCACTTTCTGCTAGGACTATAAAGTTTCAGGCATAAGCCTGCATTTCTGGTAAAGGGCTGATTCCCGAAACATCGACTCTGCTGCTCCGTGTTGTGATTTTCCAACGCCACACTCTCGATAATCTGACCGATAGTAGACACAGCTCAGAGTACCTTCTCTCTGAAAGAAACTCTGGCTCCATTATCTTATATCCTCTTGATGTGGAGAACAGTGGGGTTAGTGCAGTACAAGCAAGTTCCCCCATACAGTCATCCGTTCCTATCCCTATGATGTGAGGAATAGAGGAGTGAATACACACCATGCAGCATCATCCCATGGTCCTATCTCTCCCTATCCCCGTGATGTGGGGAATGAGGGATAAATTGTCTTTCTGTAACATGAGCCATGGACGAATTTCAATGACAGCACGCACGAAATTTGAAGAAAATTGTGCATCAAATCAAGGACTGAGGGGTAGGGAGCCGATGCGGTTTCCACATGTTTTTGAGGTTTAACTTGGTTTCAAATATTGTATCAGCATGCCAAACATAAACTGGTCAGGGAAGAATCGTATCAAGGGTCTTAGATTGGAGTTAATTTTCTGTTGAAACTTCCCGAGTTGGTGTAGTGGGCAGATAGGACGCAGAAGATGTCCAATGCAGTATAATATGAACACTGAAAGGTAATGTAAAATATGAGGTACAATTCCAACGATGGTGAATGAGTGCAAGGACGTGGGTGTATACATGCCTCACTAAAGGTGACAGGACAGTTCGAGAGTGATACATTAATGAAACATCCAGTGTGTTCAGCTTTATCACAGTGGCACAGAATACAAGAGCATGGAGATAACGTTGAATTTGTTCACTTTGCTATTCATATAATTCATGCCTCACATGATTTTATAAACCCCTGTATGGTGACCCCTTAGCATCGTACATTCACAACCAGAACAAAAAAAATAACGCAGCATATTCAGGCTTCCCTTGTCGCTCAATCCTGCCTTTCCCGCCAAAACTCTTGTAAATCTTTTCTGCAACCTCTCAACTGTAGGAAAATCTTATGTGCAACAGGGAGAACATCACGAAATGCAATATTCTGACCATGACACCCAAACTTTCATACTCTATGTGGTGACCAATGCAGCGAAGCGTGCCAATTGCTGACTTCACAACGCTGTCCACCTGCAACTCCAATTTCTCGGAAATATGTACCAGCCCTCCAAAATCCCTTTTTTGGTAATATATCCCATGTTCCAACCATTATCTGTAAATGTCCTGTCCTGATTTCACTTACCAAAATATAGCACCTCACATTCATAACAATTAAATTGCATCTGTCACTCCTCGGTCCATTTGCCCATGTGATCGTATTCCGTTGTTCTCTCAGATCACCTTCCTCGCTGTTCACTGCACCACTTATTTTGATGTCAATTGTAAACTTAATATCGATTCCTCTTATCTTCTGATCCAAATCATTTATATAAATTCCGAAAAGCGATGGATCCTGCACTATCCTTATAGCATAGGACTGGTTCCAGGCCGGGAGACCAAATCCCAATCCTCTACCACCACCATCTCCATTCTGCCTTCAAGCTAATTGTGAATCCAATTTGATTGGTCCCTCTGGACCTCATCAAGTCTGAGGTAACTAACCAGTCAACCATGCACATCCTTCCTGGTCATTTGCTGAAACCAATAGATAATGTCTACAATTATGCCCTTTAAATCATAATTTTTACCTTTTCAAAAAAGTCAGTCCTGGCAATAACTTCTTAAGGGCAAAGCTATGCTGGCTATCTTTCATCAGTCTTTGCCTTTCAAAATGCATGAAATTCCTATGTCCCAGAAATCTCTCCGATAATTTACCCACCACCATGTTCAGCTCAGCGGTTGAAGTTTCAGTGGTTCTTCCTTACTACCTATCCTAAAGAATGGCATCATATTAGCCAAATTTCAAGCTTCTGGACGCACAGCCGTGTCTATTGAAGATACAAATCTCTCACAAAACTCGCAACCATCTGTGAGCTTGAACTTGAAGAACTGAGAGACACTTTATCAGATAAATTAGTTAGAAGCTTGAACTGTTCTTCCCCAACAGAATTTAAAGTCTAATCAATGATAATTGAACATCTGGTGCTGAATGACCTTTGCTAACTTAAGGTATTCGGGGACATGGGGCACAGATGAACCTGACAGCTCGAGATTTCCAGATCTCAACAACTCTCTGTTTTGGTCCAGAAACATCTGAGCTCAATGTTGAGTCCAAAGTTGTAAAATGCTCGATAAAACTATGAGCTGCTGTTCTGACAGCTCCGACTTAGGTTTATTGGTATAATATCTGGAGATCGTGGATACACAGGTCAGAGTGAGAGTGGCAGAGAATTAAACGACAAGGGAACAGAAGCTAAAGCTGATTCCTGACGAAGTGCTTATACCTGGAACATCGATTGTGCTGCTCCTGGGTAGCTGCCTGTTCTGCTACGCTTTTCAAGCACCACAATCGCAACTCTGATGTCCAGCATCTGCAGTCCTCACTTTCTCCTAATTGATTTCAAACTGACTGCGAAGCCTCTTCCAAGGATGCCGACCGTGAAGATATTCTCCTCCTCTCTCCACAAGCAGATTCATAATGAAGGGCTAATGCTCGAAACATCGATTCGCCTTGTCCGTCGAATTTCCCTGACATGCTGTGTTTTTTCTAGCACCACTCTCTCGACCAGAAACTAAGAGTCAGCCGACAGAATAAATGTAACTTTTCCACAAAGTGATCACCCAACCCCTATTTGATCTTCCGAAGGCAGATCATAAGCATTAGGGAGGAGAAAGTGAGGTCTGCAGATGCTGGAGATCAGAGCTGAAAATGTGTTGCTGGAAAAGCGCAGCAGGTCAGGCAGCATCCACGGAACAGGAGAATCGACGTTTCGGGCATAAGCCCTTCTTCAGGAATCCTGAAGAAGGGCTTATGCCCGAAACGTCGATTCTCGTGTTCCTTGGATGCTGCCTACCTGCTGCGCTTTTCCAGCAACACATTTTCAGATCATAAGCATTAATACAGGTCAATAAATTACAAGAATTACAGACAAATCACGCATTTCTTTCAACTCCAAACTTTTGGTAAAATGCCCTAGAAAAAGTCCTTTATTGGCTGTGTGGGTTATATAATCATGTTATGATTTGTTCGGCTATAGGTTTAATATCATACGAGGTAAAGAAAAAAAATGTTGAATTGGTGAGTTCTATGCCAGTTAGTTTTGTTTTAGTATTAGCAGAATTTAACGTGAATCTCTCAATGAAAACTTGATTCAGTCCGAGAAATGATTGATCGGAAAATCCCATCATGCAGTCATAGCAGATCACCACTGATTTCTCCGTGAGGCGGATGTTTGACGAAACTATTTCACAAATGCTCTGAGCAAGCGAAGAGCCTCTCTGCAATGTGAATCGTTGGTAAATATCATGGGAATTATGGTTTTTCCCATGGACCAGTTGCTGTTGTCCTTCTGGCAGTTGGGGATTTGGGAGAAGGAGAGGCGATAATGAGCAATCCAATCTACTGACACATCACTGCATTCACACTGGGGAGAAGCTGTTTTCTGTTCCATATGCAGAAATGGATTTCCTCGGTCATCCCAATTTCAGACACATCAATCCGTTTATACGGTATAGGCACCTTTTCAGTGCTCTGACTGTGAGAAGATATTTATTTTTTTTAAATCAGCTGATATCATAGATCTGACACTGGACAGAAACAATGCTACTGTTCTGTGCATAGGAAATTTTTCACACAGTTACCCAGCTGCCTGATAAACCAGCGATTGGACAAGTGATCACAGGTGTTTGCTGCAGTGGCTTTTGTCACTGATCATCACGGTAAGTATTGAATCCCTTCATTCTCACTGGTTAGGTTCATATCTAATGACTTTGAAATAGAAATACGAGTTGCTGCTTAATATTGTGGTTTACTGCCAAAAAGAATGTCACCATTATTTCAAACACATTGATGCAATTTTATAACTCTTCCACCCGAGTGTTTGACACCATCAGGAGTGAGATCAGAAAAGACAAACTGGCGGAACGATCATACACTAAGAACAGAAATTCAACCATGTCATGTTCTTTCAGCGGAACACTGAGAGCGACAAGCAGCATTTTATGTGGATAAAATGTTGGATAGCCGATATGTCCAATACGTTCTGGCGTTGTTGAAGGTCAATTTGTATGATGTGAAAGGGCAGAATGGCTACAACAGTTATTCCAGAACCTTTGTGAATCAGTGTCTGGTTTCTGTTCAGTAACCATCATACCATTCCAATCTCCACGTCACAGCTGTATTTCTAGGCAAGGAGAATGGATACAATCTGTGAAATCAGAGATTGGTACAAATCTGTGCTTTGTTCTTCACGAGAAGTCCATAAGTTATATGAGCAGGGTGACGCCATTTGGCCACCATGTCTGATCCACCATTTAATGGTCGTTGATATGTTTCCCAAACCCATTCATCTTATTTCTTAACATGACTCTTAATTTCCATTCCAATCCACAATTATCTGTTGGTGCACTGATCACGCTGAATGAATTGATGTCGAAACGTTTCTGTCGCAGTCAGTTCCACTGATCAATCACACTCTGACTTTCTTGTTAAGTATCATCTGCTGCTTTGTAAAGCTTACCAATCCTCTCGCCTCCACTGACTTTCACCACCTATTATGCTTCAGCTTTTGTTTTGCCCCTGACTTTCATTGTCATGGTTGCATCATCCTCCCGTTATATATTTTCCTTCTGTGGAATGGATGTCTGTTGTGTGTCTTCAATTATCGCAGCAACTCCTGCCATTGGCGCTATATTCTCTTCCGTGTTAGGCGCCCATTACAATCAACGCGAGTCAACTCCTCTTTCATGTATAACCATTACGACTGATTCAGTTGTTTCTCCCAAACTGCAAGGTGAATTCTGTCATCATGTGGCAACTGCCCCGCCGGGCCTCCTGCAACTTCAGTGCCCAATTCAAACCAGTTCGTGATCACCAAATCCAGAATTGCCAGTTCCCTTATGAGCTCGATCGTAAGATGCTCTGAAAATAACATCTTGTGCAAATTCCACAAATTCGCTTTCCTGAGAACTGATAAAAACGTAATTTCCCCAATTCACCTCCATTTTGAAGACGGTCATAATTATTGGAAAGGTGAATGTTCTGAATTGCAAAAATTAGATTTGCAGCTTTAACATGGCAGTGATGACTTTTGTGAAGACTCTAACATGTTTTTGTGACCCTCCAGAGCAACCATTTTTGACAACCATCAAAAACTACTAACATTGCACTTTTATCATCCAGTAATAACTCGTCAGAGGCTGGAAATTCCTCAATGAGCGACTCATCTCCAAACCTGTAACATCGACCTTTCGGAAGGACAATCGCATAAGATGCATGCAAACGCAGCACCTATATGTTGCACTGCAAGAATTCACCATCGTGAGTTAGAAGATATGTTGCCATTTCTTTGTTGTTGCGATGTCGAAATCCCTGGAACTCACTTCCCGTCAGCATTGTGAGTGTCAATATACTTCATGGACTTCTGAAAAGCAACATATTGTCACAGTTTGCAGACCAATTATGAATGGACGATAAAAATGGCTGAGCCAGGATGTCGACATCTGGTGAATGAATAAGAAAACGTGACGAACTAATGCACTTAAATCGCAACCCGAAGAGTTCAGAGGATCTGGGAGCTGTTGGTCCAAGTACAACAAATGTTTGATGTGCAAATAAAACAGGATCTGCAGCGTGTTATGAGGAATCCCCCGTTTTATTGATGTGTGCATGTCAGTTATCATATAGTCGCAGTAGTCCTTCGTTACCTGTCAATTTGATCATCAGTCCATAAAGAACGAAAGCAACTGACGACTTCCTCATGTCTTCTTCAGTCAGCAAATGTTTGCAAGACTAAATGAGCTATCGTAACATAATTTGTTAAAGTTAAGTTTCTATTTGCAGTTTAGTGTCAGTCTGTTTCAAGATTTCAAATTGCAGTTCAGATTTCTAATACCCAAGCTCTTGTAAATTATTAAGAACAGTAGGTTCAGGCTTACACCTCGGAGAACATCACTTGCTAACATTTGGCTGTCTTGTCTAGCTGAGCTTAATTGCTACACACTGATTCATGTATTGTATCACACTTGCCATCCATCACTGTCTGGCTAATCCGCAGGCTAAACGTAGTCAGGGTATGTCAACTGAACAGGCAGACAGCAGATTGTGTGGAAAGCTCAATACAAAATCACAGAATTATTTCGCTGCTGAAAGAGGCCTTTTGGACCGTTGCATCTGTCTCGCTTTCCAAATGAGGAATATAACTTAATTTCATTCTCATGCCTTCACACCTCGCCCTGCATATTGCTCCTGTTATCATGACTATCTGATCCAGTCTTGAACATCTTAGTTACAAATTCTACCACCACACGTCCAGGCAGCACATTCCAAATATTTGCTGTCGCAAAGTTTAACCAACTTACATGTTTTCCTTTCTTTGTATTTTAGTCTGAAGTCATTCTCTTTGGTTCACGAGCAACATATGTACATAAAACGTCCCCCAACCTCCTGAGTGTAGACGTTCATAGTTTTGAAAACTTCAAAAACACCTCCTTTCAGCCATCTCTTCTGTAATGAAAACGGTCGGAGTTTCTTCACATTATCCGTATTAGAAATTCCTCCCCCTTCGAATCATTCCTGTAAAAAAAAATCACTCTCTCTAATGAGTTATCATTCGTCCTGTATATGGTGGAGAAAGTGAGGTCTGCAGATGCTGGAGATCAAAGTTGAAACTTTATTGCTGGAACAGCACAGCAGGTCAGGCAGCATCCAGGGAACAGGAGATTCGACGTTTCGGGCACAGGCCCTTCTTCAGGAATGAGCAGAGAGTGTTCAGCAGGAGAAGATAAAAGGTAGGGAGGAGGGACTTGGAGGAGGGGCGTTGGAAATGTGATAGGTGGAAAGAGGTCAAGGTGAGGGTGATAGGTCGGAGTAGGATGGAGGTGGAGAGGTCAAGAAGAAGACTGCAGGTCAGGAAGGCGGTGCCGGGCTGGAGGGATTCGGCTGAGACAAGGTGGGGGGAGGGGGGATGAAGAAACTGGTGAAGTCCAAGTTCATCCCCTGTGGTTGGAGGGTTCCCAGTCGGAAGATAAGACGCTCCTCCTCCGACCGTCGCGTTGTTGTGGTTTGGCGGTGGATGAGTCCAATGACCTGCATATCCTCGGTGGAGTGGGAGGGGGAGTTGAAATGCTGTGCTGCAGGGTGGTTGGGTTGGTTCGTCCGGGTGGCCCAGAGGTGCTCTCTGAATCGCTCCGCAAGTAGGCGGCCTGTCTCCCCAATATAGAGGAGGCCACACCGGGTGCAGCGGATGCAGTAGATGATGTGGGTGGAGGTGCAGGTGAATCTGTGGCAGATATGGAAGTTTCCTTAGGGGCCTTGGAGAGAAGTGAGGGGGGAGGTGTGGGCGCAAGTGTTGCACCTCCTGCAGTTGCAAGGGAAGGTGCCAGGAGTGGAGTTTGGGTCGGTGGGGGGTGTGGATCTGACAAGGGAGTCGCGGAGGGAGTGGTCTCTACGGAAAGCTGATAGGGGAGGGGAGGGAAATATATCCTTGGTGCTGGGGTCTGTTTGGAGGTGGCGGAAGTGACGGCGGATGATGCGCTGTACATGGAGATTGGTGGGGTGGTAGGTGAGGACCAGTGGGGTTCTGTCCTGGTGGCGGTTGGAGGTGCGGGGCTCAAGGGCGGAGGAGCGGGAAGTGGAGGAGATGTGGTGGAGGGAACCGTCGACCACGTCGGGGTGGATATTGCGGTCCTTGAAGAAGGAGGCCATCTGTGTTGTACGTATTTTGAACTGGTCCTCCTGGGAGCAGATGCGGCGGAGACGAAGGAATTGGGAGAATGGGATGGCGTTTTTACAGGGGGAAGGATGGGAGGAGGTGTAGTCCAGGTAGCTGTGGGAGTCGGTTGGTTTGTAATAGATGTCCGTGTTGATTCGGTCGCCTGAGATAGAAACAGAAAGGTCTAGGAAGGGGAGGGAGGAGTTGATTCGGTCACCGGAGATAGAAACAGAAAGGTCTAGGAAGGGGAGGGAGGAGTTGATTCGGTCGCCTGAGATAGAAACAGAAAGGTCTAGGAAGGGGAGGGAGGAGTTGATTCGGTCGCCTGAGATAGAAACAGAAAGGTCTAGGAAGGGGAGGGAGGAGTTGATTCGGTCGCCTGAGATAGAAACAGAGAGGTCGAGGAAGGGGAGGGAGGAGTTGATTCGGTCGCCTGAGATAGAAACAGAAAGGTCTAGGAAGGGGAGGGAGGAGTTGATTCGGTCGCCTGAGATAGAAACAGAAAGGTCTAGGAAGGGGAGGGAGAAGTTGATTCGGTCGCCTGAGATAGAAACAGAAAGGTCATGAAGGGGAGGGAGGAGAGAAAGGTCTAGGAAGGGGAGGGAGGAGAGAAAGGTCTAGGAAGGGGAGGGAGGAGTTGATTCGGTCGCCTGAGATAGAAACAGAAAGGTCTAGGAAGGGGAGGGAGGAGTTGGTTCGGTCGCCTGAGATAGAAACAGAAAGGTCTAGGAAGGGGAGGGAGGAGTTGATTCGGTCGCCTGAGATAGAAACAGAAAGGTCTAGGAAGGGGAGGGAGGAGTTGATTCGGTCGCCTGAGATAGAAACAGAAAGGTCGAGGAAGGGGAGGGAGGAGTTGATTCGGTCGCCTGAGATAGAAACAGAAAGGTCTAGGAAGGGGAGGGAGAAGTTGATTCGGTCGCCTGAGATAGAAACAGAAAGGTCATGACGGGGAGGGAGGAGAGAAAGGTCTAGGAAGGGGAGGGAGGAGAGAAAGGTCTAGGAAGGGGAGGGAGGAGAGAAAGGTCTAGGTCCCCTTCCTAGACCTTTCTGTTTCTATCTCAGGCGACCGAATCAACACGGACATCTACTACAAACCAACCGACTCCCACAGCTACCTGGACTACACCTCCTCCCATCCTGCCCCCTGTAAAAACGCCATCCCATTCTCCCAATTCCTTCGTCTCCGCCGCATCTGCTCCCAGGAGGACCAGTTCAAAATACGTACAACACAGATGGCCTCCTTCTTCAAGGACGGCAATTTCCCCCCCGACGTGGTCGACGGTGCCCTCCACCGCATCTCCTCCACTTCCCGCTCCTCCACCCTTGAGCCCCGCCCCTCCAACCGCCACCAGGACAGAACCCCACTGGTCCTCACCTACCACCCCACCAATCTCCATGTACAGCGCATCATCCGCCGTCACGTCCGCCACCTCCAAACAGACCCCAGCACCAAGGATATATTTCCCTCCCCTCCCCTATCAGCTTTCCGTAGAGACCACTCCCTCCGCGACTCCCTTGTCAGATCCACACCCCCCACCGACCCAACCTCCACTCCCGGCACCTTCCCTTGCAACCGCAGGAGGTGCAACACTTGCGCCCACACCTCCCCCCTCACTTCTCTCCAAGGCCCCAAAGGAAACTTCCATATCCGCCACAGATTCACCTGCACCACCACCCACATCATCTACTGCATCCGCTGCACCCGGTGTGGCCTCCTCTATATTGGGGAGACAGGCCACCTACTTGCGGAGCGATTCAGAGAGCACCTCTGGGCCACCCGGACGAACCAACCCAACCACCCTGCAGCACAGCATTTCAACTCCCCCTCCCACTCCACCGAGGATATGCAGGTCATTGGACTCATCCACCGCCAAACCACAACAACGCGACGGTCGGAGGAGGAGCGTCTTATCTTCCGACTGGGAACCCTCCAACCACAGGGGATGAACTTGGGCTTCACCAGTTTCTTCATCCCCCCTCCCCCCACCTTGTCTCAGCCGAATCCCTCCAGCCCGGCACCGCCTTCCTGACCTGCAGTCTTCTTCTTGACCTCTCCGCCTCCATCCTACTCCGACCTATCATCCTCACCTTGACCTCTTTCCACCTATCACATTTCCAACGCCCCTCCTCCAAGTCCCTCCTCCCTACGTTTTTTTCTTCTCCTGCTGAACACTCTCTGCTCATTCCTGAAGAAGGGCCTGTGCCCGAAACGTCGAATCTCCTGTTCCCTGGATGCTGCCTGACCTGCTGTGCTGTTCCAGCAATAAAGTTTCAACTCCTGATATATGGTACCGAGAACAGAAAAAGATATCCAGCTAAAGTTTCATTTATGACTTACAGAAGCTCAGCATAACTCTTCTAGGCCACTAATAGCAAAGTCTAGTATTCTGTGGGCTTCACCAATGACTCTCTCTACCTGTCCTGCTGGCTTTCATAGCTTGTGCACATCTACATCCATGTCGCTCTGCTCAAGCTATCTCTACAGTAGTCGTGCTTTATTTTATACTTTTCATGTTCTTTCTGCACTTTATCTGTTATCTATCCGACTACTTATCCAACTTGTCAGTGTCGTCACAGCTTAAGCAGTAAAATATTATAAAGAAGCATAGATGTGGAGGCTTTGACGCAACCAGTCTATTTTGACATACTGAATGAGTCCGACCTGCCTCTCCAGTCCTTACCTATCCATGGATTTATCGACATTTCTACAAAACATTGTCACTTTACCCCCATCCAACACTTTCTCTTGAAACTGTGCCTTGGCCCGGAAGTTCTACATTATTCTGGGAAACTGAGATCGTTTTACCAATTCCTGTGTTACCGCAGTAATTTATCAACACAAAACATTGACCTGATTGAGGTCCCTGTGCAGAATAGCAAAATTTAACCTGATGTTCCTAACGTACTGTGCAGAGATCCAGTGAGCAATTGCAAAACACAGAATTACTGAAGTACAGAAACGGGCCATGCAATTTTTTAAATGGACTTTCCGACGTTTCTCCATTCACCTGACTTTTCCTTGCAACCTTGCAATTTTTAAATCTCAAATAAATGACTCATGACCTTGGTAAAACTTACCAAATTCACAGTTCCCTGATTTTTATTCTAGATGTATCTGCTTAATTTTTGAAGCCTTTGTCTCTCCTCACATTTCCGTCTCTGTAATTTAGTTGAAACTTACCTTTTATGCTTTTAATACTGTGAACAATTTCACACTGTCCACCTTGTACAGAACATTTCTAATTTTGAAAGCTTCTTTTAAAATTCCTTTTCGCCTTCTCTATTTTAACCTTACTGCTGAAATTTTCCCACTGCTAGAGTCACTTATATAAAGATGGTTTCTCCAACCTTCCTCGTGTTCACTTTTTTGGCTCCTCTCCCGCTGAAATTAACTTCAACCCGGAATAATATATTTTCTGGTTCCTGACTGTCTTTGTGCTGAACAGTTAATTTCAATTAAACAGTGGAAAGAATTGAGCCAAATTTTCCAGTCCATGCTCCAATCTGAATTCCTAATCATTTCCTCCATTCTACTCTCTTGTGACTTTTTGAGATTTAGCTATGCTGCCCAGAATTTGGTGCTGAATTTGATACCGATGGCAGCTTCTGATCTCCTTTGTATGTTAACACGAAGACCCCCTGGATCCACGTCTGTTATTGGGCGGCACGGTGGCTCAGTAGTTAATACTGCTGCCTCACAGAATCAGGGATCCAGGTTCGATTCCCGCCTTGGGCGACTACCTGTGTGGAGTTTGCACAGTCTTCCCGTGTCTTCCTTGGGGCTTCATCCACGTGTTCCAGTTTCCGCCCGTAGTCCAAAGATATGCAGATCAGGTGAATTGGTCATTCTAAATTGCCCACAGGGTTAGGTGGATTAGTAATTGGGCAATGCAACTGGGCGGGTTATTCTTCGGAACGTTGGTGTGGCCTTACTCGGCCGAAGGGCCTGTTTCCACAGTGTAGGTGATCTAATCCAATCTAATCTCATTTCAGCCTGTCTCTCTCTCTCAGTGCATCTGCTGCTGCAACACACATTCATTTGTTTCTTACCTCTAGGCTCGACAGCTGAAATTCCGTGCTCAAAGATAGTCCATATTGTTCTCTCCAAACTTGATATAATCTAAAACTTTGCAGTTATTACATTCCAACAGTTCTCAATCCTCGATAACTACCCTGCAGACTGATTACACTAAATCCAATTCAAGCAACATCGAGATTTTAGAACGCTCAGAGTTGTTATCAAATTACTCCATGGATCCTCCACACTTTATATCTGTAATATTTATTTCCGATAAATGTGGTATTTTCCCATGCTGGCCTTTTGCACATCCCGTACTTTCTTTGTTGCATAATTGGTGACTGCACCTTAAGTTGCCTCAGCCCCAAGATCTGGAATTCTCCCTCTCATTCTCACTTTCGTCTTTCACACATAGTTCTTTTCCAATGTGTTTGTTCAACTACCCTGCTGTGACCTCATGTAGGCTCCATGAAAGAAGTCGTTTTACCTTCTCCCTCTTAAATGTGTGAGAATTTTGATTCAGATCACAGGTGCAATGCAATTAGAGAAGTTGCGAAATTCAACCGTGGCCTCCTGCTTCATTTTCCCACACACTATTTGTTGCTTATTTTTCTAGTCTGTTCTTCAGCCGGGTTTGTTAACACCTTGAAGACGAAAGTTGTGCTGGCACGCTACAGGACTGTGCCCTCACCACAAAGCTGGTTGCAGACAAAAACACAACACTGCAAATGCTGGAGCTGAAAGAGACAGGCAGAAGGCTGGAACAACACAGCAAGCCCGCCAGCATTAGGAGGTGGAGAACTCGACGTGTCAGTTGAAAACCTACGTTGGTGAAGAGCAAGTGGCATATAGAGGGGTGTGGCTTGGGCAGGGTGGTGAATTGCAGATAGTTGAAGACAGATTGAGGTTACGATCTGATCTGTCATTTACAGGAATGAATCCATTGGTGGTAAGGAGCAGTGGAATGAAATAAGACGGAGTCGGAGAGTGAGGAAGGCGATTATGTGAATTT
This sequence comes from Chiloscyllium plagiosum, assembly GCF_037043375.1. Lineage (NCBI taxonomy): Eukaryota > Metazoa > Chordata > Chondrichthyes > Orectolobiformes > Hemiscylliidae > Chiloscyllium > Chiloscyllium plagiosum. The sequence continues at coordinate 30,110,934 of NW_028270188.1, read as the reverse complement.
GGAGTCCTCCGAGCTGCAGGCTACAAGGGCGAAGATGACTTGTTGTTCCACTAATTTGCACTGTCGTTCGTTTTTGGGAATGGCAGAGAAAAACTGTTGTCATATCAGAAGGGAATGGTGGGGAACAGCATTGGACGATGACTGGGACGTCGATTGGCTCCTATGGAGCTGGCTGCAATGCTCGTTGAACTGTTCACAATGCTTACATACGGTCCCTCCATATAGAGAGGGACTCACTAGAGCATCTGATGCAATAACTAGTTTGAAATAGAGCCAGATGAATGATTACCTCACTTGTAAGGACTGTTTACGGCGCTGAATTGAGGTGAGGGTGTATACAAAGCGGGTTTCACATCTTTTCAATTTGCAGGGGTAGGTACATGGGTGTTCGGGAAATTCAATGGGGAGACCTGCGCAAAGCAAGGAGTGTCAAATCAAATGGTCGTTGTGGAATGAAATTATTGGTGGGGGAGTGCAGGATGATCTTGTTGGTGGGTTTAAGTTGGAGTTGGTGAATGTGTGGAATGATGATGCATTGGTTGCAGGGACCTTTGGAGTGCTAGTTGAGGACCGGGGTCTCTATCTTTGTTGTGTTGAGAAAGGAGAGCATCAGAGCAGTGGAACGGGGAATGGAGGTGGTGTAGCAAATGGCTATCTGGATGACGGGGTGAAGGAAAAACACGTCGCTCAAAATAGGTGAACGTCTAGCAGGCGAGGCAGAGGCGGACGAATTGGGAGAATCAGATGGAGCTCTTGAGGAAAATAGGGTGCGAGGAGGTGTAACCCAGGTAGTTATGTGAGTATGCATGTATGTCGTAAACGTCCATCTGGAGACTGTGGCCGGAGATAGAAACGATAAGATCAACAAAGCGGACGGATGTCTCTGAGACGGACCAAGTGAATTTGAATGTGGGGTGAAAGTTGTCAGTGGAATCAAAGAACTGCTCCAATTCAGCCTCAGTACAGGATGCGGCACCGATGCATTCACCGACTGCTCCATCTCACTCTTCAGGGAGGAGAAAGTGAGGTCTGCAGATGCTGGAGATCAGAGCTGAAAATGTGTTGCAGGAAAAGCGCAGCAGGTCAGGCAGCATCCAGGGAACAGGAGAATCGACGTTTCGGGCATAAGCCCTTCCTGAAGAAGGGCTTATGCCCGAAACGTCGATTCTCCTGTTCCCTGGATGCTGCCTGACCTGCTGCGCTTTTCCAGCAACAAATTTTCAGCTCATCTCACTCTTCACTCCAGTAATGTGTGTCTCTGCCACCGTGAGCACCGTGTCTCACTTCAGTTATATACAATGCAAGATCAGCTCTCTCTTAATTGACGCAATTCTGACCAATAGGAAAAGACAGTCAAATTGAAAGTCCATAAAGCAAAGGCTTGTGCTTCAATTAATAAGAATTATTGGATGGCGAGCCTGAGGCCTGTTGATGGTTTGAACTGGTAAGAGAGACGTTTCACTCTGTCCTCATTCAGAACAAAACAGACTGGAAAACAATTCGTCCTAAAGACTGCATCTGTGAGGTGTGAGGTGGAGCGAGTCCAACATAAACAGTGCGATATATTTCCAATAACCTTCAGGGAGATTGTGAGATGATTATCCAGGTACTGAAGCTATGAATTGATACCACTTTCTGTGTGTCGTAGCTGTCGATGAGTCAAAATTGGTCTCCTCGTTCGATCGCCCGCATCGCAGCAGGAACAGAGTACTTGGCTCGTTGAGCCTGCTCTGTCACTGATATGATAAGGAATAATCATTCTACTTCTTTCCCTTTTCCCACTTTCGCCCCACCCAATCGGTTCCCGTCCAGCTGCAAAATTTCCATTGATACAGCAAATTAAACAAAACGTTGTCCAGCTCTGTTGTATCCAAAAAATGCATGACACTTATATTACTTCCAGTTATTATCCTTTCTTTCTACTCTCCATAATCACTGATGGCAGTGAAAACAACCGTACCATCAAACCGTACTCACTCGGCAATAACCAGCTCACGGATGCTGTGTGTTCCACCAGGGCCACACAGCTATAAACCTCATTACTCCATTCAACTAACATGGGCACAGCGCTGAAGTCGGGTGACATCATGAGATAACCGTTTTTTTTAGCAAGGCAGCATTTGTCTGCTTAATTCAGACCTAGGAGCTCTTGCTAAAAATTCAGTCTGTAGCAATCAAAGGAAACCTCTCCATTGGAGATTGCACGATCTGATGTTGAGGATGATGCGTCGATGTGTGGTAAGGGTAACTGAAGCTTTGTAAAAATGTGTAAGACTGAATCAGAAACGTTTACGACATTACAGGAATGGAAAAGATGGTATGGGGTTTGCGGTGGTTTTGAGCTGGATCAAGTTAATGAATGTATGAAAGCGCACATTGTGGCTTTATATGATATCACCAAGTGCTAGGATCCAGATGAGAATAGAAAGGGCCAGGGACAGATTTTTGGAAGACACCATGTTCCAGCCGTTTGGAGAGGAAATCGAGTTCATAGATGATTTCAAGATTGGTGTGCAGAAGAAGGATTTCAAGTTAGAGGGCCCATCACTTGGAAATCATGAACGACTAACAACTTCAGTGACCAGATATCTCCTCAAGGCCATGAGAATCATTCACCCTGTTTTGATTGAAATCTGCGAGTTCCTGACCCTCAACAGGATGTCATCTTGCAGCCTAAAAGACTTTGGTTAGGCCACGCTTAGAATATGGCATTCAGTTCTGGTCACCACAGTACAGGTAGGATATGGAGGGCTTGGAGTCTACCTGGATTGAAGTGTATGAACTTGTTGTTGTCACCTGAGCAGCGGAGGCTATGGGGAGACATGACAGAAGTATATAAAGTTATGAGATGCCCAAATAGGATTGGCAGTCGTAATCATTTTCTCAGAGTTGAAATATCTCAAAACTAATGGACATACATTTAAAGTGTGAGTTAAATGGAGATGTGAGGGCCAATTTCTTTTTTACACAGAGGGTGGTAGGAGTGTGGAATGCGCTGGCAAGGTTGGTGGCGGAGACAGATACAGAAATGACGCTTAAGAAACATTAAATAAGCACATGATTATGCCTGAAATGGGAAAAAAAATGAAACAAAGACAGGCAAAAGTCACTAGATAAATTAGCGTCAGGTTTGGCAAAACCTTTTGGGTTGAAGAGTCCGTTTCTCACCTGTATTATTCTATGTTCGATATCTTCAGTCCCCATCGCTCTGAATGATGATATCCTTTCATTTTCGAAATCCAAAGATATTCAGGCTGCAAATAAACTGTGCGACTCTGTCAGATGTTGAAGATATATCTGCTTTCTCGTCTTCAGACTGAAAACCTTATTGCTTTAATGTCCTGTGAAATTGGTTGAAAATAGACAAAGGAGAGTGAGAGAGAAACCAACATAAACAGGGCAATATGTATGCAATGTCATTCATTAAGCGTGGTCTCGCTATTCAATGAAATCAGGGCTTAGATGGTAAGACACGACTTCCATTTCCTCTCCTATCCCCTAACCTTACATTACCCTACTGATTCAAAATATGTTGACCTCAGCGTTTTATATACTGAAGAGCCAGTCTCTACCGTTCTCTGCGGTTAATAATCTCACGGAATCAAAGCACCAAAGAAGAAGTTGTTCGGAATTTCAATCGTAGAGAGGTGAACACTGAGTTTGGTCCTCGCCTCTGAAACAGTGAAAAACAATTAGCATGAATCTATCCAGTCAAGCCCCCAAGAACATGTTATCATTTAATGTGTTTTCCTTTCATCCAATCAGGATATGTTTCCATATTCTGCACCATTACCATGAACTTTCTTTGAACCATCTTGCCCAAAATTGGGGACTAAAGCTGTCCTGAGTTTTCGAGGTGCGATCTGACTGGTATTTGCACACTTTTCGCAAGATTTCCTTATGTTTACGCTCTATCCCTTGAAGTGATGAATATTAGAACATTTGACTTTCTTGTGAACTGCTGAACGTGGACTCTTTCATTTTGTCTTTCAGACACGACTATCCACAATTCGCTCTGTGATTTGGATTTCTGTATTTTTCTCCACAGTTACAAGATATTCATCTCTTCGATCATTCCGCGAAAATGCATAAACCTCCATCTTTCTCACGTTATTTTCCGGCTGCAGAGTCTTTGTCCACTTGTTTAAGATACCTTTTTAACAGTAGGCTCATGTTAGCATCCTCATGACTCGGCTCCCCATCAGTATTTCCCATCGCCAAACTCAGCAACATTACATACACTGGTAATTAATGATATTCGTATGGATTGTAAATAGAGTCAGACAGATGTCCTCGAAGAAAGTCGACTCTCCATTCCAACTCAAGCCTGCCAATCAGATATTCTAAATTAATCTAATTCCATTTGCCACCATTTGAATCATATCAATTTAAACCTTTCCTGTTCATGCATCCGTCCGGAAGCCTTGTGAACGTTGTTCTTGTACCAGCCTCCACGACCACATCTTGCTGCTCATTCGATAAATGCATCAGTCTGCCTGAAAATTTTGCCTCTTTGGTTCCGCTTAAATTTTTCCTCTCTAACTTTAAACCTATGACATATAATGTTGGACTCCCTTATGTGGGGAAAACATCTTGGCTATTCTCTCTTTCCAAGCCCTTGTTAATCTTATGAACCTTTATAATGTCACCAAACAGCCTTTGAAACAACAGAGAAAAGAGTCCGAGCCTATTCAGTGTTTAACTGTAGCTCACACCCTCTAATCCTCACAATATTGCTGTTAACATTTTCTGCACCCCTGGACGTTTCACAACATATTTCCTATAGCTCAGGAATGAGAATTGAATGCAATATTCCAAAGGTTGTCTCACTAATCTTCTATTTCATAGCTGCATGATGCCCCAACTCCGAGATGCAGTGCACTGACCAATAAAAGCAAGTGTCCCAAATGTCTACGAAACGACTCTTTCTACATACGATTCTCCAGTTCAGGAAAAATAAACATGTTAACGAATACTTTTTTGCTTCGTATCTTTCCCCAGGCTTATTTCATTACGTGTATAAATTCTGCTGTGAGTTACTTTATCAAAATGCAACACCTCAAACTAAATGAAAATCCATCTGACACTAATCGGCCTACCTGATCAAGGTGCAATGTTTTCTTTTGAGATAACACTGTCCATCACACTGCCAATTTTACTATAATCTAGAATTGAACTGACTAGACAATCAATATTCGCATTTGAATTATTAATATAAATGACAGAAGCAGTAAACCCAATGATGATCACTGCATTGTATTGCTGTTCCCTGGACTACAGTCTGAAAAGCAATACTCCCCTTTCACACGCTGTTTTCCATGTCAAGCCAATTCTGTAAATGGTGGCGAACGCTCCCTGGATTCCATGTGATCTAACCTTTCTTCAGTTTACTATGCGGAAACCTATTGAACCCCTCGCTGACATCTATGTATTTCACGTCAACAGCTCTGTTCAAGCACCAAGATTAGATTAGATTACTTACAGAGTGGAAACAGGCCCTTCGACCCAACACGTCCACACCGACCTGTCGAAGTGCAACCTACCCAGACCCATTCCCCAACATTTACCCCTTCGCCAAACATTACGGGCAATTTAGCATGGCCAATTAATCTAACCTGCACATTTTTGGACTGTGGGAGGAAACCGGAGCGCCTGGAGGAAACCCACGCAGACACGGGGAGAATGTGCAACTTCCACACAGTCAGTCGCCTGAGGCATAGAATTGAACCCGGGTATCTGGCGCTGGGAGTCAGCAGTGCTAACCACTGTGCCACCGTGCCGCCCACTTTTCATCAGATCTTCACAAAAAATCTAATTAGTGAGATAAGATTTATGATGTTGACTATCAGTAATGAGTTCTTTCCTTTCCAAAAATATGAATATGCAGTTCCTCAGAATCCCCAAAATGTATCCATCATCTATGTCACATTCACTGGTCAAGAGGTATCTGAATTTTCCTTACCACGTCTTCTTATAAAAAAAAGGCACACTTCCGTCTTCCAATACCTCACTCGTGACTATCAATGACACAACTGTCTCACCAAGGTGCCCAGCATTCACTTCCCTTGTTTTGCACAATGTTCTCGGAAACACCTGGTCAGGGTCTGAGTATTTATTCGATTTTGAAGGCATCCCGCGCCTCCTCCTCTCTAATGTGAACACCTATCAAGTTTGCACTATTTAGTTCTCCAAGTTCCCTTGCTTCCATAGCATTCGGCACAATAAGTACTGACACAAAATGTGAGTTTACAATCTCATCAATCTCATGTGTTTCGATGCTTAGAGAGCCGTTTTTGATTTTTAGGGGCCCTATTCTGTCAAGTTACATTTTTGCACTTAATGCAATTCTATAATCCCGTTAAATTATTTTGAATGCTATTTTCCAAAGATATCTCATGTCCCATTTTTTCTCGCTTACTGACCCTATTATCCTTGAGCGACTCAATCAATCCCGCTGGCCACAGCAAAAACAGGCCTCCTTCATTTTCTTGACCTCAATTTCAGTCGTCATCCAGTACGGTGAGTGCTGATAAGAGGGGAAGAGAAAGGGGAGAGTGGCGTGGAGAAGAGGGATGGAGACCCCACCTAAATACAGACCAAGTGAGTTACATTTTCCCTGGGTGAACCCGCTAGTTTTTCTGCAGATCACTGGACCATTGATCTGCCTCTCTGCGGTGTGAACTCACTGGTCTTTCAGCAGGTTGTAGAGCAGGGAAATGGGCTTTCTCCGATCTGAAATTGCAAGTGTTAAGTGAATTTGAATGGAGTGTGGAACCAACTGTAGTTGTGGCTACTCGTTCTTTAACACATTATTTCCCAGGAACGTTTTAAATATTTCCCACACTCTGGGATTTTGAAAATTCTCTCATCCACGTAACCACGCTGATGTTTCAATAGGATGAGTGGCATAATAAATTCTCCCACACTCCAGGCAGGGGAACAACACTGACTTCTCAGTTGGGAATGTATATGAATTCCTACAATCCGCACAATTCCAAGCTTTAGTGTGGCTGTCAATGCAATGATGTTCTAATAGAACAACTGACTGATTGAAGCCTCTTGCACACACACAGCATGTATATGTTTTCTCCCCAGAGGGACTGGTGCCCTTTCCTGCCAGGATCACAAACTGAGTGCCCAGCTTACAGTAGATTGGGCGATTCATTAATATAATGCAATGTTTCTTGAATGGAAATTGCTCACTGCACCTCCAAGACACAAGTCAATAGTCTGATGATTAATACCACAATTTTCTGGATGAGGGCAGCTACAGTAACACTCAAGAATCTTGACAAAATCCAGGTCAAATCAGCCCGCTTAGTTTGCATACATCCACAGGCATCCACTCCCTCCATCATGGACGTTCAGCAGCAGCAGTGTGTACCAACTACAAGATGTTCTGACGAAATTCATCTAAAGTCTCCAGAGAGCGCCTTGAAAACGCACAACCACGACCATCGAGAAGGACGAAGGAAGCAGATACAGGGGTACACCATCACATTCAATTTCCTTTCCAAGCCACTCACCATCTTTACTTATACATATGCTGCCATTCCTTCACTACCGCTGCGTCAAAATCCCGGAATCACCTTGACAATGGATTGAAAACACGGTTAAAAATCTTTTTTTCCCTGCAACATAGCGACAGTAGTAAGGGAAATAATTCCCAGAGCAGCGCGAGTGTAAGCTTTGCCCGTACCAGCACAATCTGAAACGAGGTGAAGTGAGCAATTGCCATTCCAGAAACATTGCATATTATTAACTATCAGCGCGAGGAGAAGTGAGTTCAGTAGTAGTGCAACTTACCTTGGTGCAGCTGAATACCTGGCTGAACTGACTGGAGGCATGGAGTGGAGCGAATCTGTTGTTGGCCTTGGACTTGGTGTGGGCGGTCAGACCACCTGGTCTCTGTGCTTGGACAATGCAGTTGTAATAATATCAATCTGGAACTATTTACTGGTCTGCAATGTCGATTATTCAACATTGATATGACGATTGTACCTTACTTCTAACCTATTTTAAACTCTGTAAGTAATGCTACTTTTTAAAATTTATATCCCTCTTTTGTATCTGAGATGCGCACCTGTAAATTTACCACTTCCAAATTGATATGCAGTACTCTTTTGAAACGTCTGATGAAAGCCAATGACACAGCTATCCCCCAGGCAATGCATTTTACTCTTAACATCTTTCTAAATAAAGACGTTCTTCCACATCTTACTCATAATTCTCTTGCTGGCAATCTTGTAACTGAAATTCAAATATCCACTTGTCCTGGATTGGTGTCAGTGTTGTTGCACAGGGTACAGGACATTCAGCTACTCTCAGTGTGGGAAGAGATTTGCTCGGTCGCCCATGAACTGGAATATCAGTGCATTCTCATTGCGAAGAAACCTTTTAAACGTCATAATAAAGGAAAGTCATTCAAAAGGTCTAGGGACCTGATATGCCATCAAAGTTTTCACATGATCATAAAACCTTTAAATGTAGAGACTGTAGGATATTCTATAAACATTCAATGGAACTGATGTCTTGTCAATGTGGTCAGACTGACAAGAGGATGTTCAGGTTTTCTGTGTATTGGACTCAGTACACGCCATCAATCCAACGTGCAGTTCACCAGCGAGTTCAGACAAGGGAGAAGACAGTCATGTCTTCTTTGCAAGTTAAGATACTCATTCAAACAATGATCCTGCTGAAACGTTACCGCGTACACACTGACAACACATTATTCAACTGCTCCAAATACAAAAAGCGATCCGTCTTCCAAACCATTGGCCAGGTTTCTTGGGGTGGAGACGGTTCACCTGCTCTGAATGTGATAAAAGATTCGTACAATTTCCCAACCGATCTGCAACGACTTCACGCTGGAAAGTGGCCTTTCATCTATTCTGAGGCCTCCCACCATCTGAAACATGAGCGAATTCACATTGGCCAGAGAACATTCACCTGCTCCGAATATTAGACAAGATTTATTGAATCATGCATCAATAATGTCGCACTGGAGAGTAACCATTTGCCTGTTTGAAATGTGTGATAGCACTTACATAGCCAAACCAATGACCATTCTTTTACTTTCTCCACTTCAGTATTGAATTTGAAAGGGGTTTCCAAGCCAGGTCGGTAAGATGGTAAGCCGTTGTGAGGATCAAATTCTTCGATGATCCACTGTAATAATAATATGTGGATGGCGTCACGAAGAAAGGTGTGGAATCTGTCTTGATGGCAGTTTTCTGTTTGATATGAGCTCTGTATTCCGAAATTGATGACATGTTAATTCAGGAAATTCAGAAACAATGACCGTGCATTACTATTCTAAATTCGATAATGAAGCCTGTTTGTTTTTCTTCATTTCTATGGAATCCAGTGGATTTATTCTCTTAACAGATGCTCAAGATCTGAACTTTTAGTCTACTTTAAAAAAAAACTGGAAATCAGAGTGAAGTACTCAAAAGTGTTTTCCTGAATAAAACTGCAATGTTTGAATCAGTTCAACTTTCTGACACGGCCATCATGGAAAGGTAAAACCGTAAATTTGTTTCCAAAGTAATTACCACTGCCCCAATTACAAATTCTTTAGTGCATCTTATCAGTCTCAGTGCATGCTTAGCATTAAATGATAAGATTCTATCCAACACCGCTCCCCTATCAATGTTGAATTCTTTTTGTGACTGAGTTCCACTTTATAGTCACAGAGATGCACAGCCTGGAAACAGACCCTTCGGTCCAAACCGTCCATGCTCAACAGATATCCCTACCCAGGATTCAAAGGACCCTCCCACTTCCTCCAGACCAAAGGGGTAGCCATGGGCACACGTATGGGCCCCAGCTATGCCTGTCTCTTTGTTGGCTACGTAGAGCAGTTGATCTTCCGTAATTACACCGGCACCACTCCCCACCTCTTCCTCCGCTACATTGATGACTGCATTGGCGCCACCTCGTGCTCCCGCGAGGAGGTTGAGCAATTCATCAACTTCACCAACACATTCCACCCTGACCTTAAATTTACCTGGACCATCTCTGACACCTCCCTCCCCTTCCTGGACCTCTCCATCTCCATCAGTGACGACCGACTTGACACTGACATCTTCTACAAACCCACCGACTCCCACAGCTACCTGGATTACACCTCTTCCCACCCTACCTCTTGCAAAAATGCCATCCCGTATTCTCAATTCCTCCGCCTCCGCCGTATCTGTTCCCAGGAGGAGCGGTTCCACCATAGAACACACCAGATGGCCTCCTTCTTTAGAGACCGCAATTTCCCTTCCCACGTGGTTAAAGATGCCCTCCAACGGATCTCATCCACATCCCGCACCTCCGCCCTCAGACCCAACCCCTCCAACCGCAACAAGGACAGAACGCCCCTGGTGCTCACCTTCCACCCTACCAACCTTCGCATAAACCAAATCATCCGCCGACATTTCCGCCACCTCCAAACAGACCCCACCACCAGGGACATATTTCCCTCCCCACCCCTCTCCGCCTTCCGCAAAGACCGTTCCCTCCGTGACTACCTGGTCAGGTCCACGCCCCCCTACGACCCACCCTCCCATCCTGGCACTTTCCCCTGCCACCGCAGGAACTGTAAAACCTGCGCCCACACCTCCTCCCTCACCTCTATCCAAGGCCCCAAAGGAGCTTTCCACATCCATCAAAGCTTTACCTGCACATCCACTAATATCATCTATTGTATCCGTTGCTCCCGATGCGGTCTCCTCTACATTGGGGAGACTGGGCGCCTCCTAGCAGAGCTCTTTTGGGAACATCTCCGAGACACCCGCACCAATCAACCAAATCACCCAGTGGCTCAACATTTCAACTCCCCCTCCCACTCTGCCGAGGATATGGAGGTGCTGGGCCTCCTCCACCGCCGCTCCCTCACCACCAGACGCCTGGAGGAAGAACGCCTCATCTTCCGCCTCGGAACACTTCAACCCCAGGGCATCAATGTGGATTTCAACAGTTTCCTCATTTCCCCTTCCCCCACCTCATCCTAGCTTCTAACCTCCAGCAACTCGATTCCCTGACCTGTCCGGACTTGTCCGACCTGCCCAGCTCCTTTTCCACCTATCCACTCCACCCTCTCCTCCCTGACCAATCACCTTCATCTCCTTCCCCACTGACCTATTGTACTCTATGCCACTCTCTCCCCACCCCCACCCTCCTCTAGCTTATCTCTCCACGCTTCAGGCTCTCTGCCTTTATTCCTGATGAAGGGCTTTTGCCCGAAACGTCGATTTTGCCTGTCTTCGGATGCTGCCTGAATTGCTGTGCTCTTCCAGCACCACTGATCCAGATATCCCTACCCAATCGAGTCCCACCTGCCAGCCCCCAGCCAATATCCTTCCAAACCGTTCCTATTCATATACCCATCCAAATGCCTCTGAAATGTTGCAATTGTTCCAGCCGCCACCACTTCCTCTGGCAGCTCATTCCATACACATAGCACCCTGTACGTGAAAAAGTTGCCCCTTAGGTCTCTTTTATATCTTTCCCTTCTTACCATAAACCTAGGCCCTCTAGTTCTGGACTCCCTGACCCCAGGGAAAAAAAAAATTGCCAACTTACCCTATCCATGCCTCTCATGATTTTGTAAACCTCCATCAAGACACTCCTCAGACTCCAACACTCCAGTGAAAACAGCCCCAGACTGTTCAACTGCTTCCTGTAGCTTAAATCCTCCAACACTGGCAACATCTATGCAAATCTTTTCTGAACTCTTTCAAGTTTCACATTATCTTTCCGTTAGAAAGGAGACTAGAATTGCACGAAATGTGCCAACAGTGGCCTAACCAATGTCGTGTACAGCCGCAACATGACCTCCCAACTCCTGTACTCTATGCACTGACCAATAAAGAAAAGCATACCAAACGCCTTCTGACATGTCCTATCTACCTTCGACTCCACTTTCAAGGAGCTATGAACCTGCACTCCAAGTTTTCTTTGTTCAGTAACATTCCCGAGCACCTTATCATGAAGTGTATAAGTCCTGCTAAGATTTGCTTTCCTAAAATGCAGTACCTCGCATTTCTCTGAATTAAACTTCATCTGCCACTTCTCAGCCCATTGGCCCATTTGGTCGAGATCCTGTTGTAATCTAAGGTCCCTCTTCGCTTTCCACTACACCTCCAATTTTCGTGTCATCTGCAACGTTACAAACTGTACCTCTTCTGCTCCCATTCAAATCATTTACGTAAATGACCAAAAGTAGAGGACCCAGCAGCGATATTTGTTGCACTCCACCGGTCACAGGCCTGCAGTCTGAAAAACAACCCTCCACCACCACTCTCTGTCTTTTACGTTTAAGCCAGTTCTGCATCTAAATGCCTAGTTCTCCCCGTATTCCATAAGATCTAACCATGCTAATGAGTCTCCCGTGGGGAACCTTGTCGAACAGATTACTGAAGTCCATATAGATCACATCCACTGCTCTGCCCTCATCAATTCTCTTTGTTACTTCTTCAAAAAACTCAATCAAGTTTGTGAGACATGATATCCCACGCACAAAGCCACGTTGACTATCCCTAATGAATCCTTGCCTTTCCAAATACATGCACGTCCTGTTCCTCAGGATTCCCCCCAATAACTTTCCCACCACCGAGGTCAGGCTCATCGGTATATAGTTCCCTGGTTTGTCTTTACCGCAATTCTTAATATTTATTTTATGGTGGACTCTTTCGACTCTGTAGAATTTCTCTCGTTTGTTAAAGAAATTTGGTAAAGGACACCCATGCTCTTACCACTGGCACCAGATGGACGTTATAATGACTGGAGGCTCCCACCTAAGGAACGTCATCACGATGCACTCTTTTCGGAGTGCCGACTGCGACGCAGATCATTCTCTAGTCTGTCACAAGGTCAGAAGTTGGCCAACCAAAATGCACTACGCCAAGAATCCAAGAAAAAAAAGAAGTTCATCGATACCAGTAAGATCAAACACCCAGAAAATACGAAGGGGTACATCACGTCAATGGAAGATCCATTCCTTGCAGAACCATGCGAAGGAGATTCTCAGCAGAGATGGGAGTGTCTCAGGGACATTATCCACAACACGTGTTGCAGGTGGCCTTTGAGATTTCATACCTTGGCTTCACCATCACAGACAGTCTCTCCCTATACTGAACAGACGGTTCGTAATTGCAACCTCAACATTTGGCAAACTACAAAGAGAGCCTGGGAGAACAGAAAGGTGATGACGCATACCAAGATTGCATTCAACTGGTCCTGCGTCATCAGCACACTGTTTTATGGCAGCGATAACTGGAGCCTGTACTCCAGACAAGAGTGGCGTCTCATAGCCTTCCACCGTTGCAGCCTGAGACGCATCCTCGATTTACTGAGTCACCAACACTGAGTTCCTGGCCCGAGTCCAGATACAGTAATTTTACCCTGCTCCAACAACATCGTCTCCGATGGCAGGGCCACTTAATCTGCATGTCAGAGAGGATGATGCTGAAAGACCTGCTGTAAGGGGAACTGGCTTCCAGCAAAAGAGTACAAGGGCGGCCATATCTTCATTTTAAAGATGTCAGCAAGAGAGACATGAAGTCATTGAACATGAACTTAGAGAGGTAGGACGACATTAAAAGCGATCTCCCTCGCTGGAGGCTGGAATTATGCAGCAATCTAAAAAGAAGAAAAGTGGAGCTGAGGACTGTTGCGGAAGAAAACTGGACCGGCCAAAATGGAACATCACCATGACAACAGCGGAGAACAGGGCTTTGAAATCCCGACGCTGCACGTGAGAATGCCATTCCCGCGTGGGCTCCCATAGTCACAACAATGCTCAACAATGATTGGAGCAAGAGTCCCAAGGCACAGATCCATGGTCTTGCGAGAATAACCGATGTCACCAAGTGACAGCGCAAAATATTAATTGAACACCACACACACGTTCCTTTTCTGCAGGACTAAATTCACTATTTGCTTTCTTATCTGTGTGACTACTCTACTAACAGCCGTTTGCCATTGAACGGTGGTAGACGTTTTTGAAATATCCCTTTCCATTAGTTTTCAAACTTTTTCCCATAAATGCTCTTTGCTGCATTTATCTGATTTTTCGCTTCCCGTCGGAACATTAGACATTGTCTTCAGGGCTCAATTTTGGAGTCGAAGACGTCATCAATCTCTGTCACTGCGGTTTTGACTTTGGGACACTGCGGTACATTGTTCAGCATGGTGCGGTTCGAGGGTTAGGGTTCGGGGATGGGTAATACTGTCACATAATATTTTTACAGAAAGAATAGTATGGGAATTTGTGGAAGCTCGTGAGGTCGACACGAAAGACAAGACCAAAAAGCAACGAAGATTCAGGGCTGTCACTTGATTACCAGTCCCCGGCCGCGTTTGCCTCTGGTAAATGTGAGCTACATTGGCGAATATTTTTCTGTGAATCATGAATATAATCTGGAATCGGAAGTGGCTGCAATTCATAATCTGAGAAAATGCATTTGTTTTTTTTGTAAGAGTTCCTAGAATCCTAGAATCTACGTGTGAGCAAGGCAAATATATAACAAATACAGGCCAACGCCTAGCAACATCCTGTGTACCCTTTTGCGTGTGTCTGAAGCCTCACAATCTACCTTTCATGCTGCATCCAGAACTGGACGCAACTGTTCAATCGTGGACTAAATTAAGATTTCTAAGAGCTGTAAGTCGAATTCCTAAGTTTTATGCTGAGTGTGTTATTTGGTGAATGCAGTCATGACATATACCTTTTTGAACACATGTTGACACTTTTAGAGAGCAACTGACATGCACCTCAATATCCTCTGCATATTACTGCACCTCAGGGTTCTGCCATTTCCAGTACATATTTTATTTTTGCACTAGGTCTCCCAAAATGCATCACCACATACATGGAATCACAGAAATGTAGTGTGGAAGAAGACCATTCAACCATCGAAGTCCACAAGGACAATCCAATAAGCATCTTAAACAAACCTCTGTCATTAAGGTATCCTTGTATTCCTATCTTTCTCATGGCTAATCCACCATGCGTTTACATATTTGGACTGTGAGAGACAGCCTGAACAACCAAAGACTCCCCACTCAGACTTGTGGACTATTATGCAAACTCCAAACAGACAGTCGCTCGAGGGGGTAATCGAATCCTGGTCTCTGGCACTGAGGCCAAAATGATAACCATTTCGCTTGTTCAAACTGTAACTACAATTTTCCCCCATCTTACAAACTGATCGGTATCCCATTACATCCTTTGACAAGTCTCCTCACAATTGACTGCTGTTCAAAAAATCATGGAATACCGGCAGTGTGAAAGCAAACAATTCAGCCATCCAGTCCACACCGACATTTCTAAGAGTATTTTATTCAGTACCACATACTTATCCTATTGCTGTACCATTGCATTTCGCATGGTTAAAGAACGTAACCTCTGCATCCCCTGCTCCCCTTATTAAGCTAGGCGTCGACACCTTCACTCCATGTACGTCCCCGAATTCTTCTAACTTCATGTTAAAAGTATTTGGGCTGGGGGAGGGAGAGGTTGCACTTGAAGTAGACGGGCACGTGGTGTTTTGGAGGTGGAGTTTAAAGGGGGGCGTGGATGTTTAGCGCAGGCGGTGAAGGGTTTCTTTGGAGGAGAACAACTATGAGTTGGTGAGGGGGAATTCTGTCAGTATAATGTTATTGAATGACTGGGACTTGCTGCTACTTACTATGAATGTTTCCAGTGTGATTTCAGGAATTTTCGGAGAGTGGTGGGTCGGAAATAAATGCTCAGCATCTTCCTTGCAACGATTAAACGACCAGAACCGGTCACTCAGGTTCTCCGCAATCAGTTTGAGTGGATAACTTTCTCTGCTGTATAGACGCAGGGCTTTAGATCTCTGATAGAATTTCACAGAGATGCCACCTGAAGACCAACCGATACATGAGAGTTAACTAGTTAATTTCACTGCCACTAAACGTTCCCCAACGCACTGTGTGTTTATCCGGTTGTCTTCAAATTTCTATTTGAAACTATTTCCATTGCCTTGGGACCTGACGTATTGGATTCCAGATTTTTGTACGTCATGTTGCACATCACTGCGCAGAAGAAAAATGTTTCTTCATCTTATCTCTGATACTTTAGACAATTGTCTTAACCTTACAGCAACGAAAATGCTTCCTCCCTATTCATACTATCCAAACCCATCCTGACGTTGAACATCTTGATTTAAAATTCTGCTTCTCCTTCTCTGTTTTGAAGAGAACAAGCCAAACGTCACCATTCTCTCCAAGTTCCTCCCATCATTGGAGGAAATATTGTGCGCAACCACTGCAATCTATGATCATTCTTGCTGTACGATAATGCTGAGAATTGACTGACTAATCCACCAAAAGTCCAGCTCGTGCTTTTTAAGATTTGACATAACGTCTTTAGTTTTGTGTTGTATATTTTCTGTTATGATTTCAGGGATGCTGCTGGAGAATCATGAGCTACTGGTTGAGCATGTCCCAAACTCTTCAATGGTTCATGTGAACACCCTAACCCCAAAATCTCTCTCTCATTATCAATCGCACTTTCATATCCAGCAATAGATGAATTGGGAGTTGAAAGAGACTTTAAGTATTACTGCGTAATATACCGGCAATAAATGTTGTTGGTTGCGAATCATATCAGATCTAATGGACCGGTTGGAAAGACAATGAGGAATTTGCAACAGCAACAGTATGTGATGGATGACAGTTCTAGGAAGGGAGGGAAAGTCTCAGATAAAGTCTCATAGATGGGTTAGCTCGAGGAAAGTTAAGCGAGGTAGGCAACTGGTGCATCAGTTTTCTGTGGCTATCCCCATTTCAAACAAGTATGCTGATTTGGGAAGAGTAGGGGGTGATCGATTCACAGGGAACAGAGCACAAACACTCAAGTTTTGGGCATTGAGACTGTATCTAATGCAACGAGGGGCACATCGGCTTCCAAGAGATCAATTGTGTTATCGGTTCTCTAGTTGGAGGTACAGACAGACGTTCCTGTGGCCAGCAGCAAAAAAAAAAGATCAGAATGGTGTTTTGCTTCCATGGGGCCAGGGTCAAGGATATCTCAGAGTGGATGCAGAACGTTCTCAATGGGGAGAGGGGCCAGCATAAAGTCATTTTTCACATTGGAATCAACAACATAGGAAGGGAAAAGGTTGAGGTGCTGAAGGGAGATTACAGAGAGTTAGGCAGGAGTTTTAGAAGGAGGACCTTGAGAGTAGAAATATCTGGATTACTCCCAGTGTTACGAGCGAATGAGGGCAGGGATAGAAAGATAGGGCAGGTGAATTGCTGACTGAGGAGATGGTGTATGGGAGAAGGATACACGGTTTTGGATCATTGGAATCGGTTTTATTGTGGAAGTGACCTGTTCAAGGAGGACGAATTGGACCTAAATTGGCTGGGGAATAATATGCTGACAGGGAGATTTGCTCGAGCTGCTCGGGAGGATTGATATTAGTATGGTGGGAGGGTGGGAGCCAGGGAGATAGTGAGGAAAGAGAGCAACCTGAGACTGGTACAGTTGAGAACAGAAGCGAGTCAAACTGTCAGGGCAGGCAGGGACAAGATAGGACTAATGAATTGAACTGCATTTATTTCAATGCAAGTGTCCTGACAGGGAATGCAGATGAACTGAGGGTATTGTTAGCAACACAGGACTGGAATATCACAGCAGTTACAGAACCATTGGTCAGGGCTAGGAAGGACTGGCAGCTTAATGTTACTGGATACAAATGCTGCAGGAAGACGAGTAAGAGGCAAGAGAGGAGAGGAAATGGCGTCTTTAGCATTCTACTTGCATTGAGGCAGGATATTCGTGGAAAATACATCCAGTGAAGTTAATAGGGTGGAACTGAGAAATAAGAAAGGGATGATCACCTTATTGAGACTGTATTACATACACTCTAATAGTCGGAGGGTAATGAGAAACAAACTTGTAAGTAGATCCCATGTGACTGTAAGAATAATAGGGTGGTTATGTTGGGGGATTTTAACTTTCCAAACATAGACTGGTACTGAATAGTGTTAAGGGTTTAGATGAGAGGTTTAGAAGAAAGTTTTATGTATCAGAAAGTGGATGTACCGACATGAGAAGGCGCAATAATTGAACTACGTTTGGGAAGTAAGGCAGGGTAGGTGTCAGTGGGAGGGTACATTGGGGCCATCGACCATAATTTAATCAAATTTAAAACAGTGAAGGCAAATGAAGTGTTCCACCTAAAAGTGGAAGTTCTAAATTGGAGAAAGGCCAATTTTGACGGTATAAGGCAATAATTTTCAAAAGTTGCTTGAGGGCGGATGCTCACAGGTAAATGGACGGTTGGAAAATGGGAAGCCTTTAGAAATGAGATAACGAGAATCCAGCGACTATATATTCCTGTTCGAGTGAAAAGAAAGACTGATAGCTTTAGATAATGCTACATGACTAAAGAAAGTGAAGATTGAGTCAAGAAAAAGGCAGAAGCATATGTAAGATATAGACAGGACAGGTCAAGTGAATCCTTCGAAGTGTATAAATGCAGTAGAAGTGTACCTAAGAGGAAAATCAGGCTGGCAAAAAGGGGACATGAGATTGCTTTGGCAAATATAATTGAGGAGAATCCAAAGCATTTTTGCAAATACATTACGAGCAAATGTGCAATTAGGGAGAGAATAGTGTCCCTCAAAGATCAGCAAGGCGGACTTTGTGTGCAGCTCCTGAAAATGGGGGTTATGCTAAGGAGTATTTTGCATCAGTATTTACTGTGGTAAAGAATATGGAAGATATAGAATGTAGGAAAATAGTTGGCGACACCTTGCAAATTGTCCATATCACAGAGGAGGAAGTGCTGCATGTCTAGAAACACATAAAGGTGGATACGTTCCCAGGACCTGATCTGGTATAACTTAGAACCCTGTGGGAAGCGAGAGAAGTGTTGGCTGGGAGTCTTGCTGAGATAATTGTGTCATCAGTAGTCACAGGTGAGGTACCGGAAGACTGGAGGTTGGGTAACGTGTTGCCACTGTTTAAGAAGGGTGGTGAGGACAAGCCAGGGAACTATGGAACATAGAACATAGAATATTACAGCGCAGAACAGTCCCTCAGACCTCGATGTTGCGCCGACCTGTGCACTTTTCTCAGCTCGTCCCCCTGCACTCTCCCAAAATCATCCATGAGTTTATCTAAGGATTGCTTAAATCACCCGAATGTGGCTGAGTTGACTACCTTAGCAGGTCGGGCATTCCATGTTCTTACCACTCTCTGTGGAAAGAACTTGCCTGTGACAGCAGTCTTAAATCTATCACCCCTCAAGATGTAGTTATGCCCTCTCGTACAAGCTGACGTCATCTTCCCAGGGAAAAGAAAAGTTTTTCTCTGTCTACCCTATCTAACCCTCTGATCATCTTGTATGTCTATCAAGTTCCCCCTTAGCGTTCTTCTTTCCAATGAGAAAAGATCCAAGTCTCTCAGCCTTTCCTCATAAGACCTTCCCTCCAGACCAGGCAACATCCTGGTAAATCTCCTCTGCAATGTTTCCACCGTTTCCATATCCTTTTTGTAATGGGGAGACCAGAACTGTACACAATATTGCAAGTGTGGCCGTACCATCGTTTTGTATATTTGCAGCATAGTATTGCGGTTCCGGAAGTCAATCCCTTTACCAATGAATCCTAACACACCATATGTTTTCTTAAAAGCAGTATCCACCTGGGTGGTAACTTTCAGGGATCTATTCACATGGACTCCAAGATCCCTTTGCACATCCACACCACCAAGTTCTCTGCAGTCCTCTTATTCTTCCAAAAGTGCATCTTCTCACATGTAGCTGCATTGAACTCCATTTGCCACCTCAGTCCAATTCTGCAGTTCATCCAAATCCCCATGCAAACTGTAACATTCAGGGAGGCTGACGTTGATGTTGGGCAAGTTGTTGTAGGGAATCCTGCGGGACAGGATTTAATACATATGGAAAGGCAAGGACTGATGAGGGAAAGTCAACATGGCTTTATGTGTGGGAAATTATGTCTCACAAACTTGGTTGAGTTTTTAGAAGAAGTAACAAAGAAGATTGATGAGGGCAGAGCGATAGATGTGATCGATATGGACTTCAGTAAGGCGTTAGACAAGGTTCCCCATTGGAGATTGGTTAGCATGGTTTGATTTCAAGGAATACAGGGAGAACCAGCCATTTGGGTACAGAACTGGGTCAGAGGTAGAAGGCAGAGGGAGGTGGTGAGGGTTGCTTTTCAGACTGGAGATCTGTGACCAGTGGAGTGTCACAAGAAAAGTTGCTTGGTCCTCTACTTTTTCTCATTTATATAAATGATTTGAATGCGTGCGTAACGGGTATAGTTAGTAAGTTTACAGATGAGACCAAAATTGGAGGTGTATTGGACAGCGAAGAAAGTTACTTCAGATTGCAACAGGATCTTGATCAGATGGGCCAACGGGCTAAGGAATGACAGGTGGAGAATAATTCAGATAAATGGGAGGTGCTGTATTTTGGGAAAGCAGGACTTCCACACTTAATGGTAAGTGCCCAGGGAGTGTTGCTGAACAAAGAGACCTTGAAATGCAGGTTCAAAACTCCTTGAAAGTGGAGTCGCAAATAGAGAGGATAGTTAAGAAGGCGTTTGATTTAATTTCCTCTATTGGTCAGAATATTGAGTACAGGAAATGGGAGATCATGTTGCGGCTGCACAGGACAATGGGTAAGGCGTCTGCTGGAATATTGCATGCAATTCTCATCTCGTTCATATCGGAAAGATGTTGGGAAACTTGAAAGAGTTCAGAAATGACTTACATAGATGATGTCAGGGTTGGAGGAATTGAGATATAGGGAGATGCTGAACAGGCTGGGGCTATTCTCCCTGGAGCGTCGGAGGCTGAGGGGTGACCTTATAGAGGATTACAAAATTATGAGTTGCATGGATAGGATAAATAAACGAAGTATTTTCCCTGGGATGGTGGAGTCCAGAACTAGAGGGCATGGGTTTAGGGTGAGAAAGGAAATATATAAAAGACACTGACGGGGCAACATTTTCACGCAGGTGGCGGTACCTGTATGGAATGAGCTGCCAGAGGAAGTGGTGGAGGTTGGTGCAATTGCAACATTTAAGAGGCATTTGGATGGGTCTATGAATAGAAAGGGTTTTAAGGGATATTGGCTAGGTGCTGGCAGGTGGGACCAGATTGAGTTGGGATATCTTGCCGTCATGGATGGGTTAGACTGAAGGGTCTGTTTCCATTCTGTACATCTCTATCGCTCTATGACGTCCTCTAATGTTATCACATCGTTCCTGCAGAGTAGAGAGCGAAACTGCACACAGCCACAGACTGATTAACGCCATGCAAAACACCAAAAACTCCTCCTTTTCCTTACGCAATGACACAATTTATTAAGTCAAGTATGGCTTCTCCCTCATTAACTATCATATCCACGTCCTCTGCTGACTTCAGGAAAATGTGAATAATTAACCGAAGATCCCTGTATCCCTTCAAGCTTCCCAGCGTCCTGCCTTGCATTAAATTCTACGGCATCGTTATTTCCTTAACAAGGCTTCAAAGCATCTGCGATTGGCCTACCAATCTGATCAACACTTTTATGCTATGGTTCGTATTTTCGCAGATGACACCAAAATACGTGCTGTTGTTTCCAGTGAAGAAGATTACCTCTGAATGCAACGGTACTTTGAGGCATATCGGCCACTGGGTGGTGGAGTGTTTAAATATAGCTTATCTTAATTACATGTAAGGTAATGTATTTGGAAAGTCAAAACACCCAGACATATACACTTCGTGATGAAGGGCTTTGCCCGAAATGTCGATTTCCCTGCTCCTCGGATGCTGCCTGACCTGATATGCTTTTCCATCGCCACACTCTTGACTCTGATCTTCAGCAACTGAAGTGCTCAGTTTTCTCTGTAGACTTAATGGTAGGGCCTGGGATGCGTTATTCTGTAAAAAGACCTTGGAGTGCAGTTTCATAGTTCCTTGAAAGTGCAGTCGTAGGTAGATAGGATAGTACAGAAGGTGATTTGTAACTCTGATTTTGTTTGGCAGCGCATTGATGAGAAGATTGTGAGGTTGCAGGTGTGCAAGACATTGGTGAAGCCATTTAAAAATAACGTGTTCGAAAATGATCTCTTTGCTATCGAAAGGATAGCATGAAATTTCAGAAAAGGTTGCCTGGAATGCTGAATTTGGATGCGTCAGGGTCTCTGAAGCGCAACAGGATGACGGGTTTACCTTTCGAAATTTATAAGTCATGATGATCATGGGAAGGGGGTGTAACTCAGGTCTTCTTCTCACTGCAGGAGAGTACAAACCCTGAGAGCATAAAATTAATGTGAGAGTAGAAAGAAATAAAACGGAAAAGAAGGAATGTTTTCTCCCAAGTAATGATGCACGTACAGGAGAATTATTGGAGGCGGGTACAATTCCAACATCTGAAAGGCATCTGGATGGCTTTCATGAATTGGAAGCGCTTACAGAGATATAACCGAGTTCTGGAAAATAGGAGATCAGTTTAGGATATCTGGTTGTCATGGCCTCATTCAGTTAAGCTTTTTTTTCCCATGCTTTTTTAAGGCTATGACTCAATGATGGATTGACTCTCATACTCCGTCCTTCTGGTCACCTCAGTGGATTTATTTAATTTGAAGTTATAACTTGCCGGACAAAGTCGGACATCAGAGTGAAATCCACTTCGTGGTTCAAAATATTTATTTTTGCTCATCGTTTTATGCGTGGGCTGCTGCCTTAACATATTAGCCAGGTGCTATGAATGCACTTTGTGAAAAAAGAGAGATTATTTTAATGTCATCGAAAAAGGTATCATACCTGCATAGTCAGTTGGCATTTACTGGAGTGAATTTTGTGTGAACATCAGAAAGGAAAAGATAATGTATTTTTTCAATCGATCGCCCTTCAGAAACTCAGAAGCCATGACGATTTCTCGTTATCGATGTGTCAAGTATTGTTGACAGTTCGCAAGACTGCAAACTACCACGCATTGTAAACTTATTCGGAAATAGCTACCCGATTATTAAAACAACTTCATACACAAATCAATCTCACTGATCATTGGTCAGAAATGATCAGCTCCATGTACCGCCACTGCAAAGCCAGCACTCAGACATGAGAAGATTAACAATCAAAACTTCATAAAAGAAGGGGAGCTTTAACTCTCTGCTGAAACATGTAAGATGTGAAATTCTGTGGACGCCCGTCCGAATTCTTTGTCAGGTTAAGCTGAGCATACGATATCAGTGCAAATATTTAAAAATCACATGACACCAGGTTATTATCCAACAAATTGAATGGAAAGCACTAGATTTCGGAGCCCTGATCCTTCATCAGGTTGTTGGGGACTATAAGTTCTTAAGACATATAATTTATGACAAGGTTTAAGACTGATACAATTGAAATGATATATTGATAAAGATCTGGATTATTTGTTTACTCTTAGCTTTTCGAATGCCGATGTGGCTTACAGTTCTTTCATATGTAAAATCGCAGAAAATGTTTTAAAGTTACATTCTCAAATGAACTTTAATAATAGGTGCCATGTCAGCGAATAAAATGCATCAAAGGTTTGAGGTGCCCTATGTGAAGCTAGCTGAGTCCCAATGTTAATACTGAATCTAATCATCAAAAGGGGTTCACAGGATCTTATATGGATTCATGCTATTTTTGATCAAAATAAAATATGATTCTGCAAGTACAAACTCGCCTCACAAATTAATGTGTGCGTGTGAAAATGTGGCTACGTACGTTGGGGGGTAGCATGACTGTCTGTGAAAGAGTGTGTGTATGTGTATATGAGTGAGTGTGAGTGTCAAGGGGTATACGTGCGTGAGAGATTTCAGTGTGGGTGTAAGTATAGGAGGATATGTGTGAGGGTATGAGTGAGGGTCTGCGTGAGTGTGTGTGTCTCAGTGTGTGTGTGTCTGTGTGAGAGAGACAGAGGGACAAAGAGAGTGTGTGTGAGTGTATGTGTGCAGTGAAATGGGGTCACCTATTGTGTATCATGAACCCAAGGTCCTGGTTGAGGCCATCCCCATCAGTACTGAACTTGGTTAATAGTCACTCTCCATTGTAAGCAATGATTTGGCGATGCCGTCACACAACACCAGGTTATTGTCCAACAGGTTTAAGTGGAAGCACTTGATTTCAGACCGCTGCTCCTTCATCAGGTGGTTATGGAGTAAACGTTTACAATACACAAAATTTTAGCAATATTTTGCAGTGTGATAAAACTGGAATTATATATTGACAAAAAAGCTGGATTATTTTTTAAGTCTCTTTTCTGCTAGAATGACCATGTTGCTTTAAGTTCTTCCACATGTAAATCGCAATACGTTTTTTAAAAGTTACATGCTCAAGTGAACTGTAACAATTGGTGTCATGACATGGTGAACACTGCTGCCACACAGCACCAGGGACCCAGGCTCGATTCTGACCTCGGGCGACTGTCTATATGGAGTTTGCACACTCTCCCCACGTCTGCGTGGGTTCCCTCCGTGTACTCGGGTTTCCTCCCATAGTCCAAAGATGTGCAGGCCAGTTTAATTGGTCTTCCTAAATTGTCCATAGAGTTAGGTACATTAGTCAGAGTGAAATTGGTCTGGCTGGGCTACTCTTCGGAGGGTCGGTGCGGAGTAGGTGGACCGAAAGTCCTGTTTCCAATCTGGAGGGAATCTAATCTAATATCTAAAAAAACGATGGCCCATGTAATGTATTAAAGGTTTGAGTTTCCTTGTGTAAGGCCATCTGTGCCACATTGGTCAGACTGATTCTAAACTAAAAAGGGGATTTACGGAATCTTACATGGAATCATACAGTTTTTGAGCAAAGTAAAATGTAATTCTGCAGTCCAAATAAACCCCACAAATTGATTTGTGTATGTGTATGTGTAGTGGAGTGTGGTTTTTATGTATCAGTGAGAGGGATTATGTGTTTGTGTTTGATTGTGAGTGTAAATGGGTATAACTCTGTGAGAGGGTGCGTGTTTGAGTGTAGGAGTGTACGTGGATGAGAGAAGGTCTGCGTGAGTGTGTGTATCTGTAGCTGGGTTTCAAATTGATTTTGCCTTAAATTTAATGGAAATTTTTCAGTCCAGAATTGAATCGTGTGAATAAAAGATAGTTTAAGGAGAAAGGAGTTGTAAATAGTTGTTGGTTTTAATATTCTCTGTTGGGCGTGCAGAATAAAAAAAAGTTACTTTTTACTTTAAGTTGTGCCTTCTTGGATGATTCTTTTTCTCTTCAAATTTAACAGATTCCGGTGAAAGGTGAGGTTCTTTGTGTGCCTTTTTGAAAAGATAACAGAGGGTTTGTAGACGTTCTCACCTGTGATTTCGAAGGGTTTATGCAGATCCAGTCTGAGATTTGGAAATGATTTGGAGATGCCGGTGTTGGACTGGGGTGTACAAAGTTAAAAATCACACAACACCAGGTTATAGTCCAACACGTGTAATTGGAATCACACGAGCTTTCGGAGCGAAGCTCCTTCATCAGGTGATTGTGGAGGGCTCGATCGTAACACTGAATTTACAGCAAAAATTTACAGTTTGATTTAACTGAAATTATACATTGAAAAATTGATTGTCTGTTAAGCCTTTCATCTGTTAGAATACAGTGAAAGTTTCACTTCTTTCATGTTCAACATATTGTCTAGCTATCACCATTGTTAACAGCTAACCCGAGAATGCAACTTTACAAAAACGGGTTTTGTGATTTACACATGAAAGAAGTAAAACTATCACTGTATTCTAACAGATGAAAGGCTTAACAGACAATCAATTTTTCAATGTATATTGTCAGTTACATCGCACTGCAAATTTTTGCTATTAATTCTGTGTTACGATCGAGCCCTCCACAATCACCTGATGAAGGAGCGTCGCTCCGAAAGCTAGTGTGCTTCCAATTAAACCTGTTGGACTATAACCCGGTGTTGTGTGATTTTTAACTGAGATTTGGAACGATTTCAATAGATGTGGGGTTCGATAAAAACACCAGTAGATAAGGCATTTGCATGTTAGTGACCTGGATATTTAAAAAAAAAAGCTTAGTTGGGACAATTTGTATCATTTTGTTTACATATGATTGGTTAAAAAAAAAGTGAGAGAAATGTTTGTTAAATTGGTAAAGGTTATATGAGGTTTGAACACGATTCCAAGATTGCCAAGAACGTTTGGAAAGAAAAGAAAAATAAAAGGAAATAGTCTTAGAACTACAAACAGAGGTTAGAATTTGGTTAACCAAAGACAAAAGTAAAGCTGAAATTATCAAGGAATTTACTCAAAACCTTAGATATCAGTGAAGCAGACATGGGCAGACTGCTTAGAAAAACCTGAAATTACAATTGAGGGAAATTTTGTTAGACGATAAAGAAAACAGGATGAGAGAAAGAGAGAAGACAGGGGGAGAGAAAGAGAGAGAGCAAAGCGTGAGAGAAAGAGACAGGAAATTTTCACTGAGCAAAAAGACAGAGAATTGGACTTGCCAAATTGCAACTTCATCATCAGAGTCAAGTAAACAGGATGGAGATTAGAAGAGAAGTTTGTGATGTAAACAAATATTTCAAACATCAGCCATATTTTGATGAGAGACGTTTCGAAAGCCTTCTTTAACTCATTTGAAAAATTGGCGAGGCAGATGCCGTGGTCCAAATATTTCTGGATCTTATTCGTTTTGACTAAACTGTTAGGATGGACTAGTGACGTATTTGCTGCTCTGTCAGATAAGAGATCAAGAGATTCTAAATAGGTCAAACAGGATATTTTAAGTGCTTGTGAATTGATACCAGAAGCGCACAAACAGCTTTGTAGAAGCATTAAGATGGAATTAGGACAGAGGTATGTTGAGTTTGAAGGAATTAAACACAGTCATTTTAACTAATGGATGCATTAAAGATAGATAAGATTTATGAGGTTCAAAGAGAGATTATTCTGCTGGAGTAGTTGAAAATTCATATGGAGTATTCCTGTGGAGTAACAGAAATTTCAGAATTTTCCTACAGCATAACGTCGAACACAGTTTCCAAGAAGAAGGAATATACTCCTGAGGGTAACTATTAGAAAGGTAGAAGCTTGAGACAGAAATGGAGACCATGATAGGGGAGGGCAAAACAGAAATGAGCCCAAATGCAGTAGATTGTGTAGTCTGTGTATTACAGAGCGGAATTATTAGAGGTAGAATATGAAATAAAATGTAGGTGTCCACCATAGTGTATGAAAGACTGAGGATTAGGTATAAGATCATTTTATTTGCCTGGACTGCACGAGGATGTTGTTAAACTTCGCCAAATGTGTCATACATGCCAAATGGCAGGTAAATTACGGGCGGAAATAAAACCAGGATCTTTGTTACCAATTCCCGCATGAACGTTTCACACAGGTTACAAATGATTGTTTCGGACACATGCCGCGAAATAAAAGTGGGAAACTGTTTTCGTTTACTATAATAGTTGTGTCTACCAGATTTCAAGAGTCAATTCCATCATGCGAATTCAGGCAAAATGAGTGGTAGAGGTGTTCGTCGCTTTATTCACGTGGTATGGGCTACCCAGAGAGATTTATTTGAATCAAGGTACTAATTTTACTGCGAGTCTTTTTATGGATTCGGATTTTAAATCAAATACGTATCACCCTGAATCTCAGAGAACTTTAGAATGCTATCATTAGACCATGAAGACCATTTTGA
Source organism: Chiloscyllium plagiosum (assembly GCF_037043375.1). Classification (NCBI taxonomy): domain Eukaryota; kingdom Metazoa; phylum Chordata; class Chondrichthyes; order Orectolobiformes; family Hemiscylliidae; genus Chiloscyllium; species Chiloscyllium plagiosum. Next base: position 30,083,262 of record NW_028270188.1, on the reverse strand, counting down.
GAGCATACTGTCAGGATTACCCGAATGATGAAGATAAAAGTATCCAATCGTATTGTGTCCCATCACAGATGCGCCAAATGAATCTAATCAGCTTACTTCCTTCGAGTTAATATTCGGACATGAAGATGACGCCTCACGAAATTATTTAAAGAAAAATTGACGACACCAAAGCCCACGACCTCACAGTTAGATTATGCATCTGGTGAAAGGAAGAAATTAAGTCGATTAGGTAATTTAGCTAAAACGTACCAAAAGGGCCCACTGCATACAATGAAGCAGATGCAGATGAAAACACAGACTCGGCCGTTGCCTTGAGGTTATGAGGATATAATTTAAAGCCACGTTTAATAGCAACGGATAAATTTGGAAAAAGTTGAGTTCGGTGAACTACCTCATAAACTTGTTTACATGTTGAAATCGTATTATACTGGAAAGAAAGAACTCAAGAACCAGATGTTAGTTACTGCACAGCAGAGGAGGAATCAAATCCAGATGTTTAACACTAAGAAGGACTTGAGTAGTGGGAACAGGTTAATACACTATCTTCGTCAGGAGCAAATATCACAGTTGAAAGTATTTTACTGTATAATATGGACAGAAGTATCAATCAGAACAATGGGAAGAATGCGATTGTACATGAAGTAGAAGTAGGGACCGCTGTTCCGATAAAGAAACACCCCCATTAGCTTCACACTTCCAAAGCCAGCAAGGTCAAGAAGGGGGTGGAAGCCAAATTCAACAAGGATGGCCTTGAACTTAAGCGCATGACGTTCAATGATGTTCTCAATTACCAATTCCCGCATGTGAAGAATGTTTCACACGGTTTTTGAATCATTGTGACAGACCCTTGCCAGGAAATGAATGTGGGAAGCAGCCATAATGGTTGTGTCTACCAGATTTCAAGAGTCAGTTCCACTCACGAGAATTAAGGCAAACAGAGCGGACTCAAGACCAGACAGGACTCAACGATTCTGCGTGGATTATCGGAAGGTCCACACCGTTGCAACATCGGTCCCGCATCCAATTCCGAGATTGGAGGTCTGTATGGAGAAACTTTGACTAGAAGCCATATCATTAACTTGGACTTACTGTGTGGTTATGGCAAGTACCTTTATCAGAGACAGTGAAAGAAATTTCTGCGCTTCCAAACCTAAATGAGCTATATCAAATCAAAGTGATGCCCTTTGGAATGAATAACACACCGGCCACATTTCAAAACCTCACACAAGATTGTGGATCAGGTAACAAACAGTGCAGTCTGTTTGGGCAATGTAATGATGTTTCTTAAGCCCTAGTACGATCTTCTTGTGCAGTTGGTAAAGCTGTTTGAACGACTACGAGATGCAAAATTGGCAATAACATTAAATAATACAGAAGACACGAAAGCAGAGGTGACCTTCTTGGCTCATAGCACTGCACCTGGAAAGCTGACCCCACGGAACGCAAAGATGAAGGCCATCGAGGAAATTCTACTGGATAAAATAGAGATAAGTTTGGTATTTGTTCAATTATTAAATATATTTATCTGGCAAGAAGTTAATGTGAACATAGATTAAAGTCATACACATGTCGTGGTAATGCTGTTTAGGCAAAGAAGAAATGGAGCCACTTTTTTCATTACGATGGTCCTCTTTTTCTTCGGGGAAGGTGTCATGAAGGTTTATGTGTGTACTGTATTTTCAAAGGAGAGAAGAAGTTAGCGCGGACATAAATAGAAGCACACAGTGAACAGAAAGACCTAATATGTAACGTTTGGTGGCCACAAATACTTTGCACGGTGTTGCAATATAACTAATAAATTCAAACTCGCCCAATCAGTTTCAGACATACTCCTGCTAACAAAAAAACAATCGATTTTGAATTTTACTGTTGGGGATAACATCAAACCAATGAAATGAGACCATGTGTTGGGGAATAGAATCAAACATTTTGAAGAGATCAGTAGAGAATAGCCACGACACCAACAAAAAAACTGATAGCTATATACCTCTCTGAACGTTACGTGTCTAAAAACAAATTTGTGCAGAAGAAGACGAAATTCGAACTAGAGAAATCTACAAAGAAAGGTCGACATCTGGAGATGATAATGCATTTTCAAATTGATTTTCCCGTAAATTGCTGAGTGAATTTATCGGACCATTATTGTTGAGTGATAGTTTAAAAATAGATTTAAGCGAAAGTAATAAATAGTTTTTGGTTTTAGTATTCTCCTTCAGACGTAAATAAGGTTTTCTAAAAATTTTACTTGAAATGTAGACTTTTTGCATGATTGTTTGCCTCTCGAAATTGTACACTTTGCAGCAAGTGGTGAGGTTCTCTTTGTGTCAGTTTTAGAATTAACCTGTGTCATAACAAATACTTCAAACACAGGGAAGAAATATTCATTGAGAACTACTTCCATTTCCTTCAGTTCCACAAAAATATATACTAACACTCTTACTCTCGTGAGGCCACATTCTTTCTGTAATTATTCTTTTCCTTTCATGTACGGAAGGAATTTCGGAGATCTCATCCTATTTCTCTGAGCCAAAGGTACCTAGTACCTCTTTTCCCTCTCCTGATTGCCTTCATCAATAAACTCCTTTTTCCACTGTAAACCTCGAGGGACTCCCTTGATCATAACCGCCTTGACGTGGGACATAACGCCTTTATTCGTTTATTGTTGATCTTCTGTTCAAGAGAGTAAATAACGATATTTAAGAAAACTAAACAACAGTCAGCTTTGTATTGGCATTTGGAAAGCTGTTGGAGAGAATTCTAATGGACCAGACTTTTGACGTTTCAAACCGCCTGGTCTCATTCGACACAGTTAGCATGCCTTTGTACAGGCAAGGTTATGTCTTACTAACATGATTGAATGTTTCGAGGAGGTGATGATACTGTTCGTTAACGGTAGAGATGTGGATAATATCGACATGGATTTTACTGAGGCTTTCAACAAGGGCCCTCATGATAGAGTCATTCAGAGATTTAAATGCATGGGATCCACGGTAATTGTGTCGTATGAATTCTGAATTGGTTTTGCCGATACGAGGCAGAGGAACGTGGTGGAATGGCGGCTTCTTTTTTCTGAATGGAAGTCCATGGCAAGTAGTGGTCCATAGTAATCCCTACTGCCAACTCTGCTTTTTCTGGTTTGCATTATGGACATGGATGAAAATTCAGATGGGTGAGTTTGTAAGTTCACAAATAAGATAAGTTTCAGTGGAGTCTGGGATAGTAAAAAAAGTTGTCAAAGTATAGAGAAGGATGTAAATCTGTTCCAGGAATGCATGGAGACTTTGCAGATGGTGTTTAATCCAGTGCAGCATTGGGCAGATCAAGTGTTAAGAAGATGTATACATATGTAGGAACCTGAATAACCTTTATTTGAAAAGGGATCTTGGTTTCCAGCCCAATGCTCCCTGGAAGTGGCCACACAAATCGATAGGGCGGTAGAGCAGGTGTCTGACATGCTTGTCTTTATTGTTCGGCGAATTGTGAGTACCAGTCAGAATATCATGCTGCAGCTTGATAATACATTGGTTCGGCCAGAATTAGAGATCAGTTCTGTTTGACATGCGACGGGAAGGATGAGGGGGCTTTGGAGAAGGTGCAGCAGAGTTTTCCAGGATGCAACCAGCAGTTGAGGATTTGAGCGATAAGGAAATGCAATAAAAAAAACTCGGGTTGTTTTCACAGGAGAGGTGGAGGATGAGGTGAGACTTTACAAAAGGCTATAAAAGTGTTGAATTAATGGATCGTGTTATTGGCCTGAGTCGTTTCCCCACAGTGAAGTGTCTAACATTAAAGTGCATGCATGTCAGGTGAGCGTGGCTAAGTTTAACGGAGATGTGAAGGACATGTTAATTTAATGCAGTGAGTGTCTGGAGTCTGGAACGTACTGTCGGGATGTCAGAAGTGGCGCTTAGGAAACATTTAGGTATGCATATGTGAATGTAAGTCATGTAGGAATATGGAGAAAGGGCAGGCAGAATGAATTAGTTCAATTTGGAATCATGTTCAGGGCAGCATCTTCAGTCGAAATGGACGTTTCTGTTCTGTCCAGGTCCAAGTTCGATGTTCCAAGATCCCGAAGTTATGAACTTTTGTATCTAAGATGACCCGACATCGAGGGAAGAGTAAAGTTTTAACAACATGCATGTGAGTATCTGTGACAATTGATCTAACTCAATTGAAGTCAATTCAATCATTACTTCTACTCCTTTTCTTCAGAGCGCTGCTTTACCCATGTTGTTTTATGGGAAGATGTGTGTTTCCCTTTTTTTGTGCGAAACCGACAATGATCAATTAATGACCTAAATAAATATGGATGTCGTAATAAGCTGTCTGGTGTCAAAGAGTAAAGCGATTGTTCTATAATGAAAGGACATGGCTTCCATAAAGCAACGAAACAATTTTCAGACAACTATTTGAATTTCTGTGATCGTCCTTCTGCAGTGCTTGTTTATCTCCTCTCCAGGTGTGCATCAAATTTTCCCTTCACTCTGAGGCAAATCATTCCATTTTTCAAACACTTAGCTTCAGGAAATGCCTATATTGTATGTTTCATTCAAGCATCTTAGCCATCTGTACTCTAACGAAACCTCCCATAAATGATAAGAAGTCTTAAACATGTACACTTAACTCTTTGTACTTCAGTTTCATTAGATTGTTGATTTTCCTTCCTTTAATTTGGGTATAAATGCAATCATAGAACAAAGAACATAGAACATTACAGCACATGACAGGCCTTTCAGCCCTCGATGTTTCCACGACCTGTGAAACTGAGCTGAAGCCTATTCAGCCGACACTATTCAATTTTCGTCCATCTGTTTACTAAATGATTATTTTAATGCCCTTAAATTTAGCGGGTCTACTAATGTTGCACAGTTCCCGCGTCCTTACTGTAATGCAGTTACCAGAACTGCACACAATACGCCAAGTATGACCGCACAAGAATTTTATTTTGCTGAAACATAACGTCATGGCTGTGAACATAAACTCCTCTACCAAGAAAAGCCAGTACTGCATTTGCTTTCTTAACAGCCCTATCGACCTGAGTGGGAATTTTCAGAGATCTATGCCCATGGACACCAACATTTCTCTTTTTATTTGAACTTTCAAGAATCTTTCATCTAGCCCACCACTCAGAATTCTTGTTGCTCTTTCCAAAGTGAATCGCCTCACACTTTTCCACTGTAAACTCGATTTCTCACCTCCTCTGTAGCGTGTCTATGTCACATTGTAACCTGCAACATCGTTTTTTGGCTATCCACCACTCCACCAACTTTAGTGTCATTGGCAATTTTCCTACCCAATTCTTCTACGCTGTCATCCAGGTCCTGTATAAAGATGACACAATGCAGTGGCCGAAAACAGATCCATTCATTACACTGCTAGTAACTGAACTCCAGGATGTTCACCTTCCATTTACCACAAACCTCTGTCTTTTTTCAGCTAGCCGATGTCTGATGCACACCCCAAATCACCCTCAATCCCATGCCTCTTAATTTTTGTTAAATAGCCTCCGTTGAAGAATTGTTTAGAACAACTGCTTGGAATCAAAAACTTCACCCTTATACACTGGTTGTTCGCCTTCTGAAAGAACTCAAGAAGGTTTTTGAGATACGATACACGCAACACAAAACCGTGTTCCACGTCTCCAATCAACTTCTTCCTTTCTCGATGATTATAAATCAATCACTTATAACCTTTTCCAACACTCTACCCACAACTGAAGCATGGTTCACTGGTCTATATGTTCCAGTGGGCCTCTACTCTCCATCTTGAACAATATGAAAAACATTTTCTCTCTCCCTGTCTTCTGTCGCTGTTCCTGTCGAAAATGAGCCATAAAGATTAAAGCCAAATGCTCTGCAATTTCAATTCGCAATTGTGATGTCGATGACAAAATGAGTAATGCAAAGAGTCGGGTAATCTCCTATGGTACTGCGCTTTATTCCCACCAAATGTTTAATGATGGCCATATCTCTATAGTTATTAAAATTGCGTTAAATCTGTCTTGGACTGGACCTCATGCGAAATAAAGCACCTCGCTTGATTGGCAGTGCATTTGCTCCCTGCAACATTGAGGGCTAATTAAAGCACTTGACACGATCTACGAGATACACTTTAGAAAAATCACAGTATTTACGAGGAATCACCTACTTTTCTGAAGAAGTACCATCTTCTGTTTTCACGACCATTACCACACATGGAACAGGGCATAAATAGGAACACCTCCCTCTGAAATATCCTCTGTGCACCACTCAGCACCTGATTGATCATTTGTCAAAGTTCCTTCGCTGGGTAGAATTCTGGAATAGCAGGGTGAGTTTACCAACAGCACAAGGACAGCAGCAGTTCATTTTTATTTTCACCAGGACAATTATGGATAACTAAAGAAAACGCTGAATGAGCAATAAAACTACACATTACTGATTCGTTTTTGTAAAATATGTGACAAATACTGACTAAAGCTTCTCTGAGCCGACCAACCATTAATTTCGTATCGTATCATTGCCTATTTCAACAATGCAGCCAGTGCAGGTCGACTGAACTGAGACCGAATAATCCCATGTAACAGGCATAACGGACACAGAAATACCTTTTCTGGACAAACTGTTCGAGCAGACTGGTGTTCTCCTTTTTAACATATGCAATAGCTTTTGGAAACTCCTTCCATTTGAGTGCGATGTGCTAAAGTGTACTAATGGACGTGCCTGCTATGTCATTTCAGTTTCTAAAAAATAAATCAATGTGTTACCTTGGATGCTTCTTGAAACGTGCCAAGCATTTAGATCAGATGTGTTCTAAATTCAGCACGAAATTTTATGCATGTGCTTATATATTCTCAAATTATCTTTCAGGTATTAGTCCAACTGAATCAATTGCAAACGCATTCTTAAATGCAGAAAAGTGAATTATAAATACTGGTTTTATTGTTGCCTCAATTTTTCCAATTGCTTGACACGTATGACATTTCTGGCAAAATTTAAACACATCTTCATGCACTCAAAACAGTCTTTCTTTTTACATTAGCATGAGTTTTTCTCCTACTGGTAATTGATATATTACCTACAACACCTCCTTTCAGTGAACCATTTGCAATACACCTTTTTGAACTTCAGCCCATCTCTCATCTATTTAAGATGGCCTCTATTTTCTCATCAAGATTTTTTTAAGATGGTCGCATGCCGAAATACATACAGTTTCTTCTTCTGTGTACGCATTTAGATACAATTATTTCAGTTCTCCATCTTATGTTGTAACTTCGTTGATTTTTCTGAATGAAAATTATTATCTTTGTCCTCCACCTGTTCATGTGATCGCTCAAACATCCCACCAAACACGATGACACACAAATCTACTTTGACATTTTTATCTTCATTGTTTCATTTCTCATCTTTTTTTTCAACGGTGATATTTTGACCTTGTTATCACATTGTTCGGAAAAATCATATGGTTGACCTTCTGTAATAACGCATTATTACAGAATTCTGCTTCTCCACTGCTTGACCACAGTAGGCAGCAAACCTGCCTGTGGCCCAGGTATATTGTTATGAAGCATCAATTGTACTTCAGGTGCCGAGAGTTTCTCCAGTATTCCTATCAATACTTCTCCACTTTTCCTTTCATACTCCAAGCTCACTACATATATGGAGCATTTCTCGGATCACTCGAATGCCACGTGCTAGCACGTTTTCCACTAATATTATTTCCGCGTTGCATGTCTCTTTATTCCGTCAACATTTCAGATTGATCTGATCCCGTATCTCTGAATACTAAATCTTTAGGTATTTATCCCAGTCTATGCGAAGGAATCGAATTTTCGCGAGTAAATAGTTGATGAAGAAGTACCACTTGCTTCTCAATTAAAATCCATCTGGGAAGTACATTCTGGTGCAACATTTTCGCATCCATCATGATTAATTTTGCAATTTTAACAAAATTCCCTGGTTTATGCTGTTTTCCGATATCTAATTCCTCGTGCTTTTACTGAACCACAAACACTGTGAAATCATGCGACCTATTTTCTTGCAGTGAAAGGACGTCAGCCTTTTAAGTTATCTACCCCCTACATGGGTTTCCGTTTTACCCTGTGGTAAACTATCTTTATTAACTTCAATAACATCTAGTGTTCCCTTACCAGCTGAGGATTTCTCTTGAACATTATTTCAATCTCGCATGAATTGAAATTAATGTCGGCAGCTAAGTTTTATCCTTTTAAATTCAATATAGGTTCGTATGGCGTCCATTCTTAGATTGTCGGTGATCTTCGGGTAGAATATCATATGCACTTAAGCATAGCTTCCTTCACCTCGTCACCTCCCCAACTGCCTCTTTTGGTAGTGATGCTGATACACTCGTAGCTCTGCTTACCAAATGTCTTTGCTTTAGTAAAACCCGTATCGTGAGTGGCCACTTCATTTGTTTAACCTGTTTCTGGAATAAAATGAAAAAGGCTCTGGCACTCCTCTCATCAAATGTATATACTGTCTGGATACATTTGAACCGACTTCCACCAGGACTTTAGCTACGATGAATTTGCTCAACATCACTAACTTCTTAACTAAGTCTAGTTTTCAACTTCACCTTCACCTATTTACGTGAACTTTCCCTCCAAAGTGCCAAATTGTGAAGAGCAAACTCAATCCCTTTCTCCCCATTCTTTCTCTCTCTGTTCTCTTTCTTCTGTGAGGGCACTCTTCTCTTCTTTTCTTTTTCTGTGTGAGTGATTCGGTCCTTTTACTTTTTCTCCTGCCTTGAACTTAATGCAAACTATTTCAGTTCAGGTACATGTTCAAGCTTCTTCATATGCAAGTGAATTCTCGTCAATTCCAAAGTTTCCAGCAAATTTATATTTTTGGCTATTGCTGTAATTACCTCTCCTTTTCTAACAGACGAATGTAAAAACATTCCACCTTGTCTGTCCATTGCAGTCAGCCAGTTTCAATACCTTTAATTTTATCTTCACCTTCTGTAAAATCACCAAATCACTTCATTCTCCCCGCAGAAAATTCTCACTGACAGAAAGAGCCATTCCAGTGCAAAGCACTATTTAAACTCCGCGCATTGAAAACGCAGATCAAAACAAACCGTCATCTACCACTCGCCTTTGAGGCCAACTACTCGAAAACCAAATTGTAATTAACAAAACATCGCAACAAAACCACCCAAGTGCAATGCACCATGCTTGACCCCCTCGAAGATCTTTTAGAAGATGGTCCTGACTCATTTTTTTATATAGGTTGATGTGAAGTGGTTGTTTCAATCTGATACAAGTCTTCAAAGCACTCGATCTTCAGAAAAAAGAAGTCATTTAAGCATAACAGTTGAAGCCCAAACAAAGGGAAACTTAATTTCGAATAACTTAACTGTTGAAAAACTTCACCAATCCGCTCCAACAGGTATGAGTAATTAACTGTTCTAATACTTTAGCAGCCCATAAACATGCCCAAAATCTTCAATAGAAAGTCTGAAAAATCCTTTCATGAAGTTTACAACTTCCCTGCAAACCACCATCCTGTGTCTGCTGCAGCTGAAACAAAGTTGGAAAAAAAAGGCATGAACTGAGAGAACCGGCCACTCCTTTTCCAGTGTTAAACTGAATGCTAATGCATCCAAATAAATCTATTGGACTATAACCTGGTGTTGTAGTCCAACAGCAACCGCTCCAAATCATTCTCAAACCTGACACTGCGACATCTCTGCCTTTCTGACCACTTTAGAAAAAAAGACAGAATATCATTTATAAAGTGACTGCATTGTCACCAGCACAATACGTTTTTTTTCTGATTCTGCTTCTCTCCCAATGGTATTGATATTTAATTCCAACCCCATATACTTTATCATAGATAGGTTGCTTGAAGATTGTAGAACCCATGTACGTTTTCAGAAAGGAATGTTGATATTCTTTCAGTGCTCTGTGTCCACTCCCAGGCCTTCAGATGTGCCAAAGTAAATTTTCAGCTGGTGTGGAATGTGCTACTGGCGACGAGCATGGCATTCATCACATTTGATGCATGAAACAAATCTCCAATATGGTAAGTCAATCTCTTCGTATTCATTTTTCCTCTATTCGTCACTAAGTATGCAATTTCAAAAACTGGAGAAATGTTCGAATTTGATGAGCTACAATTTACAGTTTCGGGCTGAACCCTCACCCTGAACCCCCACACATATTCTGTAACTGTAGCTCAGCACGTAAAGATTCAGCGATTGGCAGCTTGGAAGAGCAGAGTACAATTGATAAAAGTGCTAATAACAAAAGACTCAGGAGGCAGTGTTATTTTTCACAAAATACATCTGTCTATATTCTGCAATAATTTGATATACATGACATATGGCGTCCAATGCATAGAGAATACAACGAAAGTGAAGTCAGGAATGTCAGGGCCAGATATTACTTTGTTTCGTTTTGTTATGCAAAACAAAAACATTTTCAATGAGCGGAACTAATGTAAGTGATGATTGACCAAATTTACTCACTGGACGTCTGATGAGTGCATAAATACAGGTTACCCTTTTCATATGTTGGTCATACAACAGTCATCGAACTTCAACACGTACAGCGGTCATTCATTTTCAGAAATGAGGAAACCACCGGTTTTGCTGTTGAAAGAGATTTGCTCTCCACTTCTTGCAGCTGTTAGTTTTCCAGGTAAGCCCTTGATCTTGTTTCTTTCTGGTTGATTTTGTAAGTGTCGAATACTCTAATTTTCCACGGTCAGTGTTCACAGAAGATTATCAAACTAGTGTCTGAACACCTTCGGCTTCTTCATTTTATATGGAAGCATAACTAGTGTAACAACAATTGTCCCCGAAGTGCCTCCTGCAAAGAGTCCTGTTGTTCTTCAGACAGTCTGATAATACCAAGCAAAATGATGACTACAGCAACATATTAGACATTTGCGTCAATTTCATGTTTTGTAAATCACTCAGAATGTTTTCACTTCTTCTTCATAAATATCTTCACCTCTATTTCAATCATGCATTACAATATTGCCGACACTGTCTCTTATATATTTCTCTATTGCAGCTAACATGATGACTGTTTTAATTCTTTTACAAGGAAACTGTGGTCTGTCCAAATGCATCTCTGCTTATATAGTGGCCATGGCGACATCGGATTTATTGGTCGTTATCAATAATGACGTATTATATCGCGTTTTCAGTTATCACTTTCCATTTTCCTTCTTTTCCCAGACGCCTGTTTGCACTCTCATTCTATACATGACTGCCATCAGTCTCGATTTAACTGTTTGGTTCACTGTGTCCTTCACATTTGACAGGTTTGTGATGATCTGCTGCCAGAGGTTTAAAACATTATATTGTAACGAAAAAAGTGCAACTACTGTATTAATAATCATTTCGGTCTTGATCTTGTCAAAGAATATTCCACTCTTGTTTGCATATGAGCCACAACAAATCATTAATAAAATCCATTGGGGCTGCCGATCAAATGTAAATTCAACTGCATGGATAGCGTTTATCTGGTTTGAAAGCGTCTGGATTGGTTGGCTTCCATTTCTTTTAATTTTCTCGTTTAATCCTCTCACCATCCGTCGTATTGTGATGGCGAATAGAACTCGTGTTCCACTCCGTGGTCACAGAAAGAACAATGAAAGCAGTGCAGAGACGGAGTACCGGAGGAAGTTCAGCGTTTTATTATTCTCAGTATCTGTCAGTTTCATGTTGCTTTGGTTGATATATTCTGCCACTTTAGTCATTACCAGACTGTCAAACCCAAATTATTACAGAGGTGACTTTAACGACTCTGAATATATCACAACAGAAACAGGAAATATCCTCAAGTTATTGAGTTGTTTCCTGAATCCCTGTATTTATGCCACAACCCAGAAGAAAATGAGTGCTGAACTGAAGAATACTTTGGAACCAGCTCTCAGATTATTTATAAAAACTTCCGACAGGAGAAACATATTTTAATGGAATCCCTTTTGTAGCTGAGGATGGATTTCACCCTGTATTCCGCAATGGGACACCCTTACTTCCCCGGGCAGTTCAAAATGTTTTTCATTGTTATTTCTTAGATTTTCAATCAGACATTTGATGTGTGCTAATTTCTGTTTTGTAGGATTTTTGTTTGAAATATACAGATTGCATATCCATTGAAAAGTGGACTCAGGAGTCAATGTTCTAAAACATCTCTTGAGCAGTGATAATTTACACATAATTACATGAAAATAAAATGGGCACAGTAATCAAATACGTCATTTTAAAATCGTACTCATGTTTACTGATGTCAGTCGAAATAATCAAAGATATTGTTGCTTCAAATTTGAAACTGGCTATTTTTGTTTAAATTTTGCAAGAAAGAGAATTGATATTCTGAAAAAATCACACATTGTAAGGCCATCGGCGACCACATCAAACAGATAAAAAGACATAAAGGAAATGTTCGTTCATGTGGTCGTGGCTCTTGTGTGATACAGAACGGAGTATGAACTCATTCAACAGACGGAGCAGATAACCTTTGTCAATCAGTTCACTTTGTACACAGGAATGGTGCCGATAACACTCAGTGATGAGTACACTAACGTCGAATCATGGAGATATCGAAATTAAGGGAGATCATCCCTCTCAAGTCTACTTTAGTCTGTGCATTCATAAGCATCCCTGAAGCTCTCAGAAATACGCATTGCTATTTCTTTAATATATTTAATGAAATGAACACAGCCGGTCTCTGGGACAGAGAACTCCACAGTCTCAGTTTGAAACTTCGCTCTACATCCAGGGTGGCACGGTGGCAGAGTGGTTATTACTGCTGCCTCACAGTGTTCATGTCCCGCCTAAGGTGACTCTGTGTGCAGTTTGCACATTTCCCCGTGTCTGCGCGAGTTTGCTCCAGCTTCCTCCCACAATCCAAAAAATGTGCAGGTTAGAATAATTGGACATGCTAAATTGCCCATAGTGTCAGGTGAAGGGGTAAATGTATGGGTCTGGGTGGGTAGTGCTTCGGTGTGGACTTGTTGGGCCAAAGGGCCTGTTTCCACACTGCAAGTAACCTAATCCCAGTCGTGAATATTCTACGTCATCTTCTGAGACTGTGTCACATGGCTCCAGCTCGCAGTAGCATTGTGGAATCTGATGGACCCTCCTTTTTTTGTTCTCAAACATAAAGAAAGGGTATTTGATGCAAACCCTAACACTTGATATTTTAGTCAATTATGTGAATTTCCAATCACTGTCTAAGACAAATGTAATTTCTCACGTTTTTAGCCTGCCTCAAAGTATATTGTACTTTCTTCTTTTACTTCTGAAATTGTTCTGGGAATATCAAATATGCTAATGCAGGGTCTTCAGGTGGAGGAAAGGCATTTAGCATTATTTCCCTTTATCTTTAAATGCAGATAAAAATATCAATGAACGGTTGCTCTCAGACCATGACAACATGATCACATAAATAATGCATAGTATCAGTCATATCGCACAAACGCACAATCGTTCATCCAGCCAATTCATGCCAACCGTAATCAAAACTAAACTAGTACCACTTGACTATGCTTGGCCCATCTACCTTCAAACAATTGTTATTATCATACTGACATAAATGACGTTCAAAAGTCGTCACTAGACGTCCAACTCTACATGTCGAAATTCATTCCACAAACGAACCACTCTTTGTGTAAAGAAACACCAGCATGTAATTTTACATTTTACTCCTCTCACCTTAAAAATATGCGACGTTGTCTTAAACTTCCCCACATGATGGAAAACACACCTGAAATTCTCCTCATCTATGCACCTCATGTTTTTATAAACCTCTCTAATGTCATCTCTCAACGGCACAAACTTGATTGAAAATATCCCTGCATATCCCGTGAATACCGAACAGTTAAACCCTTCATTTCCAATAACATCCCAGTTAATCCCTTCTGCCCACTCTGCAGCTGAGCTACTAATCATACGCGGGGGCTTTGACTGGCTGAAACTGAGTACTCATCCTCTCAACATAATAGGCGTGGTAGACTTGTCAAACGAAGATTGTGAACTAATCGGTGCCCAATTTCACGCGATGTACGTTGGCAGGACCAACCTAGACCCTCCTGAAAATAAGGTAAGGGGTCTAATCTGCTGTAATTCTAGTCAGCATTAACGGATCATCTCCAGTTGTAAATTTTAACACATCCAGTGCTACATTGTTAACCAATCGCATGATGATTTCGGGGAGATGACAGTTCAGTTCCTCATTCATTGATGGAACTTTCGATGATGGATTGGGAATTGGCTCCCCATATCCTAACTTCTAAAGAAAGGGGTATCCCAAGTATTGATTGGACATGAATACTCCTTCTTTTGACGAAAACGCTATCAATGTTGAAAGAGACTGAGTAATGTTTCCTGATTTCTTTCTGTCATTTGTGATGAAACTGCAATTCCTTACTTTCATACCTGACTCCTCATCGATCAATCACTTCTCTCCGCAGTGAGAGGAGATGCTGAAGGATCATCTCCCTTGCAAGAAACTGTTGCGAATACTCCACAAAAAACAGGAAGCAGAACGGTATTGGCCAATAAACTGAATAATATTGAGTGTTTGGTAGGCTATCAGAATTGGATCAATGAAAAGTGTGTTGTTGAGGTACGTTACTGGTGGTGTAAGGTCGTGGAAATTGTTTGGTTGAAGTTATTTTCTGTGTTGGCGAAAGGGTTTTCATGTTATGTGGAGGGTGAAATATCGCTTTTAATATTGCATAAGTTATGGGTTATTATATTGGTGAAGGGGCATGTGTCATGGCGTAGGGACAAGGGTCTGTCCTGTTCGTTTGAGTACTTTGCATAACACACTTTTGCAGCAGAAGGAGGGAGATGTGAATAGGGCAAAACTCGGGATCTCAAAGAAGATCAAAGCAAATTTTCGACAGAGAACAAGGAAATCACAAGGTGCTGCCTTCATAAATAAAAAAAAAAAACGCCGAATTCTTGATTCATTCTGTCAATGGATAAGGCAGAGGAATGGACGAATTCGTCTCTGTCAAATTATTTTGGAAACATATTATAATATGGGTCGAGTGGCAGGTTATTTTGAAGAAATGATAGGGAATATATTTAATGTCGTTCTCCAGAGGAAGATACTCTTGCCTCGTCTTTCAACTAAAACAGGAATAAAATGTATTTTTATAACTGTTTTGAAGGCATGAAACTCAACAGAGAATTCAGAGAGGATTTTATCCTTTCGGAGCTCACTGAGACTGTGAGGTTGGGAGACTGCAGAGGGAATAAATTTGATATATCTGTATTAGAATGTTGCCAGTATGTTGGAGGGAATACAATTGGAACAAGGGCCTGCAACATGAAGATTATAGCATATTAGTGCATAACTGGAAAAGGGGGCTCAGGATGAAGTCTGAATAAGCTCGTGTTTCTTGCCATGGAGCAACTTGGTGGAGAAATAACTGTCTATGAGAGGCATTGTCATGGTGATAAGGAAGTCGCTGACTCCTTTCGATCGAAGGACAACACAAAGGGGGCACAGTTATCTTGGAAAACAGAATGTTTACCGGGAAATTGATGGCTAATCATTTAAACCCAGAAGTTCTGGTATTCTGGAAATGATTGCCTTGGAGTTTATTTCAGAATGGTATCATTTAAACTTTTAGGAATACTTACGTGAATACTTACAGTGCCATGACGTCCATGCCTGTTGACCACGTCCGTAAGTTGGATATCTGTAGGTATGTCACAGTTAAGGTACAGTAGAATCGATTTTCCAAAGTGACTCTTCTACACTATGTTATTCCAAAATTCCATAGAAGAGTTTGGGAGACATGGGATTGTGCATGAGCAAGGACTCACATGATATCAACACAGGTTGGAACATATTTGAGGAAATTGTTGTTGTAAATTAAACGATTTTGAAGAGGTAATACAATACAAAACCAAGAGTTTGAATTAGCAAATAAACAAAATATCTTCTGTACCACAGAAAATGACATAAAGTATTCGGCACACAGATATTAAATGTTATCATAAAAAACGTTGCACAGAGCAGCCACGTGCAAATTGCTCGAAAATTCAATTCAACATTTCATTTGTTACACGCTAGACTCTGGAAGTGAAAACATCGCTAATCAGAAAAAAAAATGCATTTTTATAGTTGCTGAAATACCACAAGGGCAAAGGAATTTGACAATTCATTCTGAAAGGCAATCCTAATTGTTCATACGCTGTGTCAATACTTTTAACTGTATCCTTAACATTATCTTTACTAAAAAAAAATTCAACAAATTGACAAAATCCTTCCATACTTTGGAAAATGTAATGTGGAATTGGTAATTTTGATGAACATCTTTAACATTTCTCTCAAAGTGACATGAACACTAATCGAAAGATAATGAACTAAAAATGCAAATTTCATATAGTTTTATGGATTTTTGGTTGTTTGCGTGGTTTGTTTATTTTGATGAATAGATTAATGAAGTCTCATGTTCAGTTCAGCAACTAACTTTGTATTGAAGCCATATTACTTAGAGATGATGTGCATGAAACTTAGCAAGGCGTTTACTAATGTTTACCATGGCAGGCTCATTCAGAAATTACGAGGCATTGGATACAGGGAAAGCTGTCTGCCTGGATGCCGAATTGGATGGCCAATAAAAGACAAAAGGCAGATTTATATGTAAAGTATACTGGCTGGAGCTCGTTAACCAGTGGTGTTCCACAGGCTTCGGTTCAGGATCCTCTATTGTTTCTGATTTTATTCATGACTTGGATGAGGAACTGGAAGGAATGATTAGTTCGTTTGCCCATAACACGAAGATTCGTGGAATTGTGGGTAGTGTGAAGGGCTGCAGTCGGTAGTACGAGAACATGAACAGACTGCAGAACTGTGCTGATCAGTGGCAGGTGGAGTGCAACGTAGAAAAGTCTGAAGTTTTTCACACTGGAAGGTCGAATTTGAATTCGGAATACATGGTTGAATGCAACATTCTTGACAGTGTGGAGTTAACAGAGGGATCTTAGGTCCATATTGATACATCCCTAAAAGTTGTTACTCATGTTAATTGGATTGATAGGACGACATATAGGGTGCTGGCATTGATTCGCAAGGGGGATTATGATGCAGATCTGTAGAGTTTAGTTTGACCACACTTAGAATACTGTGTTCAGTTGTGGTCATCTCATTCCAGGAAAGATGTCGAAGCTTTCGGCAGGTGCAGAGGAGATATAATGTTATGCTGCCTGGACTGGATGACATGTCTTATGAAGAAAGGTTGAGCGAAAGACGACTATTCTCATCGGAGCGAGGGGGGATGAGAGATGATTGGATAGAGGTGTATAAGACGTTGAAAATCATAGATGCAATAGATAGATCTTGGGACTGTTTCCCAAGATAGGCATATCTATCAAGAGGGGGAATACTTATCAGGCATTTCAACACAAGGAAATACTTCATCCAGATGATGACCTTGAGACCATTGCCGATTTTCAGGATAAAAAGAAACCAATTAAATCCCATTGACTGTTGTCCTTTAGGAAGGCATTAGCTGCTCTTGCCTGCAGGTTATACAAGATCATTAACACTTTACTTAATTCTAAACACATCTATTGGCAAAAAGACTCTGGCAATCACTTCTGGAATAGGCAGCGACACACATGTCAGAGCAATAAGTAACAAGAAAAAGTAAACCATGGAGTGAGAATTCATGTAAGAGGCACGGCAGCACACCAGATGGGTACTATTGAAGTGACATGAATTCTTCACTCGTCCCATCAGCTCCAATGTTATCGCATGTAAAGAAATCATACTAATATTTTCAATCAATGTCAGGTTTGCACATCTGCGATCCGGTTGGCAATGCATTCCAAACACCTATGATACTCTGTGTGAAAGGTACTTTTCTTCAAAGCCCCTTCAAATCTCCTGCCATATTAAATGATGTCCCCTTGCTAAGCTCTCTTCAAATAAGATGAACAGCTGCGTCTCATGCACTCTGCCGTTGCACCTCATAATATTATATTGTTGTATCAGGTCTTCACACTCTCAACTTCGCTGTTCCATAGAAGGTTATCTCGTGCCATCTCTGACGATGAATGACCTGTGCAACACATGGATGAATTTGGTGTACACTAACTCCAGTGCAATTACATCCTTCCCGTCATGTTGTTATCAGAAATGCATGAAATACTCCAGTTGTTGTCGATTCAAAGTCAGATGCAACTCAAATATAATCTCTCTGCTGAAAGTCTATGTCACATCTGAGTATGCAGAAAAGGTATCAACTGTATAAGATTGGAGGAATTGAGTTATAAGAAGATGCAGGATAGGTGAGGATAGCTTTCCCTTGGGGAGTAGAGACGAAGGGAGGGTTTTACAGATTCGGAGAAATGATTAGATTTTTAAATGGCCAAGATTTTTAAATTAATTATGGCATTCTTATCCTAGATGTCACAGAGTTAAGGGGAGAGAGGAGAAAATTAAGATACCTAAGGGACCAAGACGGTGGTCTGTATGCGGAACGAACTGACAAAGGAAGTGATAAATGCGAGTAGAATAACACCATCTATGGAAAACAGCTATACACTTACTTGGATAGGAAAAGCTTAGAAGAATATTGGCCAAATGCAGACAAGGCTCGGTGTGGAGTTCTTGGGGCGAAGGGCCTGATCCTACTCTGTATGTAATCTAACCTAACCTAATCAAAGTACAAATATTTCAGTTGAGATAGCCTGGAAAATCTTGTCTGAAAAATCTGTTTCCAAGTTGTATGAATCTGGGACTGTACTATTCTGAATGTACATGCAAGTTATAGCTGACAGCAAGCTAGACATGCGACCAAATAAGATGGCACTCATGAGCACAACTGTTATACATTTTCTAATTCAATACACGCGTGGTGGCTGTCAAAGTACTGCATTGTCTATTAGAGTCATACAGTGACAGAGATATACAGCATGGAAATATATTAATGACATTGACAGCAGTCACAAGGTGTACCTGACGAATATGATTGACATGATTTGGACATGCCGGTGTTGGACTGGGGTGTACAAAGTTAAAACTCACACAACACCAGGTAAAAGTCCAACAGGTTTATTGGACGCACACTAGCTTTCGGAGCGACGCTCCTTCATCAGGTGATTGTGGAGGGCTCGATCGTAACACAGAATTTATAGCAAAAATTTGCAGTGCGATGTAACTGAAATTATACATTGAAAACATGATTGTCTGTTAAGCCTTTCATCTGTTAGAATACAGTGATATTTTCACTTCTTTCATGTGTAAATCACAAAACCCTTTTTTTAAAAGTTGCATTCTCGGGTTAGCTGTTAACAATGGTGATTGCTAGACAATATGTTGAAGGTGTTAGCCCCCTGTGTTCTCTGTCGATGACCTGATGGTTAGATTAATTCTAATCTAAAAAGTGAGATAACAGAGTTTTACATAAATTCATGCAGTTTTTGAGCTCCTCCATCGTCAGGATCTGTTATCTCCAGCTATGACTGCATCAGTTCTTTGTTGTCTGAATTGGTGGTCATGCTGCTGGGAGTATAGAATAAAGCATTGAACATAGCTGCTGATAAACCGAACCAGGCAGTACAGAGATGTAATTTAAAACATTGTTTCCGGTGTCCCATGTCTGATATTTATTTTTGCATTGATTATAGAAATGAAAACTATGCATGCTAACTGTAAAAGGAAAAACGACAGAGAATTAACAATGACATTTGTGAATTAGATTAGCATCTGAATTAGACAGTAGAACAGCTGATGAATCAAAGTGTGAAATTTCATCAAAGCAACTTAATAATAATATTGTATTTGGACACAGAAACCTGTTTGCGTGCGATCAAAAAAACGTGGAAATGGCATAGGAAATTTCATGGAGGTTACATTTGGGACAAAGATTGTGGAGAAGCGATACATTTTCCAGATTTAAAGTTAGCACTAGAAAAGGAACAAAATTTAACAAGCCTCGTGTTTTTAAGAGTTTGGAAAATGAGTAAGACCGCACACAAAGCAGGATACAGAATTCAGAAGCAAGAAAGCCATGCACAAAATATACATCCCCCTATCATAGCAGTCGGACGTCGAAGCGCAACCCACCCAGACCCATTCCCCAACATTTACCCCTGCGCCGAACACTACCGCAATTTAGCATGGCCAATTCACCTGACCTGCACATCTTTGGACTGTGGGAGGAAACCCACACAGACACGGGGAGAATGTGCAGACTCCACACAGTCAGTCGCCTGAGGCAAGAATTGAAGCCAGGTCTCTGGTGCTCGGAGGCAACAGTGCTAACCACTGTGCCACGGTCTTCTAACGCCTCGCTGGCTCAACCGTGACACATCTATTCTGAACCAATATCTCATAGTGCAGGAATCAAATTGGAAAGACTAATTTTATTTCCTTGCATCTGAAAAGTGAAGTACTCTGTCCTTTCTGCTCATGTTATAGTCCATCGTTGATTTTAAACATATATTACCATAAGCGTACAATTTGTAAGGGTTGTGGAATGTTCATTTAATTCATATTCTGCAAGTACGTCATAGACATCATTGACATTTACAGCAAAATCAAAACCGAGATGTGTGAATGACCCAGCAACTAGTCGATGTGACTTTTTGAATGCGATTTATAATTATGATACAAACTAAGATCACAGGACACCTTTGCAAGTATGGTAAGCTATATCCCCATAAAAACAACAGATACTCTTATAAGCCTGTTAAACTATGTTCACATAATTAGACGGACTTTGTATCACTTGTTTCAGAACATAGAGTTTTGCTGCGGTTTACTTGATAATAACATCCAACTCATTTCCAGCGATTCCATTGGGAACACTATTTCATGACAGCCTCTTTACACTTTCTGATTTCTCATCCTGATCTTTTATGACATCCCTTATAAAATGAGTGCAATATTCGTTTTAATAGTATATTGTAATACATTTTAAATGAGCATTTCTCATTAGATATTCCCTTTTAACTTACTTTGGGTGCATTTTCAATTTGAACTTTGCGACCACCATGTACAGGGTTACTCCCTTCTGCATTTTGTATGCACTCGCAAGTTCTCCACCTATTAATCAGAATTGGAAATTGTTGACTATTACTTCCATAATTGGCAGTATTCATTGACAAAATCATCTAATTAGATTTCACACGTAGGTGGCACATGTTGCATTTTACAACAGAAGTGAAATTTAGTGGATGCACGAGTTATAAACTAATTTACTGGCCTCAAGAAAACATATTGCAATTAACCTTGTAGCATTCCACTTAAGTCACGTAATGTATTACTCTTACATTTGTGGACAATTCTTGCAATAATATCTCACATTGTGTCGTGTCAGTTATCAGCTCCTGGGATTTGGTGGTATTGAGACCTGAGAGCCATAAACTGAGACGTTTACACGAGGGGTCAGAGTTCGACACTTTAATTCGAGTTCCAAGGAAATATACTGGAGTGTATCCTGTTTGTCCGATTATGTTTGGCTGGTTGGCGCGAGAAGATGGCATTGAGTTTGCTCGTCTGATCATCCTTTTTTTTCATCATTACACTCTCGCTGTTTTTGGCGTCCACGGTAAGTCTCAGTACCGGGTTCAAAACCTCAAGAGCTGCCATGCATGACATGTAGTTGCTCTTTGCTCGACTATTCCTGTGTCTGCTGAATGCACAAATCAGTTCTTGAGTATCTGAGGCAGCCAAGTTCTGCAAAAGGGCGTGATACCGAAACGTAACCTTGTGTGGTATCCTCTAAATCGGGGAGCCAGGATGCCTTCATGCTGATTCAGAGAACCTCAATGGCACTCCCGCAACTAGCAACCCGACTGCCCCGAGATGGAGCACTTGAACTCCCCCTTCCACTCCGTCAATGACATGCAGGTGACGGCTTCCTCCACCACCAAACCATTACCATCCGAGGCCTGGAAGAAGAACGCCTCAAATTTGGCCTTGGGACCCTACAACCACACGAATAAATGTGGATTTCAACAGCTTCCTCACTTCCCGACTCCCGACATTATCCCAGTCTCAAGTATCGAAATCGGCACCACTCTCCCGACCAGTCCATCACTCCCCATCTGACCTCACCTTCACCAACCAATCGCTTTTGCATCTACCTTCCCGTAACACCACACCCTCCCAGTTATCTCTCAGTCCTAAACCAAAAGCCTCCTTCCTGATGAAGTGCTTATTGCCGAAACATCCATTCTCCTGTTGGCCGATGTTGGCCGAGCTGCCATGCTTTGCCTGAACTACCTTCTCGATTGTGATCTCCAGCATCTGCCGTCCTCACTTCCTCCCAAGACCTAAGTCCACCTTCCTTACTACCCTTAGCAACACCCCAACCAACTGCTAATTGCAATTCTGTCAAACTCCTCCTTCTAATTTCTCAATATTGCACAAGCCACCTCAATATGCTCCGGTGAATTCCGCAATTTTACAACCATTTTGGAACGGCAATTCATCCTCACCTTAGTTTTCAGGCTGCCATCCTCCTCCATTTTTTTCACATGAGGAAATGACTATTCCATGTTTACGTTATGTACTGGCAGGCAGACTGAAAGTATTTAATGGTTTCCTTAAGGTGTTCACAAAATGCATGCAAGGAGAAACGTGCAAACTTGTGAGGTTCTATGTCCTCGTCAATCCTTGAAAGATTCTGTAAGTTCCACTTTAGAAGCAGAACCAGTCTGACTCAAGATTTGGATACAGACAAACAATAACTTCACACAGACAGAATATAACCCGTTCTACTCTGATGGGTTACAGTTTACCCTGGACCCTCAGATTGTGATCTCTGTGTTTTCGACACACACACACACAACGCCGGTAGCATCCTCCCTGTGTAGATCCTGTCCAGTTCTGGTAGAATTTTACAACTCGGTAAGAGATTCCTCCCCCCCCCCCCCCCTCATTCGTTTGAACCTTTGTGAAACAATCCTAACCAAACAGTCTCTCCTCATACATCAGTGCCAGCCTCCCTGGAAACAAACTGGCAAACATTCATTGCACTCCTTTGACAGCCACTCTATTGAGACCAAGATATGTGCAGTATTACTGTTTCTTTGCACTTACAGACCATTTTGAATATTCTATGTTGCAGAAATCAAGGTGCGACTAACTCCAGTTGGTTCTGTGAAAAGTACAGAAAAGAAAAACTTCGATGGATTATCAAAATTATACAGTTGCACTTGCTTCCCCAACCACACCTTATTGAAAACAGAATGTTTTATTTCTTCCAGCTGTTCTACTTTTGTGAATTTTCCACTTCGTATTAAATATTCATTGTCATGCCCATTAACTCTTATTGTTCTGGCGATGGAGGAGGCCAAGGACCTGCATGTCATTGGCGGAGTGGGTCGCTCGTCAGGTCCACACCCCCCCACCAACCCAACCTCCACTCCGGGGCTCCTTCCCCTGCAACCGCACGTCGTGCAAAACCTGCGCCCACTCCTCCCCCTCACCTCCCTCCAAGGCCCCAATGGATCCTCCTATATCCATCGCAAATTCACCTGCACTTCCACGCACATCAATTACTGTAACCGCTGCACCCAATGTGGTCTCCTCTACATTATGGAGACAGGCCGGCTACTTGAGGAACACTTCAGGGAACACCTCTGGGACCCGCACCAACCAACCCAACCGCCCGTAGCTGAAAACTTTAACTCCCCCTTCCACTCCTCCAATGACATGCAGGTCCTTGGCCTCTTCCATCGCCAGACTCTGGCCACACGACGCCTGGAGGAAGAGTACCTCATCTTCCGCCTAGGAACCCTCCAAATATAAGGGATGAAAATAGATTTCTCCAGCTTCCACATTCCCCAACCCCACCTTATCTCAGTCCCAACCCTCGGATTCAGCACCGCCCTCTTGACCTTCAGTCTTCTTCCCGACCTCTCCGCCCCCACCCCCGCTCCGGCCTATCACCCTCACCCTCACCTCCTTCCACCTATCGTATTCTCAGCGCCCATCCCCCAAATTCCCTCACCACCTATCTTTTATCTCATCCCACTTGGCACACCAGCCTCATTCCTGAAGAAGAGCTTATGTCCGAAACGTCGATTCTCCTGCTCCTCGGATGCTGCCTGGACTGCCGTGTTTTTCCAGCACCACATGTTTCAACGTTTGGTGCCAATTTTAATTATCAATGGACAAGGACCCCGAGTTACCTTTGTTACTCAAAGCTTTCTAACGTCCTGCCATTTATTGAGCAACTGCTTCTCGTGTTACATCTTGCAAAGTATATTATCTCACAGTTTTCATGGCAAATGTCGATCGCCTACAGATCTACCCATTTGACCAACCCGTGAAATTTTCTTTTCTCTGAAACTCCAAGAGACGTTCGGGGGATGTTAAACAAGAATCTTTCAAGGTTTTATGCTGCATCGATAGCAAGGAATTGCTCTTATTAGAGGAACAAGTCCAAAAATCGTTTAGAAGATTGCCGACTTACTGAGAGACTGACCATCTTCTGCACGAGTTTTCTTCCATCTTTCATCATCTGTCATTTCCTTGAAATAAGGTCTTGTCTGGACGCAATTCTTGCTTAGGTCTTTTGTACAGGAAACAATCCGCGTTGGACGTAAAGCATGAACACCCAAATAGGCAAAAGCATGTTTGGTCTCTGTTGCTTTTAAGAGTTGCTGTTGTACATAGTCCAAACCGACGTTTAGCTTACTCTGTAGAGTTATCAGCTGCAAACCAAAATTGATTTTAAAAAGGCCAATGAGTTCTCCAAAAGTATGTTTGTTTCCATTTCTGTTTCAACATGGCTCTCTTTTCCTGTGAGTGGATGTATATTTTTGTGAATGTGTGTTCCTGTTGCTGAGCATTGCCCGTTTTCTGTCTGTGAATCTTTGACGCTGATTTCGAGTGTGTGTTAATGTGTGTGCAATTACATGGATCTTCATCGTGCTCTCTCTGTGTATGCATCTGGTCTGTCTGAATGTGGGAGTGTGTAAGTTTGTGAATGAATCTGTGTCTCCATATCTGCCAGTGTCTGTGCCATGGGAGATAATGGGGATGATGGAAGAACACAAGCGAGACAGCATCAGCAGGTGGATAATTCAACTTTCCGAGAGTAAACTTTCTTCTGGATTGGCTGTGGGTGAAACGGGCGCTGCACATAACGGGTTTGGGGTGGGCAGGATGATGAATTGGGGATGGGTGAACACGGGTAGAGGGCATGACATCTTTGGCCGCTGAGAGAAAGAATCAGGTTGGTACATGGAAGGGAGAACCGATAAGACGAATGAAAGTGAGGAGGAAGAAGCCCCGATGGGTGTTGGTTTATGGCGAAGGACAATATTTGAAATTGGAAAACTCAGCTGTGTGTAATCCTGACTGCATGATGCCTAGGTGGAAGATGAGGTGTTGTTCTCCCACGTTGCGGTTTGATTCGTTGTGGCAATGGACCAGGTCAAGGATGGTCATGTGGGAAGATAAACTATACTGGGCCTGACTTGGAGATCATGTCGGCCCGTGCAGGCCTGGCTGAGATCTTTGGTGAAACTTTCCGATAGTTTACATTTTGTCCACCAACAGAGAGAAGACTACATCGGGAGCGCCTGATGCAGTAAATTAGACGAGAAGAGATGCAGGTGAACCTTTGTCTAAATTGGAATGGCAGTATCCGTCTCTGGATGAAGCAAATGGGTGTAGTGTGCTGTCTAACCATGCCTTACTGTCTATGGTAGTGGACAGCAATGGTTCAGAGACACTTTCCTGGTAAAATGTGATAGCTCTAAAACAGTCAGGCGAGAGGAGGGACACGCATTAGCAAAGTACATGCGGGACGAATGTTGGATGGTGAATCAGACTGGAAGTTTCTAAAACAATATAAAGCATCTGAGCAATTGTAGATTTATCACAGAGGAACTCCTTCTCCCAAAGTATCAGAGATCTGTGGAATTCGCTGCATCAAAGTGCGATGGATGCTGGAACAGTGAGTCAATTCAAGGACGAGTTAGACGTGTTGTGACATGGTAATGGATTGAATTAATGTGGAGAGAATGCAGAAAAATAAGAGTGGTGACGATATCAGCCATGATCCAATGGCGGAGCAGACTGGATGGGCCGAATGGCCTAATTCTTCTACTCTATCTTGTGAACTTATGCACTTATGTGAGAAGGGATGAGAAAAAATGGAAATATCGAGTGAAAGCCTGTCAAAATGGACTTTTCTTTTCGAAAGGGGATGAACAGATGGGAAAATACATTAATTTTTAAAAAAATGTCCCTGTATACCGTTCTCACCATGACTATACAATTAAATGTTGGAAAGTACAAATCCCTTACTTTCACAAACCATTTAGCTTTAACATTTGCCTCAAATTTGACAACAGATCTGTTCTTCCATTTCCCCCGGGCTGTTGTGGATGTTTGTAATACATTCCATGCAATGTGATTGCTGTTTCCTTGTTTTTCAAACATTTATGTACATGATTTCAGTTGAGGTAATTTCAAAGATTCATCCCTTTGCTTTGCTGACATAAATTGTCTGATCAAGTTGACGTCACCTCATCAGATACTTAACGACATATTCTCACAGCTTTTAACCTAATGGCGGTTCAGTGGTGAGCACTGCTGCCTCATAGCATCAGGTTCGATTCCAGACTCGGGTGACTCTCTGTGTGAAGTTTGCACATGCTCCCCCTAACTGCGGGAGTTTCCTCTGCTTTCCTCCCACAGTCCAAAGATGTGCAGGTCAGGTGAATTGGCCATGCTAAGTTGCCCGTAGTGCTACGTGCATCACTCATAGGGAAATGGGTCTGGATTGGATACCGTTCGGAGGTTCGGTGTGGACAGATTGTGCAGAAGGGTCTGCTTCCACACTGGAGGGAATCTAGCCGAAGTGGACTTGGACCGTGCGAAACAAAAGAGTTGACATCTAGCAGCTCGTGTCTGAAAGGGAAGTGGATTATTTAAATGCATGTGGGGAGTTTCTCAAAGCACATATACAACAAATGCAAGCAGTCGCAAGTTATTTACACAATATACAGTTGTACCGCCCATTCAGAAACATAGACGGAATTATAGAATCCCCAGAGCATGCAAATAGGCCATTCAGCCCCAAAATCCACACCCACCATCCGGACAGCATCACACCTATTATCATTCCCACACTTCATCACAGTAAAGCTGCATTTCCACTGGCTGTAGTACCTAATCTACACAGCCATGAACACTATTACCAACTTTGCATGGCTAATTCAACTATCTTTAAACTCTTTGGACTGTGGGAGTAAAGTGGAACTTCCATTCAATCTGCTTATGACTCTCCCTGGTGAACGCATTTTGCAACTGCAACTTGAAAAATTAAACCTGGCTATTGAGGAGCCTTAAACACCTTAGCATTTGACGACACTCCTTTTATTAACGGATAAACTGAAACATTTCCATACGGGATCACAAAGCCGATCTGAAGGCCGACATTTCTCACCAGCTATCCTGAAACTTTAGTCCCCATGTGTCTGAAATTGAAAGCACATCCATAACCTCACGAATGTGACGTAGATGGACGAAAATCTTCAACAGAAGCCCGAATTAACTTGGTTTTGTTTTTATAACGCGCAAAGACGCCGCCACATATCCCCCTTCCCCCGCAAAATCTGCCTGATCAACCACCCTGAAATTAGATGTTCATTGTCTTATTTCGCTTCTGTCTGGCCAGTTTACCAAAGTTGAAAGTGCCATTCTTTGTGTTGTTAATTTCTTGCTCTCAGACATCTGTCTTAATTGAATATTTAAGATGCAAGCAAAGAACGCTCTGTTCC
The DNA here is from genome assembly GCF_037043375.1 of Chiloscyllium plagiosum. Taxonomy (NCBI): domain Eukaryota; kingdom Metazoa; phylum Chordata; class Chondrichthyes; order Orectolobiformes; family Hemiscylliidae; genus Chiloscyllium; species Chiloscyllium plagiosum. The sequence continues at coordinate 30,055,527 of NW_028270188.1, read as the reverse complement.
CAGGAGCCTGTTCCACGACTCAATATGATTATGGCTGTTTAACCAATACGTGAGATATTCATACATATAAGACCTGATTGAATTGTAGAACTGGACAAAATGTTTCCTATTCTAAGGACAAAAGGTTCCATGAGCACTTGTTTTAAATGATGCGACCATTTAAGATAGAAAAAAAGGCATGTCCTGGTTGTTATATCATAGGCCTGTGAGTCTTCATTTTTTTTCTTTCTCAAAGGTGATTGGATGTAGGTAATTTCAATATTTTGTTGTATGCTTATTGAATACTGAATGGATGAAAGACTACCAGAGGAATTTTGACCTGAGGTTAAAATCAGATCCGGGGAAAACATTGAATTGTTCAACAGGCTCAATTGACATCCTGGTTTGTTCGCGAGTTTGTTAAAATGGCCATCCACGTTCAAATGCGGCACATGATGTGGAAAACATACACAACAGTAGAATAATTAAGAACTTTTGTATTCAAAAGCAGAACACAATACTAATTGTTTGCTCTGATTAGGTCGGAAGTGTCAAGGCAAATCCAATGATGACAACTCTGTGATTATCGTGGCAAGGTGATTCCCGGGTTTCAGGGACTCATGAATACGCTCAGTTTACTTCAGGTTCTGAAGCGAACACAGACAAGCAATATGTTTCATCATGGACCAATTCCATATCGCGAGCGGATCGCTCATTGATAAACTACTTAAGCTGCAGTGTACAGTGAAAAACAACGGAGATGAAGCAGAGTCCGAGATACGGTCAAAAGGAGAAGGGGTCGGGAGGGGAAGAACGGAGGTTGTGAAGCTGAAAGTGTGATCTTGTATGACAGACTGAGGCAAGGAGTGTAGAAGAAAGAGAGGCAACGGCAGGATTTCGTAAAATCAGTGATTAGCCAAGAAACCTGCTTGAGAAACATACAGAAGTGGTGAGCGTGACCATAAATATAAGAGAAATAGAACACAAGAGTTGACGGGGGATTTAAAATATCAAAACAAAAGAAAAAAATGACTGACATTCAGCTCTCCTCTCGATTCTGCTGCATACGAAAAGTGCTGGTGCATGCAGCCATATCAACGTCTTCAGCCTTAAGGAGGACCTTCGAACCCTCGAAGGTCCTCAATCAATTTGCTCAATCAATGTTTGGGTCCGTGTGACGCAAACGTACGAGATGTTTATAATTGCTGAGCCCCTGCCACCAAACAGTGATTATGTACTGTGGTTGGTGGGAGTGTGGGAGTGCCACCTTGTGGGGTGGCACTGGGTGTGTTGAATCTGTGCTGCCCTCTTTGTTTGTGGAATCTCTTGCATTCATCATCGCGAATTTCTTCAGTACTTTAATGTCAATCTCTGCGTCCGATGTGATCACCACATTAAACCACTGATGCGGAGTACCTAAATGCAATATTTACAACGTCAAACAAATCACACACACACACACACATACACACACACACACACACACACACACACACACACACACACACACACACATACACACACACATAACTCAGGTCAGGGAATAGCGCTGATTGAAACGAAAGTTCCTCATCTGATTGGATTCTCTTTTATCCTGCTCGGGAATTGTTTCTTCTCTCTGTATATCTGTATATTGTTACTTTGGCTTCCGTTCAATATTCTTATCTCCTCCTCTCTAATCTCTCAATTACTATTCTTCACTCTATGCTTCTAATAGGCTACTTTTCATTGCTTAAATTTCACAAGCATTTTATTTCCATCTGTACAATTCCTGACTTCACCTCGTCTCGTGTTTGGAGGGATCAATAAAAGACACATGGGGCAATGGAGACACAGTTGGAGAGAGAAATATAAAGATGGGAAAACAAAATACGGAGGATTTCCAAAAAAAGGACAGAACGTGGCTTTTGAAATTAAAGACAAAGCTTCGTGCACCGTTTTTAACGTTCTACAATAGCCGTTCCACACTGCAGTATGCGTCCCAGTCAATCTCTTTGATTCTATACGCTCGTAAAGGAACTGGATGCATTGCATTGATGTTCCAGCAGTCATTGCAAGGATACAGATGATACAAGTGAATCAATGATTGTCAGAGTGCAACCTCAGTCACTCCACCCTGGTACATTGGTGAATGTTCAAGAAACCAATTAAAGGAACAAATCATCGGCATGAAAAAAACACTGGTGATCCACTTACAGGTTAATTCAAAGATATTCCACAACTATATCAAGATGAAGCGAATAACCAGGGAATGATCAGTTCCGAAAATGGAACAAATTGGCAACATTTGCGACAACGCAGCACATACCGGAAGGGTGTTAAATGAGACACAATTTTTGAATATGCAAGTCCACATAACCTTGCGAGCTGGAAGTCATGGCTAAGAAATCTGGTTAATTATTTTCAGTGGGAAACCAAGTGTTTGGCAGGTAATCGATTAATCGGCATTTCAGCAATAAATCTGATACAATCCCAAATGAAAGAAAGGCAAGAAGCAAAAGTCGCAGAGGATCCAGAGGTCTTTGGGAATATAGATTTTAAAAAACTCAGAATCAGACGCGATGGTTTGATAAAGGACAGTTTATGAAAATGGCATTAATGGATACCGTAGTGGTCATTTTTGTGTCACTTAATCTTCGTGATATTCACAAATAACTGACATGTGGAGATGAGAACTTCGGAGTTGAATTACAATGCCATGCAAATTAAGTCTGCAGAGTATACAAAGATTAGCCAAGTAGGTGACAATTAATATACTTAAAAATTTATTAGATGAATCGATTTTGCCTGTTTGAATTTAAACCTGATACACAATGACGAATGAACAGACAAGGCGTAACGTATTGAATGGCAAGACAACTGGTTTCAGAGAGGCGAAAATTCATCTTGGTGCTCTTGAACACAGATCGAAGAATATGACAGGAGAGTTGAAGAGGGTAATTGAGAAGGAGTATTATATTCTTGCCATTTTGAGGCGTGCCACTGTTAGAACAACACGTTGGTCAATTTGGAGCTGCAGAAACTTTTGCTTAGGTCATTGCTGAAGTTTGTGTGCAGATTTGGAAGCTGTGGTTATACGAGAGGGGGTGAAAAGAATATGTTTCAGGAATATGTTGCCTTTGATGAAACTACATATGGATAATGACATGTTTTTCTTTGAGCGTCGGTGGTTAAATGGGGACCACGGGGAGGTGGATGAGCGTAGCACAGGCATAAACAAGGTGAAGTCAAGGACGCTGTTTCTCTTCGTCGAAATATCAACATGAAGCTAAATAAATTTTAAAGTGTGAGGCAGAAGGTTGACCGAAACCTAAATATATCTATTGGTATGCCAGGAATTAAAGAATGACTCATGTAGGAATATGGCCAGCCAAAGACAGAATTAGGGAGTTGTGTGTTGTCACGTGGAGATCACAGAGCTGCTAAGCATATATTTCTCATCAGATTTCATCCAGGAAAAGGAGCATATGGTAGAAGACAAGATTGTGATACGTGCTATTGGACTACAAATGATTGAGGTTAGTAAGGAGGACGTGTTATCGATGCTAGAAGATGTAAAAGTGCGTAAGTTCACTGGGCTGTAAGGGATTTTTCCGAGGATTCTCTGAGAAGCTGGGGAGGAGATGACGGAGCCTTTAACCTTGATATTTGTGTCGTCATCTTCTGCAGGTTTAGAGGACTGAATAACTGCAAATGTTGTGACCTTGCACAAGAAGGATGGAGAGATGGCCCAGGCTATTATAGAACAGTGAGCATTACTTCTGTTGTCGTAAAAATGTAGGGAAGAATTATAAAAGATAGGATTCGTAATCATCGAACAAGCATCAATTTGATTGGATATAGTCAACATGGTTTCGTCACGGGCGGGTCGTGTCTCACAAACCTCATTGAGATTTCTCAGAAGGTGACCGAGTATATGGATGAGGGTAGGGTAGTTCATGTGCTGAACATGGACTTCAATAAAGACTTTTATATGGTTCCACATGATAGGCTTCTGGAGAAAATGCGAAACCATGCAATCGAGGGTTATTTAGCAGTTTGGATTAGAAACTGGCTTTCCGCAAGAAGGCAGCAAGTGGTAGTTGATTGAAAATATTCATTTTGGATTCCGGTTACGAGCAGTGTGCCACAAGGATCTGTTTTGGGCCCAATGCTGTTTGTCATTTGTTTGTAAATGACATGGCCGCTGGCCTACGTGGATGGATTAGTAAATGTTGCAGATGTCACGAAAGTCCATGGAGTAATGGACAGTGTGGAAGAATGTGGCAAGTTCAAATGCAGATAAATGTGAGGTGATTCACTCTTAGAAGGACAACAGGAAGAGAGATACTGGGTCAATGGAAAGATTATTGGGAGTCTAGATATGCAGACGGATTTTATTGTCTATGTACAGAGATCTCTGAAAGTTGCCAACCAGATTGATAGTGCTCTTAAAAGGCATACGATGAGTTAGGTTTTGTTAGGAGAGAGATTGAGGTCATGCTGCGACTGTACGAAATGCTAATGCGGCTTGCCCTCGAATATTACATCCAGTTCTGGGAGGCCCATTACAGGAAGGATGCGCAAGCATCGGAAAAAGAGTAGAGGTGATTTGCCTAGTCTGGAGAGAAGGTCTTCTGAGTAATGTCTGGAGAGAAGAAGGCTAAGAGGGGATTTAATAGAGACATACAAGATTATCAAAGGATTCGTTAGGGCGGAATATGAAAGACGTCGGATGATGACGTCGGTTGGTACAAGGCGAAATAGGTACAAACTAAGGGATGAAAGATTTGCGACAGATGTCAGAGGCAGGTTCTTTACTTACATAGTGGTAAGAACGTGGAACGGCATATCTGTCAGTTCAGATAACTCAGAAACATTAGGGGTGTTTAAACAGTCCTTGGATAAGCATATGAATGACGATGGGGCAGGGTAGGGAGATGGACTAAGTTTCGTTCAAAGGTCGGCGCAACCTCGCCGGTTAAAGGGCGGGTTCTGCGCTGTATTGTTCTCTGTTCTCTGTTCTGTTTTCCATGTTCGAGGATTAAGACGGAATATAGTTTTCAACAGAGTGTCATTGCCGTTTTGATTGCACTGTCAGCGAAGATAGTACTAGTGGGAAACGTAACAATCATTCGAAAGTACTTAGAGGATCCCTGAAAGTGTCAAGTGATTCAATACTATGCGCCTAGTGTTGGAACTTTGCACTTGTGAAGTTGGTATTATTACTATTGTCAGTACCGATTTGAAGTGTCAAATAATCTTTCATTCCCGTCTCCACTACTCTGAATCATTACTTTCTACACGCTTCAAATAATACGTTCGAAACTGCTCAGTCATTAAATCGAACTGCACTTAGTCACTACATCCTCCTTCCCTCAGTCACTATCCAATCACCTTACTCTCAACTTTTCAAGTCAGTTCAGCCAGTCAAGGAATCACTCTGGTAAAGTCACTGGCACTGCCTTTACAGCAAGTCCATCCTTTATCAGTTACGTAGACCAAAACTGCATGCAGTATTCATTCGTGATCTCTTTTAAGCCCTATGCATTTGGCGCAAGATGTCGCTGACACTGCATTCGGTACTGTTTGCTCTGAAAGCCAACGTTTCATTTTCCTTCTTCTTGTCCTACCTGCATGCTTTGCTTTTGCAACAAGGACAAGTAAGTCTCTTTGGACATCACACTTTCTCAATTTATCGCCATTTTGATTTAAAACTGTCTTCCCCCGATTTGTTACCACAATGGATTTCATTCTGTATTCTTTTGTCCAATCATTCAACTTGTGCATATGGTACGAAAGCTCTCTGCATCTTTTCCACAGGTCTTCGCGCCTCACAGCTTTGGTGTTCAGGTACATTCCCTGAATTTTTACATAATCCAAAATTTCCTCAACTTGCTCAGAATCAATCTGAAGAGTATATGCTTCTGCTATGTTAGGTTGAGGAGTAAACGATTTCAAAGTCAAAGTCTCAGATGCTGTACAGGCAGTCGAGGCAATGTCAATCAAAAATGTTGTCAATATGTCCTCGGATCCTGAGTTCGGAATGGGAATATTTGGCGTCGCCAGTTTGGCGCCGATCATTTGGTCCCGCCGTTTTGCCTCTGAACTCTTTTCGCGCTCTTTACTTTGGCGCAGAGCCGTTTTGGCGCCAATACATTTGGATAACGATCATGTAAAAATATTGGTTTGTCTCTCTTGCTTAGAATGTTTTCAATGTTAATACAGATGAGCTTAAGAATCGTCAAGGCAGTAGATGACTACTAACAATTATTAAACGAGAAAATGATTAAAAAATGAGACTTGAATCTACTACGGGCCATTACAGCTTTGACTATCATCTCTTGCAATTTGAGAAAATCGCATCGGGTCGCTTCTTTAATCAAACAAGACGTTTTTTTTTTAATTCTGAATTGGCGCCAAAGTAATGAGCGCCCAAAAAAGTTTACAGCCAAAACGGCGGGGCAAAATGATCGGCGCCAAAAGGGCAGAGCCAAAACATACCCGACCCCCTAAGTTGTCATTGTCTCTGCAATGGAAATAAATGAATGTGGCATATCAGCTTTAAAAAAGGGTACAGTGTACGATTTTAGAGGAACACAAAACGATTATGTACTGCATTAATTTCTCAAATAATGCATCGTGTGTCTCATTAATGCACTGTCTGTGGGCGGTGTGATAGAATCTGATGAGTCAGCACAAGAGCACAAGTTGACAAGAAGTTCCCGGAAGCAAATGAACGCCGAATCAATTAAACGCTCGATAGATAAGTAAGTAAAGAACTTACAGGGTGAGGCAAATGGATAGAATAACGCTGACGGGTAGCATTAAGGAGAATATTCACGTATTTTACGATTATATCAATAGGATCATTCAGGTAGGATTTGGTCCTGCTGAGTTCTAAGAGCGCAATTGCTGCTTCAACTGAAGCACATTTATAAAATGTGAAAACATTACTTCGTAGATGACTTTATTTCCAAGAAGAACAGCAGGTCAGGCAGCATCCGTGGAGAAGGAAAATCGATGATTCGGGCCAGAGCCATTCATCAGGTTTTCTTTATAGAGAGAGAAGGAGAACTTCTTCAAGGTAGGCATCCTTGGAAGAGGCTTGGCAGTCAGGTTGAAGTCGACTCGGAGACGATGGGGTCTGCAGATGCTAGAGATCAGGGTTCAGAGTGTGTCGCTGGAGAAGCACAGCAGGTCAGGCAGCATTCGAGGACCAGGAACATCGACCTTACGGGCCGGAGCCCTTCATCAGGAATATCAGCCCGAAAAGTCGATTTTTTTGATACTTGGATGCTGCCTGACCGGTTGTGCTTTTCCAGCAACGGACTCTTAACTGTAATCTCCAGCATCGGCAGACCACACTGTCTCCTCCTTTATTCTGGATAAGTACGATGCAAGCAGAGAATGTTGTTAAATGGACTTCCCAGTTATTGATCAGATTTATGATAAGATTGCGGAGGTCCAACGTTTGGCCAAGTAACTACAGTGACGGGCAAGCTATTTGGTGACAAGTGGATACAAATGATTTCTCAGAGGGACGGTTGTGTACCAGACGAAATGTTACACAGATATGTGTGTAATGATACAATTTCGAAGAACGAAGAATGAATGCCTGGAAATTCGAAATCAGAGAGGAACTGAAATGTCTTGCTGTGTGTAGACACAGATTCGTGAATGTGTCAAGGCAGGTTCAGAAGGCAATTGATGAAGCACTTCGAATGGTTCCATTTTCCATGTGTCCTTTTCACTCAAAAACGCAGGGAGATCAAGTTTCTTCTGCAAATAACTTTGCTTAGGACATTGCTGGAGTTCTCAGAACAGCCTGGTCAATGCGCAACAGAAAGATTTGACAACACTGGCGGGAGAATATTTACCACGAATTTGCCTGAAATGGAGCTTTGAAGGAGGGTGGGAATTGTTCGAGTCGTCTTGTCTGGAGAGGAAGATATTGCTTGTCGGCCTGGCAGTGGAATAGAAATTAGAAAGAGCATGGACATGCTGAAAGATTAAAAAAAAACCTGTTTCTGTTGATCGAAAGTAATATAACAAAAAACGCAAATTTGAAGGGAAAGATAGGAGTCTCATGAGGCTTTTCGAGTAAAGCATATTTGCAGAAGCGGTATTGGTGTTTGTGCTGCATTGGCTGGGAGGACAGTTCAGGTGGGAAACATTTCAAACAGTAAAATGTAGTGAAGCAACACTTGAAGTATCATAATATCGAAGACTATGGGTTTATTTGGAGAAAGTGAGATTTACGAAAGTGGTAGTATACCGTTGGTCGAATGGCCTCTGCATTACGACTGGAATCTAAAACTCTGTGTTCTCTCTCTTGAGTCATTACATTCAATTCACCTTTTTCACTGCATCCCGATCGCCTCAGTCATTAAGTTCCACTCCATTGGGACACTACATCGCATTTCTCTCAGATGTGACTTTCCACTATTGCCCACTCAGTTAAGTTTGCTCGCTGAGCTGGTAGGTTTGTTCTCAGAGGTTTCGTCACCATTTGAGGGAACATCATCACTGAGCTCAGTTGAAGTGCTGGTGTTCTATCCTATCTTCTATTTATTTATCTTCGTCTGTTATGTTGGGTGATATCTTTTCCGGTTCTTTTTCTCAGAACTTGTAAAATGGGATCCATTCAGATGTATTAAATGATGGAGTTCCGGTTTGAATGCAAGAGCTCAGAGAATTCCCATGTGTGTCACTGTTTAGCCCGTCCAAGGATGGATGTGATGTCGCAGTTGAAGGAATGTCTTTCTTCGTCTCCGTATATGGATATTAGTGATAGCTAGTCATATCTTCTCGTGGCTAGTTGGTGTTAATGTATCCTTGAGTTTTGATGTCTGACTGTTTCTCCAAAGTAATGGTTCATGCAGTCCCTACAGTGCTTTTTGTAAATGGTATTCGTTTTGCTCGTTGTTGCTCAAGGGTGCTTTAGGTTCATCAGTAGCAGTTTCATTAAATTAGTAGATTTGTCGCTACCAGCACGCTATCGGACAGGCGGGAAACTAGCCACCAGGATACATGAACACGAAGTAGCAATCAAAACGCATGATCAGCTATCACTACTTTCCCGAAACAGAGATGAAGTAGGACATCACTACGATTTGACATCACATCCCATTCGGGGACAGGCTAAATAGAGACATGCACGGGAGTGCCTAATGGGCATGGCATTCAAACAGCAACACCATCAATAAACACATCGATTTGGATCCCCATTTACCAACCTCTGAATAAAAGAAAACGAAGCGGAACTCGTATCACTCACATTAGCAGTCCAAGAGACAGAAATAAATAGCGCAAGTTAACACGAGCGTTTCACCTGAGGGTCACTGATGATGTTACCTAACATTGTGACGAAACGTCTGTGGACAAAGCCACCCTTTCAGCGAGCAAGTTACAACCTTATACTTTTTCTCTGCTGTAATCTGTAGGTTGCCTCGGAGATGAAGTGTGAGTGACGTGGAGAACAAATTATTTCCTCCGGAAAGTAGGACTAGGTTCATATCGTGACTAATCTCATTTTTGTGTGCTCATATGCAGGATGAAGTGTGTATGTTATATTGCAATGGCAACACGTGATATCTCAGAATCATAGTGTGGGCGAATAATTTGATACGATGTGCTTGCAAAATATCGAACATTACAGAAAGTTGTCGGCTTCAACTCACACACAAAGGAAGTGGAACAGTTCTTAATGATGATGTGAGAGACAGAGCTCATAGTATAATAAACTTCAGTCAAAATCTGAAGCAGCGAATTTTATTAAAACCTTCTCGCAAGAAGGGGTGACCAGTGGGTACACACATTCAGGGATTGCTTTACAATTTACTCAGTTTTAATTTTTGGTACTCCCCCTTTACCTCATAGGTCTTCATAGCTATCAATCTCCCTTATTGTGTTTTGCCACGACACAGCTGCGCACCGCACTTATTACTTCCCCTTCTCCAAGTTAGCGACCCTCCCCTCTGTAAGTGCTGACATAAGGGAGAGTTTGCTCAACCTGGATCTTGATGTTCTTTTCACTTTGTCTGTTTGCTTCTAACATCTTCCATTGTTCATAGATACATTGCATCCGTGAATATACATTTTAACAATGTGTCTTTTCTTGCCTCGTTTATGCGTTTCAGTTTTCTCAGCTAATTTGCTGAGACTGTAAATTATTTAAACTATTACGGTGAAAGAAATTATTTGCGAGAATAATTATGCACTAAAGTTAGTACCCAATTATCCACAGTTATACACGAAAGTTAGTAAATATTTACCTATATCCCACAATTATACACTAAAGTTATTATTCAACTATACTTGCAGAGGTAACATTGTTTTACCTATATCCCACAATTTCCCCCTTGCTTTTTTATTATCTTTTGTTATCTTCTGCATCGTTGTTTTAATATGTTGTTTCCAAACTGACCCACAAATTTTCCCGAAATTTCATTTATTCTGGAATTCTTCCCAGGGTCACTTATTCCTTCATTGTTCAACACGTAGAGCCCTTCCACCCGATTGTTCTTTAAAGGCATTCGTGTGGCTAAAATTGTTTCAATCAACCTTAGAATTAACCCCCGTGCGCAGGGTACGATACAGCACACTAGTGCGATTAGTACTCCCACCACTACGATCAAAGAGGCAAAGAGGTAAGGACTGAAACCACCACACCCTTCCATTTTCCAAACAACGATTCCAGCCACCCAGTGAATGATGTGCTCACTCCTGAATTTTCAGCTAGTTCTTCGGCTAGTGTTGTTGGACATTGCAGGACTCGAGTAATCGATCCATCTGGGGCTGCGTTATTTGTAATATAAGTACAACAACTTCCTCCTAACATTACACTTTTTCTGCTAGGAAGATATCAAGGGCCATTCTATTCTCCCATGCCATTCGTCTGGTTGCATCAAGTTGTTCAGCTATTCATTCAATTGCATCTCTCGTGTGATTGATAAACCTTTGCTGATTATAGAAAATATAATTTATCCAATCCACATTTTTGTTAACCGTTACCCACCAAAAGAAAACTGATTCAAAGCCTGCTGTGATCTGGTTATGAGCCTTGAACTCATCAGGTAACCCTCTTGGAATCCTATAGTGTCTGGATATACCTGATCATCAAACAAAGTACCCAATAGTGAGCTCTTACTTCGTCCCCCTCCCTTTGCTATCTCTTCCTTTTCAAATGACAGGGTGAATGGAATTGCCAATTGTACAATTGCACACATGCCCCTCCAATCTGGAAGTAGGGTGTGTCTCAATATTAGGTGAAAACAATGGCTGCGGATGCTGGAAACCAGATTCTGGATTAGTGGTACTGGAAGAGCACATCAGTTCAGGCAGCATCCAAGGAGCAGTAAAATCGACGTTTCGGGCAAAAGCCCTGCATTAGGTCTCAATATTATCCCTCCGCAGTCCCAACACAGATCCGCTCAGGGAATCCTTAATGCTGAGTAGTTCCCTGCCTTTTCCGTCACGTACTCATTCTTGGTACCTGATTTTAACTCCGCCAAATATCTGGATCGGTCGGTTCCTCGCCTGTTTACACACGATGTGTGATTTCCGACCATGGCGGAAAGCATGGGGTGAGGCCTCTTCAAGACTTGCTTCTTTAGAGGAAGGAACATTAATAAAAGGGGTATGCAATCTTTATTACTCCATGTAGTTTCATCCTGATAAGGGCGATCATGCATGTCATGCCCCTCCTTTCTCGCTTCAACCCGAGCGGAAAGGGGACCACTTGGGCCATTGGTCTCCCAGAGGCACATGCAAAACAATTGATTTTATTCAAACTTTTCACAGTGTACTTTACCCATTGAATCCAGACATTTGTATCCCCATATCATGTTTCTACTTCAATGGTCTGCTTTAAGTCCTATACCTCTACAATTTTTATCACCTTTAGGTCAGAGTGAGGGACTTTACTATTCCTTTCTTCTACTCGGTTTCTGTCTTTCACCTGTATTTTCAAACAACATCGCAGGAAATTCTTCCCGTCTGCTTTCATCTCTATCCCAAATATTTGGTCTAATTGGACCTAATGGGTTTCTCCCATAAAACTGTTTCATTCCATGAGGTTTTCTTTATTGTTAAATATATTGGATTATACTTTTAATTGGAACAGTCAAGAGCTGGTCGGAAGAGTCCTCAGTGTACTGTAACGAATGGATTATTTAAGAGATCACCTCTGAGATCTTCCTGCCTCCGCCATTCTTTACATTCTTAATTCCAAAGATATCCCTTACACTTCTCTCTCCGGGACACTTTCATCCTGTTAGTTAAATCCCATGCACACCAACCCCCACCTTTTGGGACCTTTTTCATAGATCCTGAGATGTATCTCTGAGTTACTGTGGTCCCTTTGATTTCTTTTCTACATCTCCACAATCCACCAGGCTGCAGGAATCTGTTTCTATGACGTGCATTTGTACTTTGTGGAAACGTTATCACTAAGTAATACGACCACACCATGGCCTGACCGAATCCAACCACTAGAAAAACGAATATAGTGTCCGTAAACATTCTTCCCATTTTACAGTGGTATTGAAGCACCGAGAGACTTAGCATACAATAGTACAGAAAGTATCCCGCGCTCGCACCATTACTGTATAATCAGTTATTTAAAGTCTTTTCAAATTAAGTTTAAGTGGCTCTTCTGTCGATTCAGTTGTCCAGACTTCTGTCTCCACTGAAGATTCCACTGGCCCTTTGATCCGAGTGTAGTGAGTCCAGCCTTTCTTTGTCGTTCTTATCGATGGTGAAGAGTTCGTGGTGCGGCCTCTCCCATTCCGGTTGCAATTTGGTCTCAGTCCATGATTTGACTAGGACTCAATCCCCAGGTTGGATTAGATGGATGGCAAGTTCAGGGGGTGGAGTCTGTGCCAGCGAACACGGTTTTCTGAGGAAAGATAAGGAGAAGGACAAGCCCAGTATATACTTCTTCAAGAACAGATCTTTAGTCTCCAGAGTCGGCAGTTCCCCTTTTTTTCCCAGATAGGGCAGGCTACATAATTTTTCATAAGGGAACAGCCTCCTATCTTTCCTTGGGGCCGTTCATACTTGCAAAATTGCTGTAGGCAAACACTTAGTCCAAGGGAGTCTGGTTTCTATTAGTAATTTCTTTAACTGTTTCTTGAGTGTCTGGTTCATTCTGTCAACCTTTCCTGATGAAGTGCCAAGGAGTGTGGAACTTCCAGGAGATTCCTTATCCCACCATTTTCCCCTGGAGTATCCTGGAAGTAATATGAGTTCCCTGATCTGAATCCATACATTCCATTATACCGTATCTAGGGATTAATTGTTCGAGTATTATCTTGGACTCCCAACTTGCGGTGGCAGTGGCTAACCGGTATTCTTCCACCCATCCAGACAGGAGATCAACCATCACCAGCATATACCTCAGTCTTCCCACTCGGGATATTTCGGTATAATCTGCTCGAATGCTCTGAAATGGTCTGAGCTCAGGTTCTCTCCATCCTGGGACTTGTATCCTTAACACCTCGTTGTTGTTTTTTAACGTTATACATCCCTCACATATCCGTTTGGCTATCGGATATATCCCGTTGCATCCATATTTCCTTAAGACTATATCACACATTGCTTTCACTCTCCAGTGACTCCTATGTTGTGGGACAGCCATAATCTCTTGCATCATCATTATATTCAACATTTCCCTCCCGTCGGGTTACATTCAGCGTCAATCCGCTATCTTTGCAGCTCCTAAATCTTTTAGTTCCTTTTCGTCCTTTGCAGTAAACATCAGGGTACCCTGAAGATCTGGAATTGCAGGAATGAGGGAGTATATCACTGTCCCCTGTGAATTCAGGACCGCTTCTTTAGCTACCTCACCGGCCAGTCTATTTCCCCTTACTTCCGGTTCATTCCCTTTCTGGTGTCTGTTGGTAGGAACTACCGCTATTTCTGTCGGGAGTAACAGAGGTTCCAGCATTTGTTTTATCAATTCCTCATGTGCTAATTATTTTCCTCTGCTATTTATCAGTCCTCTATCTTGCCAATTTTTTCTGTCGATATGTCCCACTCCAGATGCATAATTGGAGTCTGTATATATCGTTCCTATTTTTGTTTCCTAAGGTTCTGAGAGCGCTTTCTAGGCCAGAGCGTTCACAATTTTGGGCTGACCAGTCGTCAGGTAGTATTCAGCCTCAATAACGCTTTCCTCTATCCCATCTACTCCAGCATATCCATTGTGCCTTTTCCCCTCAATCACCCAGGAGCACCCGTCGATCAACAACCAAGCTCACGCATGCAACGGTACGTCTCTTAAGTCCATTCACACTTTAGTCTGATATTCAATAATACCAAAGGCAGTCGTGTTCTGGATTGTCAAAGGCCACCTCCTCTCCCCGAAACAGAAATGCTGTTGGATTCAAGCAACTGGCTGTGACTAGCACAAGGTCATCCTGTTCTATTAATATTGCATCATATTTCAAGATCCTAGAGACTGTGAGCCATCTTCCTGCTTTCTGATTTCATATGATCCGTACCTGATGTGGGGTGCTGAATACTAAGGCACCCCAAAAGTAAGTTGCCGACTCAACACTACCAATAAGACTGTTGCTGCCACGGCCTGCACACATTCTGACCTGGAATGTAGCTTTCCATTCTTTAATTAACAGTGAATTAAAGCAGTTAATGTTTTAAATTAACCATGAATCAATATGACAGGTCACTGAGAATGTGTGAAAGAATCCTGCCAATTAATATTGATTCAGGGTAATACAATTGATTTATTATGCATATTAATTAGCAATTATATATATTAAATAATTCATGGTGGAAACGCAACAAGTGAGCAAAACATTTTAAAAACTGTAACTGCGCAGTTCTGTTTGTTTACCAGTCACTTGCGACTTCTCATTCTGTTTCTGTAATCGTTTTGCTCGAGCACATTTATTTTTAAGTAACTCAACAGATTTCATAGCACCATTTGCAGTTAATTCAATTCCCAATTTGGTGGCGGTGTCTTGCCATGATCGCAAAACTCATTCTTCGTGCTGCTCATCACAAAACTGTCACCATAATCCAATTAACTTTTTCGTTCCCGCTCCCTTGGGCTAAAAATTTAAGGATTACATTGCTGCCCCCGTATCGATTAGGAAAATTACATGCTCTTTGTAAGGTCCCACCTTTAAACTTATCAAGCGTTCCTGGTGAGTCCCCCGGGGGCAGGAACCTCTGATACCCCTATTCTACACCAAGGTTAATAAACGGCACTGCCTTTCCTTCCTTTTTCAGATCTGGGCACTCTCTCTTAAAGTTACCTGTCCTTCCAAAGTAATAATATCCCGCCTGTGGGGATTTCCACTTTGATCCACGTTTCTGTCTACCAGACCCCTTAACATCTCCTCCACGATCTGTTCTCCTCCCTTTATTTTCAACATGTTGCCCACCACCATTCCGGTTTCCTTCTCCTTTTAGTTTTATCCTTTCCTTTATTACCTCATCAACCATGGCTATATTTATTTTTGCCTTCTGTTTCTGCTTCTCATGTTACGTTGCGAGATCAATTGCTGAGCCTATTTGACCAATTGAACAGCTTTAGGACCACCTAATGGCCATTCCCTATCACCCAATGTTTTATTTAGCCTTTGATGTTTTATAAAAGAAATATTGCAATATTTATTGCTCCCTGTAACCTCAAATACGACGAGCCTCTTTCCCCTTGTAATCTCACATACAATTTTTCAATTTATGCTTGTCTAACTTTAACGCATGTTCATAACTATACATTTTGGAATTTTACTTGTAAACATATATTTATATATTATGCATTTATTTATTCAATGTTTAATATTTAAAATGTAAAATGCACACAGTTCCCAACTTTGAAATCCACTATAATTGCTCGGTTTTAGTCCCTTGATTTAAATCCAAAACTAGTATTCTTAAGTCGACCTGACCGGTCATTGATCAATTGCAATGCTATAAGTCGTGAAATAACCAGAGCTGCCTTAAAAAGGATTTCTCTATTCAAGCTAAAAAAAATTCTAATGCATAAATAATGGCCGAATCCAAGATCACCGATATTAACCATAGGATTTTTGTTTTGATTTATTACAATCTAATGTTGAACTAAGACTTCAACTGTCTTCCCTAAATCGCTTTTATGTGAGGATAAAATAGATTAGTTAGAAACTGATATTAAGGCAGTCATGACCTGTTAAAAGAACAGGAGCTAAAATTTTATTTCATAATCTGCAAAATCCTTAACGTTAAAAGAAATCGTGTTAAAATTTCCATAATAGAAATCAGATACAAAATAGTCCCGGATCTCAAGCTCCAGGGAACAAAGCACAAACATTCAATCACCAACAAACAAATGTGCATTCAAACCGAATCACAAATGGTTAAACTTTCTTTTAGCTGTATAGCTCTTTCTCTCTCTCTCGCTCTCTCTCTCTCTCTCACACACACACACACACACACACACACACACACACACACACACACACACACAGACACCGTATCTCACAGACACTTTGAGTTTCCCGCAACGACTCCTCGAGCTTTTGAATATTTCTCTGAATGTCTGGCCAGAAGTTAATTGCGAAGTGTACACTCAGTAGCCCTTCAGCTACTAGCCCTTCTGACACGAAGCATAATCTTATTCCACCCAACTGCAGGGTTGTTTTCCATTGATACACAAATTCATATATCTATAAACCCGTCTTCATCTGACCCGTACTTTGGCCAGAAGACGGCAGGACCAAGAATGGATTGCTCAGTGTATACAAAGCAACAATATTTAATCATCTTTTTCCTATCTTTTTCCCTTGTAAAAGTACTATTTTTTTCCAATTCCACAAATCCTGCCCAACGGACTTTCTGGTGGTTTGTTGTCAGCGACCCCGCATCCGTTTCCATTCTCTTTTTCTAGGAGGCTTTTTCCTTACCCACGGCACAGCCCATATTGAGTTCCTTCGTTAGTCCCTTATTAACTACTAGAACTCAATCCCAGCCACCAAGGCAGTACTTAAAAGTCAATTTTCTTACAGAGTTGTCTGGCTCACTATGCCGACTTGCAGCCTTTCGCCTGGTTCACATAGACACTCATCGGATCTCGATC
This sequence comes from Chiloscyllium plagiosum, assembly GCF_037043375.1. NCBI lineage: Eukaryota > Metazoa > Chordata > Chondrichthyes > Orectolobiformes > Hemiscylliidae > Chiloscyllium > Chiloscyllium plagiosum. Next base: position 30,038,480 of record NW_028270188.1, on the reverse strand, counting down.
AGTCAACCAGAAGGGGGAGCCCACTGCCGAGGAACACGGGACCATTCTAAAAGGAATGGGACGTGTCTTCCCAGCCGTCAATGGTGCTTTATCCTGCCGGTGGTGAAGGACATCCCGGACGAAGCCCCCAAATTGTGGGAAGCAGAGCTCACAGTATAATAACTTTCAGTCCGAGTCAAAATCTGAAGCAGCAAATTTTATTGAAACCTTCTTGCAAGAAGGGGTGACCAGTGGGCACACACATTCACACAAATTGCTTTACAGTTTTTTCAGTTTTAAGTTTTGGTACTCCCCGTTTACCTCATAGATCTTCATACCTATCAATCTCCCTTATTGTGTTCTGCCATTACCCAGCTGCGCTCCGCCATTATGACTTGCCCCCTTCTCCAATTTGGCGACCCTCCCCTCTGTAAGCGCTGACATAAGGGAGAATTTGATGAACTTGGATCTTGATGTTCTTTTCACTTTATCTGTTTGCTTGTAAAATCTTCCATTGTTCATAGGTACATTTCATTCCTGAATATACATTTTAACAATGTGTTTTTTTCTTCCCTAGTTTATGCGTGTCAGCTATCTCAGCTATTTTGCTGAGACTGTAAGTTATTTAAACTATCATGATGAAAGAAATTGTTTCTTGGGATAATTATGCACTAAAGTCATTACCCCGTTATCCACAATTATACACAAAAGTTAGTAATTATTCACCTTATTCCCACAATTATACACTAAAGTTAGTACTCAATTATACTTGCAGAAGTAATCCTGTTTACCTATATCCCACAATTTTGTATTGGTTGTTATAACAGTTATGCTGATTCCAATTAAACCAAAAGTTCCTGCTGACCTACTCTTCAGTCACACAGGGATGATGGCTTGCAAAACAAGGCAAGGAAATGATGGAAAGTGCTCAATGGAGAACTGCATATGATAGTTTAATATGTCCTTAAGCCATTTAACAAGCTTGTCCTCCATTTGTAGCAGTGATCAATCGGGATAACATTCTTTGGAATCATCCATCCACCAAAACTGAGATAAAAATCACCGAGTCAGCTCCTGACCTGATCACATATGCTACTTGATTAATAGAATTGCCGAGAGATCCAAAATCTGTGCCCCTTTTGTGTATGTCCACGCAGTGTGAAATAATGCCCTTCATTCCGGGTATCTCTTGCTCGTTCTTGTCCCAGTTTCAAATATTTTCAGGATTTTACTGAGCATTTAGTGCATAGAAAGTGGTCATTCCTTCCACTGACTTTTTTCAACTGTTTATACTCACAGGAGCTTTCAAACATGAACTAAAAATGTCCACTCATCGACATTAATCTATCATCTTCTATTCTCAAATATTTATCGAGCTTTATCCAATTAAACATATTGGAGAGATTCACGTCAATATCCATCCATGTGGTTGGGATGCTAATATTCATTAATTCATTTGATAGAGAAGTCTGTCGAGATTAATACATTGCCTCATGATTAACTCTCTCACATCGAATGTCTCATTCACATTTGGCTGAATCACTTTGAAATAGGACACTGTCCTATTCGTGTTAATTAATAGAATAACGCGAATACCAGAGTAGAGCACAGTGCTCCACGTTTGCATAATCAGAGTGACAAATAGTTGTGCTGCAAATGCGGATTATTATTGATGAATAGTCACCAGATTGACACAAATATTTAAAACCAGAAAACAAATATTTGCATCGATTGAAAAATAATGACATTCCAAAATACAGATGAATTGTTCTCCCCAGCTATTGGCTGGTATCAGGAATGTTGGCCCAGTCGTCTGATGTTGGCAAAGTCAATTCAGGTATTCGACGTGGAATTGGATTCGTATCGGAGCAGGAAGGAGGTCAATGGTTATGAAGTGATTGCAGAAAATTGATACCCGGAGAACGACACAATCTGAGCAGAGTAGAGTCAAACTGTGTTTGTTGGCATCCGCCTCTTCTATAACGATTCTGTTGGCACCTGTGCACAGGATGCATATGAATCTGCGAACAACATTTTTTTAATTGATTTGTTTCATTGAGAAAGGCCACTATTGTGTCCTTTCTGAAATAATCAAAGTCTTTGTGTGAACGGTGATCCACAAGGGAAATCATTTGATAGAGTTGTGCCCATTCCGTATATTACGCCTGTTTTTTTTTTCTCTCTCTGTAAGATTATATCTTGCAGATACTGCAAATAGAATAGCCTTTTGAATAAAGTCACAAAAGCACCACGGGTGGTGTTTCTGAGTGATTAAAATAGCTAAAACAGGATGAATACTGAATGAATGTCAAGGGATGTACTCATAAAACTGACAATCAGCAGTGGCGTCCACATGCCACTGTGCGATATTCTGGAACTGGGAGAGAGAATTACTATTAGAAAGCGCCGAGAGAAGAGGAAAATGATAGAAGATAAATTAAGAATTAGCCATCCTTGGACATTAATGATGTTGAGTGTGTTCCCGCACTGGAACAACTGCAGTAACAATAAGATGCTCCTTTATGTCTGACGTGGACTTCCACAGATTGCGTGTGATGGAACTTTTTTATGACTGTTATCATCAACGGAGTTATCACCAACTCTCTGACAGCACAAAGTCTGCGTATGCACATCCTTACATCTTCCATCTTATGTGTACAAATGTCGTTTTTTTCACGGTAATTGTTTTCCGAACATCGCATAATTATAAGAACCCCAACTGACTTGAATGTTATGCTCTGAATAGTCAAACAGCTCCTTCTCTTGCATCATTATCTGGCAATCCGTGAGAACAGGTCCAATTGCTCAGACCTCAAACAGGATAGGGCAAACAGTTCACCCATAACCAAATCAAACGAACATAAGTGACACATTTCTGAGCTTCTTGACAAATTCCTCTAGTTCCTCCACGCTTACCTGTCGCTTTGAAGTCGGTCTCGCTCTCGTCTATTCCAGTTCAGCTGCTACCTTTCTCGGCTCATCTCAACTCCTCTATGCGTTGCGCCAGTTGACCACATGCTCGCACAACATCGTCATGAAACTCTGAACAAAGTGATGGTTTGCTGCATAATTTTCATTCATCAATACTATAAATTGTAGCAAAATCAGTACAAGTTTAATATTTTCCATGAAATAGCAGAGAGAAAGAGAACAAGGAAACATCTTTCGTGGCGTTTGGAACTGGTTTAATGGCTGTGCCTGTTTGATCGCATTTTTTTGAAATGGTCCCTGCACTTCGCAACACGCACACTCCCCACAACCTTCCACAAATGGTGCAGGAATATTAGTATTGGCAGAGTATATGACCATGGCAATGTCAACGCATCCTGGATTTAGTGGCTCCTATTCTGGCACTTACAACGGATTTATAGCTCCAGCAGCAGACCTGTATACTTGCTGCCTTTGAGAGACCAGGGGCCTGACCATGCCGACCAGGCTGTATACTGGTGATCAGTCAATAAACACTGCAGCCCGGGCCCATGATGTTGTAAAGGCCAACATCACATTCGTTCCATGTTCACTGTTAGACTCGAAGACGGTCTTCATCAATGTCACGTCGTCAAGTCCAATGAAGTTCTCAAATGGTGATAGCGTCTGAATAAGCATAATAGTACTATTCGTGTAAAGTTGCAAAATAGTGTTAGAGGGCGCTTCCCGTTTAAGGACTTTATAATTTTCAGGAAATATGTTATTACCCGGTTATATATTAATTGAAGGATGGTATAAATTTCAGGCTCTGTCCTCGAAGCAGGGTCGTTACAGATTCTGAAAATATGTTGCTGGAAAAGCACAGCAGGTCAGGCAGCATCCAACCTGCTGCGCTTTTCCAGCAACACATTTTCAGCTCTGATCTCCAGCATCTGCAGTCCTCACTTTCTCCTCGATACATATTCTCTACGTTTCAGCACCTGTCTCTGGTTTAGGGTCGTTGTCATTTTCACAGTCAACATTTGTGTAAGTTGTACTTTAATTGAAAAGCTTGCATTATCTTTTGGCTTTGTATCAATTTTAAAGCCCGTATTAATTCTGAGTCTGGATCAGTTTCAGGGTCAGTAGGATTTTTACAGGATCCACATTATTTTCTGTACCTGCATCAGTTTCAGGGACGCATTCCTTTCAGGACTGTATGAGTATCAGAATCTGCATTTGGAAGCGTATAGGATTTAACATGTGCATTAGTTTCAGAGTCTGTGTCAGGTACAACGTCTAAATGTGAATCAGGGACCATGTCAGTTTCACGATTTGTTCTCTATACAAGGCCTGACTTGCTTTTAGAGTGTTTACAGAGTTTACATCACTTTCAAGTTTTGTATTAGTTTCTGTTTTAGGTTGTGCATTAGTTTCAAGACCTGTGCCACTTACGTTGTAAGTTTCAGTTGTTATTCGATTCAGTAATGTATCAAGTTCAGCTAATTTAATTGTGTCAGGATCAGTAATATATTTATATCTGTATCAGTTTCAGGTTTTGGATTCGATCAGGCTGTTCCTTAATTTCAGGAACCGTATGACTTTCAGGTTCTTTTATCGGGAAAGGACCTGCATTACGTTCAAGGCATATATCCACCTCATCGTATATATCAATTCGACTGGCTGATTTCGATTCATCTGTATTAGTTTCATACTAGGTATGAATATTATCTCATCATTCCCTCAGGTAACGTGCTGCCAATTAAGCTCCACTCCTCGAACCACTCCACACGAAAGTATAACGTAATCCTTCATATCCTCTCCGTTTGTTACACAGCAAGTTTTCATTTAAATATGCTCACAGTTTTTCGAGACTTTATATTTTCAATGTTACTCAATGCAGTGCAGTCAGTATTTTAGGCTTTGCGTTATGTTCACGATTACCACAAAGCTGCATGTTCTGAAAAAATCAGACACAAGAGCAGCTCTTTCATTCTCTGCTCTTATATTTGCGTTTGTTGCTGAATGTGTTTTCTGCAATCCTTTATTCATTAATACCATATCAATTCACAATTGTTCTCATTCTATCAATATTCTCTGACCAAACTAAATTCCAAAATTGACTGAGCAAGTGTGTCTTTACATCCTGAGCTCCCCAATCAAAGAAGATTACCCCTCTTACCTATCTTTAATTTCAGAGTGTTTATTGGTTTCAGTGTTTCACTTTTAGGGTCTGCATCACGTTCATGAAATGCAAGTTTCCAAGATTTTCCTTACGTTTACGTTTTGTATTATTTTCTCTTTTAGGGACTGTGCTAGTTTCAATACCTGTGTCACTGACTCTGCAAGTTGCGCAATACCTATTGAACTCAGGAATTGCATTACTTTGAACAACTGCATAGGTTTCAGAATCAGTAACAATATCAAGCAGAGAAGTTCCAAATTCTCTATTAGATTAAAAAGCTGCATTAGTTTCATGGAATAGATTAATTTACTATCTGATAGACCTTTACTATACGCAGGAGTTTCCTGTTCTGGATAGTTTCGCCGTCTCTGTTAGAATTGTGGAGATTTATAGTTTCGGAGTGTGTATCAGTACGAGGGTCACCACAAGTTAGGAACTGCGCTTTGAATTTAGCCTCGGTCCTCTATGCAATCAACACCCGAACTGAAATTTAAAATTCCATTAATTATTCGTTGGTGACACAGTGAGTTTTGATAAATAAAATGACCGATTCACAAGACATTTTATTCCCAGTATTATTCAGTGCACACCAGTCAGTGTGTTGGTTTGTGCATTTTGCTCAGGAGTTCCACAATTTCACATGTTCTGAACAAGTAATCTTCGAGCTCTTTCGCTTTCTCTTCTTTTACTTACACTTGTGCATATTACGTTTTGTAAACTCCCTCAGTTCAGAATTCCATGTCAATTGTAAATTGTTCTCGAATTCTCAATATTCTGCCATGATAAATAAAAAGGCAAAACCCAAACTGTACACAGCAATCACATGGTTAAATCCTGAGCTTCGAGATCAAGGAAGGTCAACTTTCTTCTTTTTTGCCTTTTTACTTAAAATCTTTTTGGCTAATTTCTACACTTCAAAACAAAGAAGAAATACGGAGCCTGTGACGATTGTGACGTTTCTTCTGACTATTTGAATACGTTCTTTTGAAGTCTGTGCTCTGCTATCTCTTCCCACTTCCAAACAACGCCTGTCCCTCAAACGGAGCAACTTTAGATTTGAATAAAAATAACAGCATCTCATTTGTTACACAATGGCCCGGAGGGGCTACTTATTTGCTTGTTTCTCCGAGCTCTATCTCTCTGCAGCTTCGAATTTGCACGAGTGCGACTCATTCCGACTTTCAGTCGTGTTGCCTGTCAAAAATTCAATAACGTGGATAGTGATGGAAGCATTGTACCTGATCTTGACTGTGATGGTTACACAGGCATGTGTACCCGGATGGGCCCCAGCTCCGCCTCCCTCTTTGTTGGCCATATCGAACAGTCCCGCTTCAGCACTTGGATAGGCACGGCACCTCAACGTTTTCAACGTTAAATCGATGACTTGAAGGTGCAGCGTCCTGCACACAGTCTGAACTGGAGCATTTCATCGATTTCACCTACATCTCCCTCAGCACCCTCAAATTCTCGGAAACCTCCTGCCAATTTCCTGACTTCACCATTCACATCACTGGCGAGAGAATTCAAACGGACATCTACTGCAGACCACCTGAACATTTCCTCCTTCCACCCCCTATCCTGCAAGAACTGCATCCCATTCTCCTAATTGCACCGCCTCCGCTGCTTCCGCTTGGACGAGGTGCAATTCCACTCGGAATCATCCCAGCAGTCAACCTATTTTGAACATCGTGCTATTGCTGACTCCATCATTCGTCCAGCCCTTCACCGCACCGATTCTCTTCCCATTCGACCATTCTGAATGCACGCACTCCCTACGTAAAAAGGTGAGAGTCCCCCTTGTCGTCCTATCACTCCACCAGTCTTTGCATGCAACGCATCATCCTCGAACACTTCCACGAACCCCAAATGAACCTCACCAACAAGAACATGTCCCGACCCCTGTCATATTTCCGCAAGGCCTGTTCCCTCTGTCGTGCCTCCGTTAACGGCACCCCCGCCACTGTACAATCACCTGCCAACCAGAAAAATGCTTAAAATAAAAGTATACAAAAAACAGCAAGTTCATCCAGGACCCAAAACATACTTTCCAGGTGGAGACAAACGTTCATCTGGCTCTCTCCCAATATAGATTAATGCATCTGGAGCTCCCAGCGTGATCTCAACACTGGAGAGACAGAAGCAAAATTAGTGAATGGCTCACCAAGCATCGCAGCAGAGTTCACAGGGGAATATCAGACCTCATGGTTACCCCCCATTTCAATTCCCAAAAACCACTCCATTTCTGACATGACTTTGGCTTCCTCCATTGCCAAAAACAAACCAAAGCGACTGTTGGAGTAAAAAAACGCTTTATCTTCAGCTTAAGCACTCTATAGACCGGAGGACTCTACTTTGAGTTCTTCAATTTCAAATAACCTCGCTCGCCATCCTCCAATCTCTGCCCTGTCCCTCGCACTTCCTGACAATTGTCCCTGCCAACTATTGTATTAATTCATCCCATTGACCAACCAGGTCGCAACCTCCAACATTCTTGCTCTCTCCCCAAATCACCACTCTGACCCTGCCTATTCCTTCATTTGTTGCTCTTCCAAACCCACACACAGTCCTGATGAATGGTCACACCCGAAACATCGACGTCTCCACCTCTGTGGTTGCCTGGCTTGCTGTGTTCTTCCAGATTCCTGCCTGTCTACTTTGGATTCCTGAATTTGCAGAGTTTTGTTTTTCTTCTCTGACTGCGAGAACCAAACATTCGACCCAGAAATGAGGAGGGAGAAATTTAATTGAATATACTGTCCCTCAGACTAGTAACTTAGATGAATATCACTGAAACATACGCTCAGTCAGATGCTTTTGGTACTGAAGTAAAATGCCAGCAATTTTACATTCTTGAGACAGACCTAACAGAGTTGAAAGAATAGACAAATTCAAACAGAAGGAAGGTGTCTGTGAATCTTCAACGTGGATTCTCTACAGTTAAAAAGTCTAAGGTCATCAGGTGAACGGGAATGTATCTGAGCTATCGAATTGCCATCAATTGTCGACACCTTCATACATCTGTCTCAAAGGTAGTTCGGTTAGGATTAATGTCCTTGCTCCGACCGTGTGTGTTATATGTAATCAAGTTCTACCCAAATGAAGAAAAGTTGATAAGTAAGGCTAAGGATGATGAAACGATTGTTGTGTCGGTAAACAATGAGAAGGGTAACTTGAGATCACAAGAGGACGTAGACAACGGGTCAGAATGTCTGTTCCATGGCAAATAAAACTTAAGCCGAGCAAGCGTGACATGATGCACCTGGGCAGACAAACAAGGAAAGGGATTGCATGACGAATAGAAGACCTGTGGAAAGTACGCCCACCCATCCAACGTGTCCACGGGCAGGTAAGAAAGTGGTGAAGCAGGCATATAGGACAATTGTGATTAACAATTTTAAAATTATGAGGGACATAGACAGATTTGACACGATTAAAGATTTCCTTTGGCAGAGAGATCAATGACGAAAGCGTCCAAATTTATAAAACGAGTAGAAGGTTACAAGGCAATCGCAGAACACTTTTTTTAAAAAAAAGCAGATGCTGATCGGAATCCAGAACTCTCTGTCGCTAATTCTGGACGAGACAGACTACCTAGGAACACTGAACACAAAGTAAATGTGTACTTATAATGAAAATGCATGCAAGAAAATGTGCCAAATGCTGGACATTCGGCCAGAATAATTTGATGGTTGATGTTTATCAGCTCCGATTCAATAAGCCGAAAGGCCACCTGCTGTTTTCTTCACATCTCTGAGGTTTTGACACTTTAATCCCAAATACTGACTGACAAATCATTTTTCCTGCAGGTTTAGCCTTACAGGATAGAATATTCACCAAATATAGCCTCAGTGAGAGAATCCTGTCTGTATAAATGTTCAGTTTATATTTTTTGCACGGAGACTAATTGTGTCCTGTTGAAGTTAGAATAACGAACTAAAGAAAAAATATCTAAATGGTCATTGCAGAATGAGATTGCTGATTGAAAGGCAACTTATGTGATCGAGACTTTGAAGTCGAGAATGCAACAGCTGTTGAAACATACTTAATTTCCCCAATTAATTTAAAATTTAAACAAGAAGCCAAACTCAGATTAATGCTACTTATGTAAAAATCTCTGTTAACGTTATGGTCTTAATTACAGTCAGAATATGCATTAACGTCGGCTTTTATGTTAAACTCAGAATATCTAACAGTTTCAGAACGTTCCGTTGTGCGACGATTTCTGTAAGTATCCAAATTTCTGTTTGAATCAGTGCCTCTGTGGCCTGAGCCTCGATGGGCGTCAGTATGTGAATTCAATGTTATGTATACTATTGTGGCTAGACTCTGTAGCAGCTGCAGCATTTTGTTGGCTGTACCTTATTATTCTTCAGTCAAATTCTGAGTCTTATCAGTGACTACTGAAAGAAAATGCCAGGCAACAGTTTTTGCAGTTGTCTAATTACTGTGCCACGTGATCTTCCAGGAACAGCAACGTGAAGTCCCACGAGGTTAATTTCATGGTGCACAAATGCGTTAGCTTTGAATGTTTGTTGGCCATTGTGGGGGCATGGTTTAACTTAGAACTGATTCTCCCGGTTCGAAGTCTAAGAGCCAAATGTCTTTTTGCCGTAATGCAGATACTTAGTCAATGTCAAAAAACAGTGTTATAATTTACTCTTTTCACAATCTCTTGTCACAAACCGATTTGCTGATATCCACTTTTTATGAAACACTATCCCGTTCCGTTCTTTTCTGCTTCACCTACATCCCCATGCTCATGTGAGTCTTCACATATTCTCTTTGGATTTGTAAAGTTCATTTCACTAGAACTCGGTTCCGACATCTTTTTTCTCTCCTTGGAGCCCGGCTGCAAACCTATGGATATGATTGGACTGGACACTGATCCCAGCATGGTTCCAGTTGCTTTTAATTGATGCTTGGGATGTGGGTTTTCCAATTGACCAGCATTCATTGGCCGTCCCTAGCTGCACCTGAACTAAGTGAATTTCTAGGCCATTTCAGAAGGTCGTTGAGAGTGAACTACATTCCTGCGAATCTGGAGACATATGGGCAGACGAGCTGCCTATAACATATTTACTTTCTTAAAGGATATTATTTACTCAGGTGTGTATCTGAGAATGTAGCATTAGTGTCTGGATTAATAATCTAGTAAGAATAACATCAGGCCATCACCTGCCCCACTCATAGCTCACTCAACCCTAAGTACTGATGACAGCGCACCATGATTCAAACCCTTTCCTCCGAACAATTATTTGATCCTCATACCTGCACGCACTCTGGTGATATCACTCGGATAGTCTTCACTGTGTATGTCGAAATGCTGCCACTGACTGCATCTTTTGTAGTTACTCCAGATCCAGAGCCAATACAATTGTACACTTCAGAGCTATGAGGCAGCACAGGCCATATTTAAAGACTGGGAATGTCCAGATCTCGGTGGGACTCAATGCCATTCTACATCTGTCCCACTCATTGCACCAGTCTATTTTGAGTTTGTCTCCTGTGGGTATTCAGGAATTTCCTGAAGCAGCAGTATTCCTAACTACTGTCCCATCCATCATCACGTTGAAGATAGTTTAGCAGCCACAGAGAAAAGGGCAGGGAGATGTGGAGTCTCCAATAAATCCTGCAGCGTGATATGATCGCTCACAGATAACAGAAAAGAGAGCATTTAAATGACTAATTAATTCAGCCCTCAAGACATGACATAGATATCGTGCTGAAGGGTGAACACAGAGCGTAAACATCCCAGGCTAAAATGCTACCCTCTTGTAAAAGGATTGTCCTACAGTTTGTGATACTGATCCTTCCTGAGACAGCATAGGAAACTCACGGTTATCAATCCAGGCATGTGCTGTCTTAGTGTGGATCAAGAAAGAGAGGTGAATGAATGCTTCCATTTAGAAGGTGGTAGAAAACATTAGATCTTTCTGCTCTCTATTCCATCTTCAGGACTCTCTGTGTTCATGTCATAGAGTCACACAGCAAGGAAAAATACCTTTCGCTCCACCTCATCTGCTCCAGCGCCTTGAATGCTTCCAACTCCCTGGACAATCCCTCTCTCTTTAACCTCCTATCCCCACAGTCCCTCCGTATATATGAAACGTACTCCAATGCTATTTGTACTCCCTGGCTCTGTAAATTACTCCAGTCTCAAAAACTTGCACAACCTCAAAAACCTTCTACTTCAGTCACTACTATAATCGCTATTTCTCTACATTTTTCCAATACGTCGAGCCCACTGTTTCTCTGCTACATCCTCCAGCCCGCAACAACCTGCCCATGTGTGCCCCTTGCAGAAGTCCCTCTAGAGCATGGTATCACTGAAACGTTCTCCAGGCGCTATAGCTGTCTGCTGTACTACAGAATTGTGATTTCCTCGAATTACTGTTTTATATGCTGTTGCATTATTTTGGAACTTTGGGGAAAAGAAGTCAAAACACCAGCAGTTTTAAACAGGAGAAGAACAGACAAAGGAAGCATATGCAGAGGTCTGTGCAGGAGAGAGAGTGAGAAGGAGATAGAAAGAAACTGACACCACAATGAACCTGCACAGATACTGCCTTTGCTGTTTGAATTCATGAATCGCTGGACATCGCAGTGCATCTGGGAAAATTAAGAAACAGTGAAAGTTTCAACTGATCTTGTCGGAACAGTTTGGGCGAAGTTTACAGCACAGAATCAGATAAGTTAATTGTTTTAACTGGCCGACAGAAAGCTTGCTGTAGTGAGTAGAGTTGATTCTTTCTTGATTATATCTTTTTTATATATGTTTCTTGATTAAACTTAAAATAAAAGCCATAACTATTAATTTAACCTGGGGCATTTGTAGATGAATAAGATGGTGTTATTTCCTGGGTCAGTAAACTGTGAAGGATCAAACGTGTTCTTTAGTAGAATGATATGTACGTCTTGTGAGACGTGGGAGTGTAAAGAGAGTTTAAGGTTTACTGCGGATTATATCTCCAATAAATGTTGTTGGTTGCGAATCTTATCAGATCTAATGGATCGGTTAGAGAGACAGTTAGAAACAATGAGGAATGTGCAACAGCAACAGTATGTGATGCATGGCAGTTATACGTAGTGTGTGGGGGTAAGTCCCAGATACAGTCACATAAATGGGTTAACTCCAGAAAAGGTAAGAGAGGTAGGCACCTCGTGTGGGAGCCTACTGTGGCTATATGCATTCCAAACTAGCATGCTGCTTTTTGTAAAACGTACGAGGTGATGGATTCTCATGCCAGCGTAGCAGGAACAGCCAAGTTCCTGTTATTGACTATGGCTCTAATGCAACGAAAAGTACGTCGTGTTCCAGGAGATCAATTGTGTTGGGGGATTCTCTAGCCTTAGGTACTGACAGACGTTTCTTTGGCTAGCAGCGAAAAACTGGAAGGTGTTTGCTTCCCTGGTGCCAGGAGCAAGGATGTTTCAGAGAGAGTGCAGAATGATCTCACGGGGAAGAGGGCACAGCAAGAGGTAATTGTCCATATTGGAACTAACGACATATGAAGGAAAGAGGTTGAGATTCTGAAGGGTGATTACAGACAGTTAGGCAGGAATTTAAAAAGTAGGTCCTCGAGATTAGTAATATCTGGATTACTCCCGGTGCTGCGAGCTAATGAGGGCAGATTAGGAGGATGCAGCAGATGAGTGTATTGCTGAGGAGCTGCTTCACGGGAGGAGGATTCACATGTTTCGATCATTGGAATCTCTTTTGGGGTAGAAGTAATCTGTAGAAGAAGGGTGGATTTTCCCTAAATTGGAAGGAGCGAATATATTGGCAGGGAGATTTGCTGGAGCTGAATGGGAGATTTTAAACTAGTAAGGTGGGCAGAGGAGCGGTGGGACCCAGGGAGATAGTGAGGAAATAGATCAAGCCTTCAGAAATGAGATAATAAGAATCCAGAGAAAAGACAAGCCATTAGTTAAAGGAAATGCTGGATGACTAAGAAATTGATGTTTTGGTTCAGACAAAAAAGGAAACATGTGTAAGGCATCATCTGGATAGATCGGGTGAATCCTTCGAAGACTATAAAGGCACTAAGAGGTTGCTTCAGAGGGAAATAAGGAGGGGAAAAGGGGACATGAGATGACTTCGGCCAATGTAATTGAGGCGAATGCAATACGTTTTTACAAATACATTAAGGTCAAAATGATAACTAGGGAGAGAATATCAAACATCAGACAAGCGGCCTTGGTGTGGAGCCACAGAAAATGGCGGAGATACGAAACGCATATTTTGCATCAGTATTTACTGTGGAACAGGAGATGGAAGATATAGAAAGTAGGGAAATAAATGATGACACCTTGCAACATGCTCATATTACAGAGGAGGAAGTGCTGAATGTCTTGAAACGCATAAAGTTTGATAAATCCCCAGGGCCAGATCAGGTATACACTACAACTCTGTGTGAAGCTAGTGAAGTGATTGATAGGCATCTTGCTGAGATATTTTTATCATCGATAGTCACAGGTGAGGTGCCAGTGGACTGGAGGTTGGCTAACGTGGTGCCACTGTTGAATAAGGGTGGCCGGGACAAGCCACGGATTTAGACCATTAACCCTGACGTCGGCGGTGAGAAGCTGTTGCAGCGAATCCTGAGGGACAGGATGTACATGTAATTGGAAAGGCAAGGACTGATGAGGGATCGTCAACATGGCTTTGTGTGTGGGAAGTCATGCCTCACAAACTTGATTGAGTATTTTGAAGAAGTAGCAAAGAAGATTGATGAGGACAGAGCGATAGATGTGATCGATATGGACTCTAGTAAGGCGTTCAACAAGGTTCCTCATGGGAGACTGGTTAGCAAGGTTTGATCTCACGGAATTCAGGGAAATCTAGCGATTTGGATGCAGGGCTGGCTCAAAGGTAGAAGACAGAGGGTGGTGGTGGAGGGTTTCCTTCAGTCTGGTGGCCTGTGACCAGTGGAATGCCACAAGGATCGGTGCTGGGTCCTCGACGTTTTGTCATTTACATAAAGGAATTGGAAGTGAGCATGTATGCATAGTTAGTACGTTTGCAGATTAAATCACATTTGGAGGTATAGTGGACAGCGAAGATGGTTACCTCAGATTAAAACAGGATCTTGATCAGATGGTCCAATAGGGTGACATGTGGCAGATGGAGTTTAATTCAGAAAAATATGAGGCGCTGCATTTTGGAAATTCAAATCTTAGCAGGATTTATACAATTAATGGTAAGGTGTTCGTGAGCTTTGCTGAACAAAGAGAACTTGGAGTGCAGGTTCATAGCTCCTTGGTCGTGCAGTCTCAGGTAGATAGGATAATGATAAAGGCGTTTGGTATGCTTTCTTTTATTGGTTAATGTATTGAGTACAGGAGTTGGGAGGTCATGCTATGGCTGTAGAGGGCATTGATCAGGCAAATGGTGGAATATTGCGTGCAAAAATTCTGGTCTATTTCCGATTGGAAAGATGTTGTGAAACTTGAAAAGGTTCAGAAAAGTTTTCCAAGTACGTTGCGAGGGTTGGAGGATTTGCACAAGAGGGGGAGGCTGAAAAATCTGGGTCTGTTTTTCCTGAAGTGTCAGAGGCTGATGGGTGACCTTATAGAGATTTACAAAATCATGCCGGACATAGATAGGATAAATAAGCAAGGTCTTTTTCTTGCGCTTTGGAAGTCCAAAACGTAGAGGGCTTAGGGTTCGGGTGAGAGGGAAATGATATAAAAGAGACCTAAAACGCAACCTTTTCACGCAGAGGGTGGCACATGTATGGAATGAGCTGCCCGAGGAAGTGGTGGAGGCTGGTAAAATTGAAGCATTTAAAAGGTATTTGAATGAGTATGTGAATAGAAAGTGTTTGGAGGAATATGGGCCGGGTGCTGGCAGGTGGGGCCAGATTGGTTTGGGATATCTGGTCGACATGGACGTGTTGGACCGACGGGTCTGTTTCTATGACGTACATCTATATGGCTCTATAACAACACGACCTCTGTAACCATCTCCCATTCCTACCGACTTCTCTATCTGTATAAACTCATCTCATCCCTTTCCCAGCCACAACGACACTCCACATTTCTGTTTGATCCTCCATGCCCTGTAGCTCACCCAAAACCTCAAAGATTCTCTCCTTGTGAACGTTTGCATCTCTCCCTTTGCCCCTCAAGGTATTCCTCTG
The DNA here is from genome assembly GCF_037043375.1 of Chiloscyllium plagiosum. Taxonomy (NCBI): domain Eukaryota; kingdom Metazoa; phylum Chordata; class Chondrichthyes; order Orectolobiformes; family Hemiscylliidae; genus Chiloscyllium; species Chiloscyllium plagiosum. The sequence continues at coordinate 30,023,267 of NW_028270188.1, read as the reverse complement.
TCCATAAACAGTTGCAAACCATTCAAACTTCCCTATCTCCGTAAACTCCTACAGCCCCAATATCCCTGCTTATTTATGTTGCCTCTTCCAGTTCTGAAACTCTCTCAAAGTGTGAAGACTCGACAATGATCCCTATCTGTGTAAAGCTTTCTGTAGCCTGCAGCACTCCAGACCTGAAGCACCCACTCCAATGCCTTTGACTCTCCCGTTTCAGTTCGGACAAACTCACAATTTACTTAACATCCTCCGTGTGCTATCACTAATCCTGTCAATGTCAGCACCTACAGTATCCTCATCCATCTGCTCTCCTCTATAACCTTCTCCAGCTTTTATACCTCGATTTGTGTAAACCTCATGAGCCCCTAACGATTCATTCCGCAGGAAGCTCCTCCAGTTTTTGCAATGCTCCATATCAGTGTAATTCTCTCCAGCCGCAATTGCTGTTGCTGTGTCGATCAGCTCTGCCAGACTCTCTCGCCTTCCGCTCTGTGCAACCTCCAGAATGTAAACATCCGATGTCAGCAAATTCAATCATTAACTGCAAATTCCATATTCCTGATAGTCCCTCAATACTATACAGCCCTCCACATCTCTGAAATTCTTCAATCCATAAACTATTCCATGTCTGTGTAAAGGTCACCCATCCGAAACAACAGGGCCTCACTGCCGTTTTTATCAGCTGCAATCCCTTCAGATATCCCTGTATCCTCCCTAACACCATTGGAACAGCTTCTTTCATTTTACAATTCTTCTCCCTGATGTCAGTCGCCACCTTTGTGATATACTTCAGTCATTGCGATTCTCGTTTTCTCACTCCAGACCTTCCAATCTCTCTGACTGATGCCAGGCTATTTATCCCTTTCAGCATTTTACTATCTGTTGCGATCTCCAACCCTCCAACCCACCCTGTCTCTGCAACCTCCACAACTACTATAGCTCACGGTGTATTAATATTTGGCAACATCTGCAAAAGTCTCGATTTCCATAACTCCCCCCTCCAACAGCACTTCACATCCCGGCAAGACTGACAGCAATGCAGCAGACATGACTTCACAGCCCTCACGAACAGTCTGAATTCCTGCAGTCCAACAACCCTCAGATTCTCAGACTCCTCTAATCCGCACACCTCTTCCTGGCTGTGTGAACTGATTCAGTCTTTTGGAAACTCACTACCACAGTAGACACCTGCAACTCCACCAACCACCCCATCTTTGTAATCTCCAGCCTCGACAACCCACTCTATCTCTGCAACTCTAACTACAATCACTCTCTATGAACTATCCAATCCGTCCAATCCTCCCTGTCTCTAATTCCTGAAATTCCGCTTACCATCCCTGCCTGTGAGCTCTTCAGTCCTTACAAATTTCGCTATCTCTTCACCTCTAAATACCACCCCTATCTGTGTAATGTCCAGTCACTTTAAAACTCTATTTCTTTGTACGTCCTTGAGAACTGCGAACCCTGTACCTCTACGTGACCTATATCATCCTAGCAACTTATGTCATCTCCGTCCACCAACAGTCATCTAAAAAAAAAAAGATCTTCCCCCGCTCTCTACAATCCATCTATTCTATGTAACTTTCTCGAATGGCTTCAGTCCCTTTATCTCCGATTATAGATCCTTGTTCTGATGAACAATTGTCGTATCACCGATCCTGTAAGAAGACATGGATCTTCGGTGTATCAGTAAACTTGCCTCATCTTCTAAGTTCTAATGACTTCAAGTTCAATTTTTCCACCTCTTCAATTCAATATCAAGGCATTGAGAATCAGTCTGGTGAGTTTTTTTTCTCTGCTGCCTTCAAAACAATCATATTTTCCCGCTAGTAAGATGACCAATCCTGTTGACAGTATTTCGGTTTGGGCAGACTGGAGCCCTCTCAATTATTACAAACGTTCCCAATTTTATTCTCCTTTCCATTTGTAATCAATGTCAGCATTCCAGTTACCATCTTTATGACCGTCTTTCTGAGATTTATGCACATGGTTTTGAAGTTACTTTATGGTGTGTCTTCGGCAGTTGATCGGAAACCAAGAGGTGACAGTGAAAATCAAGAACATGTCGGAATGAGTCATACGTGATACGCCAGAAACAAAAATGCACACTAATAAACCAATGAAATAAGCAAAAACCATAAGATCATAATTGTTTCAACAAAGCAGTGTGGTGGCTGGGGGGGGGGGGGGGGGGCGGGGGGGGGTTAGTACTGCTTACTCACAACGTCAAGGACGCGGGGTCGATTGTCTGAGTACATTCTCCCCATGTCTGCGTGGGTTTCCTCTTAGTGTTCTCTTTTCTCGCCACAGGTAGATGATTTGGCGAAGGGGATGGAACTTTGCTAAATTACCCATAATGTTCAGGATAACTGTGCGTGGACACATTCGTCGGTGAAATATACAGTAATAGCGTGGGGGAATGGGTCTGTGTGGTATGCTCTACGGACAGTCAGTAAGGACCTGATTCTGTGATGCTATGGTCAGATATTGGAGTAGGTCATTTGGACCATCGAGTCAACTCCGCCATTCGATTAGTGTTAAACTTTTTTCTCAATATCATTTCTCACTCGCTCTGTCTAAATTTTGATCTCCTTAATCGTCAACAGTCCATCTATCTCTGAGATAAATACATTGAATTAATCAGCATTTAGTTGCTATCTGGTATTGGTGAATGCGGATTGGTAATTGTCTACCTGTTTGTTATGCTGCCTTGAAAAAAAATCTAGGAACGGACAGACAGAATTCGCTGACCACTGGGACTCATGAAAGCCCATTAACCGACAGACACCCTCAGGCAAAAGCACAACAGGTAAAAAAAAAATCCTATACCGATCATGTGTGAGAAACTCAGAACTTACAAGATTCCAAGGAAAGATATCATATAATACTACATGGGACAAACAGGGAGACACCTCGTCATCCGAGTCCACCACTAAACACCAGGACAAGCTGTCCCTCGTCGCCATTTGCACAGATGACAGGGACCACAAATTCGACTAGGGAAACACAACGATCATAGGACAAGATAAACAGGGACAGCGAGAGAAGGTCTAGATGTCTGTCACTAACCCACAGTTCTCTCAACGAACACATTGACCTGGACACAATATCAGCCATTACAGTAAACAATCGGAACCAGACAGTGGAAGGAGCAGTAACGTAACCAAATAAAATCCAGAACACACAGTACAGGAGCGCTTCACAGATGGCTCCTAAGTACAGCAGATGTTACCGAGACTGGGATGAAACTTCCCAGCTCAGCAAACATAACCACAAACATGTCAACTAGCTCCCGTGCCACAATATTTGCCCAAACCATGAACAGAGAAAGAATTTGGAATTTGCCTGATTGGTTCTGTGTTTCAAGATGGATAAAAAAGCATTTGAGATGCAAACACATTAGCCCATGACCGAGCCTGGTATCTGGTTGTTTCGGCTACGGGGCTCAGTATCTCCACAGGCTGGGGAGAGAGTCTATGATCTTCCTGGTCAGATTTGGAGCACAGTTCTAGGATAGATGAGAGCAGCTGACCATGCCCCGGCAAGAGAGAGAGCCTGGGCTCTTACAGATCTCCATGTGGGTCTGTTTTCCAGACTGGATGTGCGAAGCTGCAAATATCTAATTTACTGGTGCTTGTTCAGTTCTGAATGTATTCACCAGTTATTTCATTCTGAAATGAAACTGTTACACAGGCAGGAATGAATGCAGCAACAACTCCCAGATATGAATTCCAGACCAGTGTTTTGCTTAACAGAGCTTCTGATCAGAATATTTTTTTCACTCCCTGAAATGTTACATTTGAAAAGCTAAGTTATTTCAGCTGATTAGAATTTATTGTGCATCAATGACGATAATCTGTAAATATAGACAGTTCACCTTTCCAGTGAGATTGTGGGATACATCTACACGCTTCATGTACCTGTTTGCCCTCCCACTGCCTCCCATTTTATATCTTCTGTAGATAAATACAGGGAACTAAGTCACACGGCATATTGTCCCGGTATCATGTTAATTAAGCGTTTCTGTTTAAAATGCTCTTATTCACAGAATATTCATGTGGCTGGTCCAGCTCCTTTTTCACTTCAAACAAAACGTAAAACCGTTGTCGCTGTAATCTCCTTCAGCCCAGATAACAAGCCCTATCACTGTAATATCCACAAGCCTTAACGCACATTCATATCTCTCTCAGCTCCGCTGGACCCTACCGCCATCCCCATCTCTGGCACTTGCTGCGATCATTCAATTCCTTCCTAATTTTTCAGTAATGCAAACGAATTGATAGCTTTAACAGGAGAAACCAGGTCAACTGCAGCTGTAATTTTGGAGATGTGCCTGCAGTGTGACCAAGACTGAGCACTGAATACTCAAGGGTTTTCACCATTTATGCAGGAAGGACAAATGGTCCAACACAGTGAAGTAGTACAGCGTGAAAAGGATGGGATCAGTATTGTTTTGATGTTAATCAATTTACACACTGCTCCGCTCTGCACTCTCCGCTCTGCCCTGCATATTGATGCAAACGGATATTGGCAACATTTGAAAAATCAGAATATAGCAAATACAGAGGAAATCATTCCGAACACTGCCTGCATTGGACCAAACATACTGCTGTTTTCAAACCCTCGTTGTGACACCCTCGAGACTACTGGAGTTCTGTGCAGATTTTGGCACCTTTTTAATATGATTCGAGAGTTTCTGCCTCTACTTCGCATCCATGCGTTACTTCCATGTCATTACTATACACTTGGCGAAATAACAACTTGCCTCACCACATCTCCAACATTTCAATCAATTACATGAAACATTTGCCGCTGGTAACTGAGTCCTACAACATTAATAATGTATTCACTCCCTCTCTACCCCGGCATCTGACAACATGTACACCCCAATTAAAACACCTCTCAGCAACTTCCAATCAAATCTTTCCATGTAACTGCACTTTCAATTTTGCAGGGTAATGAATCTCCTCTGTACATTCTCCGGTCCAATTTCATTCTTCCACGTGATGGGGTGACCAGATATGCACACAATACACAAGCTGTGACTGAACTCGTTATTTATATGGCTCCAGCATAAGCGTCCTGCGCTTATATTCGGACATTGGCAGATATATGTAACGAGATTATTGGTGTGTCCGACTACCATCAGGCATCTGTGCACACTGAACGTAATTTCACTTATTTTGCATTTCTCTCGGCTGTTGATGTCACCAAATGCCTTGCCTTGCATTTTTCTGCGTTTCATGCTACATTCACCTGTACCCTGTAGATTCTGCTTTTAAAATATATGTCATGTGATCTATTGTTAAATCCAAGAAAGTCACATTAATTTACAAGTTACTGCCTTAATCCATCTGAGTCAGATTAATTACAAACGATCTTCGTTGAACAAATAAAGATACACTGTACTGGAATCCCCGAAACTTCCTCACTGACTGTTTTCCTGTGTCTCAGAATTGCAGCCTCAATCAATGCAGTAACTTCCTGTTCCATATTAAACAAAGCTCCGGTGTTTGCCATTCTCAGTTCCTCCGGCACCATCCCTGTATCCATTAAAGAAACGATAATGATGGACTGTTATCTGAGACTCCCGTTGACTCACTGTGCAGGGAAACCTGACTGACTCGGAGCAATTATATCAAGCTTCCTGGTTTTGTGGCTGTGCTAAATCACAAGTCAATACAGCAGTTGGATGAGCATGGTGGCTGTGGCTAATTGGAAATAATGCTCAAAGCAGAGTAAGACAAGGCAATAATTCCGTGAGCATTCAAGTGAGTGTGCAGACTACAGGTGTAATCCAGGAGCCTGGTGTATATGCCTTAGCAAAGTGTTCTTTCATCAACATTACAAAAGAGTTGTCAGTGAACCCTGAGCTGCAGCATTGAAGTACCGAAGCGTAATCTCAATGGGTCGGAGCTGTGCTGCGATGGCAAGGCGAGGCTACCGTATGACAGATGCCAGCATTGGTGAGTGTAGAGAACCCGCCGCTTCTATCTGTGCTGTGTCCCCCGAGACATTGGTGTCCAAGATAGAAGTCTGCAGGAGCGATGGGCGAGATGGAGTCACCAGTTACCAACTCTGACTTTCAAGTTAAATTCTCAATATTGAGTTTCCTCACAGTGGGAGGGATGATTTGAAGCTACAAATTGTGAGGAGATATCTACATTCATGCGTCTGTTGATAATCAGTAATGAATCAGTCAGCAGCTGACCACTATCTTGCTGAAATCCTGTCAGAAAGAACAGTACAGCACAAGGACTGGCCATGCGGACCACCAAGATGTCAACTGACATATGATGCCTTCCGGAACGTATAAAAAGACCTATCATTTTATTCTTTTTTACTGCTGTTGTTGTCAAGATATCTCTTCGCCATTGCTATTGGAGCTTCTTCCACAACCTCCATGATCAGTGCATTTCAGGCTCTTTCACATTCTGTCTGGAACAGAAAAAAAAAACTTACTTCTCATATATCCGTCAAACTTTCCCACTTTTACGTACAAACTATGCCCCCGAGTAATTGTCAAATTTAATCTGAACAACGTCACCCACTGTCTATTCTATCCATACCTCTCAGGGTTTTGTGAACCTCCAGCAGGTGGCTCTTAGCCACTGATATCCAATTGAGAACAAGCCAATTTTGTTCAGTTTCTCTCAGGACGAATATCCTCCCAATTGCAGAACATCTTAGTAAACGCTTTTTTAAAAACCTTCTCCAACACCTCTACATCCTTTTGCTGATCTTGTTACCAGTATTCTACATAATATCCCAAAACTAGCCGAAATAAACTCCCATCCAGCTGCAACATGACATTCCAATTTTGATATTCTATGGTATGATTGATGTATGCAAGCATGTGATAGATCTTCTTAACCACACTGTTCATTTGTGTTGCCACATTCAGGGAAATGTGGACCTGCATGCCCAGATCCCTTCGGATGTTGAAGGTACTTAGGGTTCTTTCATTTACTGTATTAGTTTACCCTGCAGCAGACCTTCTAAACTGCATCACGACGCAGTTGCCCAGGTTAAATTCTATTTGCATTTTCCGAAACAAGTCTCCAGCCTATTTAGATCCTGTTACATTATCTGCCAATCATCTTCACAATCCGCAAATCCGCAATCTATTTAAACGTTTACAGTTAGAAAAAAACACCCTTACATCACTCCACCGTCTTCTTTGATCTAACAGTTCTGGATCCACTTTTACAACGGACCGCTGATTCAATTTTAATTTGCTTTATGTATGAGCCTGCCATAGGAACCGTATCAATGGACTTGAAAAGTCCATATGGCGAACATCCAGCTCTATGCCCTCATCAATTACCTTTGTCACTTTCGCAAAATATACAATGTATTTTGTGAGGCACGATCTTCCCCAGACAAGCCAAGTTGCCTTTCGCGAGTCAGTCAATGTTTTTCGCAATGTGAGTCAGTCCTATCTCCATGAATCTTCAATAATGTTCCTAACACTGACGCAAGACTCATGACCTGAAATTTATTCGCTTAACCCTTTTGCCCTTCTTCAACTAAGGAAAGAAGATTAGCTATTCTCCAGTTCTTTGCAACATTTCCTGTCACTGAAGAGCATATAAACAGTGCACACAAGGCCCCAGCAATTCACTCGCTTGCTTACCGCAGTATCCTTCAATTTATTGCGTCACATTCTGGAGACTTGACTACTTCAATGCTTTTTTCGAAACGGACAGCATATCCGTTTTTAAATGTCGAAAGGCTCTGGAATGTCAGCACATCCTTCTCTAGACTCACCATCCAACCTGTCCTTCTTCCTTTTTGAAAACCGGTGCAAAGTACTTCACATTCTTTCTCCACGCATTCATTTCCTCATTTATCCATCAGACGGTTTGCACGTTCCTTGGCTACCCTCTTAAGCCCGATAAACCGGTTTAGGATTTTCCTTAATACTGTTTGCCAAAGATATATTATGTTGCCTTTTCGCCCTCCTAACCCCTTGTTTACGTATTTTCTATTTTTATTTCTGTTTTTGAGGCCTTCAATTGTCTTCTGCATCCTAACGTTTAGATGCGCTTCCTTTCTCTATTGACTGAGCTCATCGTTTCTCGAAAGTCCTGGTGTTTTTCAATCTTGTCATCGTTACCACTATGTCTCAGTGACTAGATGTATATCGGAAACGCAGTAATATCACGGATGTTCTGATGGGCATCTCAATCAACTCTCCCAGACTCATCACGACAGCCCACATTGGTGAAGTCCCTTTAATGTTCAATTCAAATTCAGAATCATATACAAACCTTCTGCATCTACAGCTAGCTTCTGTTGTTTGCCTTTTATGTTCCTTCCTCTACTTATTTTAGTTTTCTGCATTGAAAATAAATCTGCTGAAGATTGTTTCATGTACCTTGCCTACATCATTTCACACACACTATTTGCTTCCTAATTTCTTTTTGAATGTTACCCCGCCACATTCCACACTCCTCTCGACTTTCTGCAGTATTGAGTTCCCACAGTCTGATAGAAGTTCTCCTGTTCTGTTTGCTTGTGTCCAAACTTCCGGGGAGCTCTGCATTTAACAGCCTACCATTTCATATGTGAGAACACATTTTCTCGGAACGACTTTAATCTCCCTTCATAATACCAGCCATGTCTCTTATTCTGTTTAATCTTCTCGTTCTTGTTTCCTGTGCACTTGAATGAAATCTTTTCTCAGTTAAATAAAATGGAATTCGGTCATACAAAGACTCCAGCTTTTATCTAAATATGTCCTTGACATACTTATGTTTGAATGAAATGAATGATGACCACTATTCCCCACTTACTGCCCGTTTTCTTCCAGGTGGCAGTGGGAATGAGTGTGAATGGTCCCCTGTGAGAAGTTCCACGGTCATCACACCTGCGGGTTAGTGTCGTTAGTGGACGGAGGGCGTGATTATGGACGGGGCCCATTTAAGTGGTGTGCTTAATCTTTAATTGCGTCAAACTGTTTGAGCACTATTGGAGTTGCATTCATTCAGTTATTCCAACGTATTCCGAACTTGGTGATAATAGACAGGCTTTGGCAAGACAGGAGAAAATTTGCGAGCAACAGGATTCCCAACTTCTGTTCTCATGTTTTCACCATAGCAGTGATATGGTCTTGGATATACCTGAGAATGTTAGTGCCAATGAATTCAGGAATGGTACTATCTTTGAATGTTGAATAGCGATGATGAGATGCTTTATTATGGTCATTGTTGGCGTTTGTATCGCACAGATGTTAATTGTCACTTGTCAACCCAAACCTGGCGGTTGTTCGAGTATTTCTGCATTTGGACTGAATTTGTGATCTGAGGAGTTGAAAGTTACAAACACATGAGGAAACCTCATCACATCTGACAATGCGAAGGAGCCAGCTTGCTGATACCTGGTGTTCCACAGTGCCTGATGCCCTTGTTCCTCAAGATGGCAGTGTTTTTAGAAGGTGCTGTCTCATAAGTTGTGGTGCAGTGAATATTGCAGATGATACGGACTGATACGACTGAGCGTCAGTGGTCGAGGGCACGGTAGGTCGTGGAATTGATAGCAATTAAATGGGCTCCTTTTGTCCTGGATTAGTCCTGGGATGTAAACCATCAAAGGCTTTGGCGAGTCAGCAGGTGAATTACTCACTGCAAAATTACTGGCTTCTGACCTGCTCTTGAGGACAGTGTTATTTGTATGCCAAGTGCAGGACAATTTCTGGTCAATGATATCATCCAGAATTCTGATGCTGATAAATACTGTGCTGGGGTCTCAGTGATGTTAATGCCATTGAAAATCAAAGAAGGAATGGTTCGCTTCTTTATTATCTTATTTGTCTGATATTTATGCGGAGTGATCATTACTTTCCATTTGTAAGACTAAACCTGAATATTTTCCATGTCTTGTTGCATTTGACATGGACAGTTTCAGGAATTGTATAATCAATGAACATTCCCACGTCTGATCTTATGATGGAGAGAGGGTCATTGCAGCAGCTGAAAATGGTTGACCTTCAGACAATCACTTCCCTGAAGAATGGCTGCCGAGTTGTCATGGTGTTCCTATTCCTGATACTGACAACAATCATTTTCTTTTGCTCATGAAAATTCCACCCCCCAGATTCCGATTAAGTATAATGTTACCCCGTTTCCTATTGTTACACACTGTTGAATGGTATTTTGGTGTTAAGAGTAATTACTCTCACTGCTCCGTCAGAGATCCATTTTGTTGAACAAAACTTGCAATTGGGTCAGATGCTGAGTGAGCCTGATGGGACAATAACTGAATGACACTGCTCAGGTTATTGCTGTTTCGTCACATTATTGCTGACATCCTCCTTCATATTTACATGGTAGACTGTACACCAATGGTTCATTGACTGGCTGCAATGCAAGTGCCCTGCTTAATTGTTTAAATGACATACTTGGGCATGATATCACATTGTTGGTTGACGTGAGCGTTCGTGCTGAAATGGAACTGCTTGGCTTGAGATGTGGTAATCTCTGGAGTTAAATCACAATTTTCAGTGCCTCCAGCCACTGATATGGACATCGTGTGGAGTGAATCGAATTGTCTGAAGACTGAGGTCTGTGACGCTGCGGCCTACTGAGGGAGGCGGAAATGGATCATCGGAACAGCCCTTCTGGCTAAAGATTGTTACAAATGAAGCAGCTTTATTTTTTTTTCCCTGATGTGCCACAGTCCCCCATAACTGGGGATTCCATTGCTGGAGAGCAGCCTGCTCTTCCAATGGTGACTTTCATTGCCCATTAACTTTTATGACTAAATGTGGCAAGACCACACCGATAGATCTGAACCATTATCTGGGTGATCACTGAACTCTGTCCATGTCCTGCTGCAGAGCTTTCTCGCAACCACAGGATGCATAATCAATGCCGACTGCTATATCTACTACATATCATGGAGCTGACCCCTCTGCCTGGCTGTGTCGTGTCAGTAGGACAGAACCTACTAGAGAATGTGTGGCGTTGCCTGGGAAATAGTCCTTTCCACAGAATCCTGCTTTAGAGACAGTAGCTGACTGATGATTGATGAGTCAATAGAAAATACATGTTAGATTCCTTCACATTTCATACCTTTCGCACAACGAAGATTTAATACCACTTTATTTCTTACACAGTTTAAAATAAACAAAACATAATTGTTTTTCAGTTGAAAAAATTGTAGTGATCAACAGTTAAATTATCAGAGTACACATCTAACTGTTGCGCAGTTCAGTGACTGCAATAAGCACTGAGTCACGTTCAAATCGGTGAACGCAAGCTGTTGAAATTACTTTGACAAACAACCCTGAATTCAGACACAGTGCTACTGGGCCTCACCTCGACCTTCAAAATCTGTCCAGGCAGCTTTCAAACTGGAGCTGGATAGTTATTCACACAATCTCTCAAAACAAACCACTCAGAAACATACCTGACGAACATGGAAATGTGTGGGGCAGACTGTACAATGGACAGGCACAGGACTCTGTGCTGGCCGTAAAGCAGCTCAAAATTCAATAATCACTTGACAATAAGTATATCCTGCAGGCTTGTCTATTCTTTTGTGCCACCTAAACACTGTAATTCTACACCTTGAGCAAAATCCTGAATTAGAGTGTTATTAAGGAGATGGACTCCTGCAGTCCATGGCATCTGACATTGAATCCATCATTCACCATATCCGGTGCACGCGATCTCCACGACATCACTATCCAAACAGAATTATGCAGCTCCATTAATGGCCAGCACATTCCCAGCCCAGCGTCATTTTTACATGGCTCAGGATACAAATTTCTGTGTAAAAGCTTTCAACATTGTTCAGACCATTAACATTAAAGGCATTCTTTGCTTATATACACTTTTTGATTTTCCAATAAGCTCAAAATCCACTGATGTTTTCAGTTCATTATAAGGCAACAACATAATGAAAACAGAGCACAAATAATGTAAAGTTCTTTGAAAAGATTATTCTTATTACCACAGCCCAAACCATATTATTATCAAATGCAAGTGATTGGAAAATATGCAGTTATTTTCGCTTGTACTCATGTAGCATGCTAATATTCACACAATCGTTTAGGTCGCAACAATATTACCGAGTGTCTCAGCATTCTCCAGTCAGATATGAGTACATTTTCAATTGCTTCTGTCTATCTCACAGCTCAGTAATGTGATATGTGAATATGAGTGTCTGTGTGAAACTAGGTGTGCAAGTGATGCCTCTGACAGACTGACAGATTGCTTCAAACAACGTACCCTTCAACTGTTCACAACAAGCAAGGCACTGACTGGACCCAACCAGCCTGTGCTCACAAAACCCAAAACTCTGTGCCCAATTTTCGTCATGCAGAGACAATATTGTTCGTTGTAATTTATTCATAGAATGTGATTGGGTCAGTATTCATTGTCCATCCCTTGTTGCCCTGCATTTCGTCCTATCTCTCTCACGCCTGCTTCAACCTCTCCACCCCTCCCCGTCCCTATGACCGCATCCAGCCGTGCCATTCCTCCTTTCATCTGTCACCTCTTCCAGGCCCTCCAAACCTCCCTCTCTCTCTCTGACATCCTCCAGCCTCTGCGACATTCCCTATCTCTGTAACATATCTCCAGCCGTAACATCCTTCCCAATCACTGTAACCTCCAGCTGCTACACATCACCACAATCCTGTGAATGAATAAAAACAATCTCAGTGGCGTGCTCCAACACCCGCATGCCTTGATGTTTCTGAAACATCCTCCAGTCAAAATCAACGATTACCTCCTCAAGATCCCATTACACTTTGTCTCTGTAAAACTATCCAGCATCTACATCGCTCCTCAATGCTTTCTTCATCCCTACTCCGTTCTAATCATCTCCCAGGAAAATCCTCTCGCATTTACTTCGCTTTGTGTCACTTCCAACCTCCATATCCATCCCTATCTCTGTAATATCCCTAAGCCTCTCCAAACCTCCTTATCTCTGTACAGTCTTCCAGACACGACACAACACGCTGCCTATATTGTCTCACCCAAATCAATGTGCCTCCAGCCCCATGCACCCCTTCCTATTTCTCTGACTTCCTTCAACACCTTTACCCTTCCCTGTCTCCCTGTCTCCAGAATCTCTACCTGTCCCTCCACCTCTCCTGATATGTCTGATCTCCTCCAGCCTTTTAAACAATTCCTATATATCTAAAAGCCAGAACAGACAATGTTCCCGATCAATCTCAACTCTTTTAGACCCACACCTCTTCCGATCTTTTTAACATACTCCAGCCTCTACACCCCTCTCTATCTCTCCAATCTCCAGCCCCTACCCCCTCCTTCTATCTGGTGCAGAGCAACAGAGGAGATCAGTCACTCATCAAATCAATCACATATAGTTTGGTATGGATTGGACAATGCTCATGAAAAATACGCCTCGGTACAAAAGATTCCCCTCCTTTCAATTTACAGAGGTTCCCCTCTCTGAAACTTCTGCTTCATCTATTGTCATTGTTGCAGACCCAGATTCACTGTCAGTACAGACCCCACATCTCACCCAGAGATGGCTCACGAAATCCTCCGGTCCCCCTGACTGCAATGCTTCCCAGGAGAAAGTGAGGACTGCAGATGCTGGAGATCAGAGCTGCAAATGTGTTGCTGGAAAAGCGCAGCAGGTCAGGCAGCATCCAATGAGCAGGAGAATCGACGGTTTGGACATAAACCCTTCTTCCTGTTTGCCCAAAACGTATTCTGAACCTGATAGTTATTCTGCACAAACATTCTGTGGGCAATGGGATTTCCTCCTGGAACCGATGGATTGGCCGGATTTACTTTGATTCAGACAGTGGGGAATTTCCATTGAATCATCAATAGGAATCCTCTACTTGTGGTAAAGAACATGAAAAGTTTTCAGTTCCCCCAATTTGGTGTGAGGAGGAACAAGGAACGACAGAGCGAGCAGTAGACCATTCCCTCTCAGGCAGGTTTAATTTTCACACTCTTTGACCTGAAACATACAATAATGTTACTCAACCCCCAAATTGGAACATGTTGAGGAAAGCGGGAGGAGCTATTACTGCGCCACAGTTTGGAATGTTTGACTGGCTTCGTCCCTTGCTTTGTAATTACGTAAAGAGCTGAATGGCTTCATTCTATCCTATGTTACTCCTGTGGAACAGAATTGTCGTCTCCTGTCTCCTGACTGGTTGAATGGGATCTTCCTCTCACTGCGCAACAGCATTGAGGGCTTGAGTGAGAGAGAAACGCATAGAGTTGGCCATTCGGCTCCGTGAGTCTGTTGCCCATTCAGAATGTTCATTTTTGATAAAATTATGTCTGAACATTATTTGCCCAGTAATTATTGATTACAATGCCCAAAGGTTATTTGAGATCAGCCTTGAATATCTACAAAGACCCAGTCTTCACTGTTCCTTGGGGATGAGCGCACTACAGACAGCACAGTACAGAAGAGAAAGGGACATCCTTATCTCAATCGGGGATACATTATGGTAAAGGTGTGTTGAACTTACACTAACGAACGAACTATTTTGACACTCACAAACAACAATTAGAAACAGATATACACAATTCAAGCCCATAAACCTATCCCACATTACCATTGCATCCCCAGTGAAATATTCAACGCCTTAATTAACTCTGGATTCTGAGGACACCTTTTAAGATCCCATAATACCATAAGAGAATAAAAAGGAACAGAATGCGGTCATTTGTACCACTACGTCCGCTCTGCTGCCCGATAATGGTTGTGATGTTTCTCAGCACCGTTCTCCTGCCTTCCCCCCATAATGCTTGATCCCTTATAAATGAGAAACTACTTTATTTCCGTATTTAAAAAAATACTGTTTCTGTATGACTCTGTGATTAGGGTTTTGTGTATGTGTGTCTGTATCTGTGTTCTTCTGTGTCATTGTGTAAGTACCTGTTCCATATGCCGCCTTAATTATCTGCTGCACCTGCAAACCAACTTATTGTGATTAATGCACAAGGACATTCAGGAACCTCCGCACTGCAGCATGCTGCAATGTTTTTACGATTTAAATAATAGTCCAATTTGCTGTTTGTTATGAAGGTGTACGTGCGTACTGTACACCTAAGAGAGCGTGAAACCTCGCAAGCAAAGACTGAAATCACAGAGTGTGCTGAACAATTAAAAAATGCAACATTTGGTTTTGAAAATAATAACTTTAGCTGCGTTGCCATCGTACACATCGAATTCCAATTTGAACAATCAGTTTATATTATGCCTCAACATACTAAATTGCAATCGAATTTGGATTTTAATATTTTGATGATATCAAACCAATTAGACGATTTGATGTTTTGGGGTGTAATATCAGGCACTTTAATCAGTTGCGTGAACGACAAAGAACAGCGAAGTATCAGCCGACTGCTAACAGAATAGCTCTTTGAAAGGTATGTGCCTATTAGAAATTTGTGCGGCTGAAGGCCGAAGAATAGATGACGCAGGAAAATCGGCTAAGAAAATCGGCTGAGGAAAATACACGCAGGAAAAATGAGAGAGGAAAATCGACAGAGGAAAGTCGACATCGAGAATCGAAAAAGCTGGCGAGCTTTGAAATGTGTTCTTTTTTTATTGTAAATCTCTTACAGTGTTTTAACAAACCAGTATTGTGGAGTGGAAAGTAAATGATAGGTTTAAGGGAAAGATTTGCAAATAGTCGTTGTCTCATATTCTCTTTTGAACTTAAAGAATGAAATTGTTGGTTTTGTTGTCTTCAAGTGGTGAAATTTGGGATAGTTCTTTGCCTCTCCAAATTTAACAGATTACAGTGCGAGGTGAGCTTTTCTGTCTGTCTGATTTCAATTAGCAGAGGGATTTACCCCGCATCGTAACATATTATTCAGAACTAAATGGATGACCTCACGTTTACAATATTGCCCTACAGATTGCAGCACAAAACGTTGGAAGTTAGAGAAAGTGCAATAAAATTCATCTCCAACTTCAGAAATGCTTCACTCCGAGGGTGCTGGATGCAATCGCAGTGGAAATGCACTTTAATGTACAAATTTGTGTTGGGAATACAGTCCAAGGACAGAACATTTTCAAGTTGCAGGTCATGCATAATCATTACTCTACATATGAATATTCCACTCGGAGGGTCTTCAGTAGAATTAGATTCTTCACTAAATAAGCCTGTTGTGTAATTGTATGTATGCTTGTGAACTGATGGTGCTGTCAGTTTAATTTGAGCTGTGCACTGCTGTCCTCCCCCATCCCTCTATGTTTGAGCCCTTGATGGTTTTCAACCTCTGCCACCACGTGTCCTGGAGGGTCGGAGGGCCAGCAGAGAGAGACATTGCATCTCCTTAAACAGTGACTGCCAAACCTTCAATTTACTCTCACACATAAAGACACTGGCACGTATATAGAAATGGGGAGTCTGTCGGAAATACTCTTGATCCGTGATTAGTTTGTCAATGCTTCATTCACTCACTTATTTGTGTCAGGAAATCTGTTATTTGGTTATCAGTGCGTCACTATTAACTGGCTATGTGGAAGTTTTATCCTTGCTAATACATTTGAGTGTGTCAGCATTTCAGTTGTTCGATGTGAAGTCCGACTCTCGTCCAATTTCTATGCTTGCACACAACAATCCTTGAAGAATGGCAACGTTTTTGATGGACAGTTTGGAATGGTAACAGTGCAGTGACAAGTTGGTGCATTGTTCAGGCATATGGCAGATAAGGATCAATGAAGAGCTGTGTGTGATGACGTACGTTGAAGATAAAATCAATAGGCTGTACAGTTATAAAGCGAGTGCAGAAACAGAGAGCCCGAGGTGTGTATCATCGCAGGTTATTAAAGCTGTCAAGATAAATGTGGAGAGCAGTAAATATCACAGTTTAGTTTCAGGAGCTGAGCTTTTTACAGAAGGAGGTGTAGGAGGGAGCCTCTGTACTCCATTCCTGGCAGGTGGCTCGTGTCAGGGTCCTCTCCACATGGTGGGGGAAGGGCATCTGACGAACCGCCATTTGGCATTCCACTACCCGGCTGGGCACTGTCGCTCCTATTACAAGCAGTTTCTCCTGGAATGGGAAAAAGGGAGGCAGGAAAAAATGAGGGTGGCATTGCTGTTAAATGCCGGTGTAGGTGGGGCGGACATGGTGAGGTGTCCGGAGGGAATCAGTCCATAGGGTTGTATCCACGTTGTATTAATGTTCTGGGGTGTCTAGTGGAAGCGAGAGAGAGAGAGTGAATGAGAGAGCGAGGGAAAGAGAGAGAGAGAGAGAGAGAGAGAGAGAGTATTTGCTGCACGCAGGACTGAAAGTGGTGGAGCATGAGCCTTGTTCAGGGGGAATTGCCATTCCAGATATACAGTGAGTATCAGGGAGCATAGCGGATATGGTGACACTTATCCTGGCAGAGCGGGGAAGGTTATTGATGCTTGTACAGTATTTTTAGACATGTCTTCAGACCGCAAATAACACACTACGCTGCGTAGTTAACTCAGACAATGCTTGGTGGAAAAGGTGGTGTACCCACTTCTGTGAAGAGAATGACACTCCTCTGTACTCGCCCATCCACCGGGACCACCGTGCCCCTATCGACAAATCGTGGTGTCATTGTTCCCATCTGCCATGATCGGGTAAACCGCACGGCAGCTGCAAACTGAGAAAGCTCAACCGTTTGCCCATTTGCCTTTTAAAGATGGCACCACTGCCAGGGATCACGTCAAATTCAGGGGTATCTGGGCGATGGTGTGTACCTCCAGCCATGATAGGTGGGAGAATCGACCTGGCATTGAATGAGGGGTACCCCATAGGTTGGGGTAGGTAAAAATGAGTTAAGTTGGACAAGATAGTGCCAGGATACTAGCTCAACGTCGTGCAGATTATCACTCCGTCATATCCAATGAAACTGACACTGAGATATATTATTATTAGATTCAGCTCAATGAGTCGACGATCGTGCCGACCCCACACCCAGTTAGGAAGCTGAAGAAGAAATGCTGATCCAAAACTTTCCATCATCTGAACTCACACCCAAGTCCCATTCACCCATAATTCCTGGGAATACTGTCCCATGATGCCGGATGCAATCACAATGCCTTCATTTCAGCATTCTGCAACCTGCAAACACATCCTTCCATGATACTGTCTCAGAGTCTCCCCATTTCTCTCTATTTCCCAAATCACTCCCATTTGTTGCTGTTGCTGAATTCGGGGGTGGAACCTTATCTCACGAAGATCCTGTACAGTTGCAGCAGCACTTTACCAGCCTGTTATAAGGTTCCCACCCAGGTTGGAGCAGTCTCATCTCTCTGGGGCAACACAGAGCAATGCTGAAAGATCATTGTCCTTCTCTCCTCCACCAGCATAACAGGAGATCTGGAGAAAATCTCACAATGCCGCTTGAGAAGAACGGGTAAGATGTGGTGAGATAATATTCATGTTGAGATATGCCTCGCCAAACATCTCGCCTGAATCTACCATTAACCTAGCCAGAGCCCACGTCACTCAGATTCCACAGAATCTGTTGAGGAGTTCTTAGGAACAGCAAGGAGAAGCAAACATTCAGGAGAGTTCCGTATCAAATTGAAAGCTGCAATACAAATGTTGGCTATGTTATAAAACAGGAAATTAGACATACATGTTTGTGTGTACTGCAGTAATAATGGACTGCTTCAAGTTACATCGAACCAGTGTTTCCCCAAGTGAATGTTAATGTTGAGTGTGTATGAGCCGGGTTGCTTTTGTAGTATGTTGAGCACCGAGCTGTTGATCAGAAAATTTTGGAATTAGTGTTGTGTGATCCGAAGAGCAAATTGAATACTTTGCTCTTGAGGATTTTTGGGGAATAGTGATCTTAATATATTGAATTTTACATGACGTCTGAATGCAAGCAGTTCTTTTTCTTATATTACGGGTATATACCTGAGTCGTGCAGGCCATTAAGATACAAGAGTAAAGTTGGTTTTAATGAATTTGGAAAGTACATTAAAATGACTTAATGAAAGACAGGCAATATCTGTTATTTACAGAAGCACTGGAAGGTCTGTAATATACCGATATCCCTCCAAAGCATAATTCGCAAAAGTCAAAGGTGACTCAACGATGATGAACAAAAGAAGTTAAAAATTACATTAGATCGAAGAAAGTGCCTTAGGAAAGGGTCATATATTGTGCATTTATTGACATTTTGGATGCAACAAAAGAGGACTGATAAACTGATAAGTAAAGTATAAAGAAAACAGCAATATAACTAACCAGAATCAAATGGAGTGACGAAAAACCTCTATGAATATTTGAAAATAAAATAAAAACAAGTTCAAATGTGGAACAGTGAATGTGTGGACAGGATAATGTTTTGCGAGAACAGAAAAATGATAGGGAAACTAAACAGTACTTTTATATCTGCCTTCACGGAGTAAGGTCAAGAATATCTCCCAGAAATACCAAGTGACCATGGGACTTGTATAACTAAAGATTAAAATCAGTGACGAGGTAGCATTTGAAAACATAACTGCATTGATAAGCCTGACAGACCAAATGTACTTCATACCAGAATTTCAGAGAAAGCAGAAATGGAGATAATAATTGCATTGGGAATCATTCTATTTTTCCGTATTCAATTTAGAAAGTTCTAAATGCATTCTAAGGATTTACAAAGTGAAGAAGAGGGAGAATGGTGAACTACAGACCAGTTAACTTGTTGTTCACAGTGGGGAATCTGTCGGAATTTATTATAAAGAATGTGATATTGGACACTTGGAATGTTATTGCATAGTCTAGAGAATGATGCTAGATTTCTGAAACGGAAGGCAGCATTTACCAATTTATTGCATGAAGATGGCTCTTGTCGATATAAACAATGGAGAACCAGTGGACGTGGTCTATTTGTATATCAGGAGGATTTTTAAAGAATTTATATAGTAAGTTAGCCCTAAAACAAGAAAGAAAATTGTATTGGGAGAAACATACGCAAATGGGGGAAGGTAAAAGTTAAGTTTCCCTTTGTTTGAAGGGAATCAGAATATAGGCGATGAAGGGCTCTGTGTTCTCTCTCCACACATGATGTCTGAGTCTCTGCGATCTCCAGCATGTGTTGGTTTCAGTACAGATTCCAGCTTCTGAAGTAATTTGCACCGACTCGGAGTAAAAATGTTCTGCACCAGTGACACTGAATGTTGGTGAGTCTGTACCTGGAGTATTGAGTACAGCTTTGATTTCCTGATCCAAGTGAATCATACTGATCTCATATACTGAATGGACATTTTCCAGATTAATCCCTCGGATAGCAAGATTGTCTAATGAGGGAACTCTGCCTGTATGCTGTAGAGTTTCAGAGAATGAAAGGTGATCGAAATGAAACTTTCAAAATATCACTCAGAGGGGAGTGACGAACATAGGGGCATTGAAAGGTGAGAGAAAGATTAGCGAGGATTTCAAATATTCCACAAGAACATCAAGCAGAACAGAATAACCAGCGAACAATCAGGGCCCATTAGAAACCAAGGGGGCAATCTGTGTGTGAAGCTGGAAAATATTGATGGATTGTGACATGAGAGCTTCCCATCAGTTTTACTTGGGAGAATGAGGGGGCAGATACATAGTTCAAGAAGATGGACTGGGAAGTTCTTCAACAGATGGATTTAAGATGCGAGCAGGGATTGATGGTTTTGGCTGGTATAAAATTGGACAAGTCCTCAGGTCTGGATGAGTTGTTTCACAGGCTGCTGTTGGAGGCAAGGGAGGAGAGGCACTGATTCAAATGTTTAAGTAGGATCCTGTCACATAGGAGGTGCTAGAGGACTGGAGCCTTTACAGAAGTGCGGGTGGAGGTAGACCAGGCAACTGTAGATCAGTATCAGATCAGTGTCAAGGAAACTACTGGGTAAAATAGGGAAGGAGAAAATTGATCTTCATTTAGAGAGGCAATGTTTGATCAGGATCACCAGCATGAAGATATCAGAGGGAAGTCGTACCGAACGAATTTTATTGATTTTCTTTTGAAGAGGTCATTTATATGGTTTTTCAGCAAGACCTTTGTCAAAGCCCCGCATGGGAAACTAAAGAACAACTTACAATGTCATTCTGTCAAGTCTAATTTAGTAAGTTATATTCAAATTGTATAACTGACAGGAGACAGAGAGTAGAAAATTGTTTGTGCGACTCGAGACCAGTCTCCCGTGGCGTACCACAG
The DNA here is from genome assembly GCF_037043375.1 of Chiloscyllium plagiosum. Classification (NCBI taxonomy): domain Eukaryota; kingdom Metazoa; phylum Chordata; class Chondrichthyes; order Orectolobiformes; family Hemiscylliidae; genus Chiloscyllium; species Chiloscyllium plagiosum. The sequence goes on along the minus strand of NW_028270188.1, from coordinate 30,002,141 downwards.
GGTTCAGTGCTGTGTCCCTTATTATTTGTGGTAGTCAGAAATGATTTAGATGTAAATGTGGAGGGGAGGTTGGGTAGAGTGTGTTAAGTAAGTTTGCGTTTAGCACAAAGATTGTCCGGGTGGTTGTCAGTGAGGAGAATGGTTTTATGTTACAGCAAGATACAGACGGAATGAGCAGATGTGCAGAACAATGGCAGATGGAATGTAACCCTGATAAATATGAGGTGATGCACCTTGGAAGAAGAAACCAGACAGGGTAGGACTCAATGAATGATAGCACACTAGGAAGCTCAGAGAGTGCTTCTCGACACATCCCTAAATGTCACTAGGTAGGGTAATAGATTAGTTCAGAAGTCACATGCGCCTGTCGGCATAGCCATTATTCATCGAGACGTAGATTGTAAGAACTTTACAAAATTTTGATTCAGCCACAGATGCAATACTGTGTGGAGTTCTAGGAGTCACATTATGGAAGTATGCGATTGCAGTGGAGGGGTTGCAGAGGAGATTCATCAGGATGTTCCCTGGGATGGTGCATATCAGCTACGGAGAGAGGCTGGATAAGATTGGGTTGTTTACCTTGGAGCAGAGAAGGCTGACGGGACGTGATTCAGAAGGATGGGATTCCAAGAGGCATGGACAGGGTAGATAGACAGCAACTGTTCCATGTTGTAAAAAGGGACAAGAACAAGGGAGCACACTTTTAAAGTGAAGGGGTGTTGGGTCAGTAGTAAACTTCCTGAGAGGATAGTTGTGATGAGTAACCTCACAACCGTTAAAATGTACTTGAAGTATCATAACATTTATGGCTACAGATCCCATGTAAAAGTGCGATTAATGTAGATCGTATTGCTTTTCTGACAGTACAGATTATATGCTTCTGTGATTGTTTGATTATGGACTGTGAAAGCAGTTAAGAAGATAAGTGGTGCGTTGACTATCATTTCAGGGGGACTTGAGTACAGGACTAATGGCGTCTTACTGCAGCTGCACAGAGCCTTGGTGAGACCCCAGCTCAAACATTGTGCTGTATTGTCTGCAGTTTTAGTGTCCTTACCTAATAAAGGACAAACTGACATTGAGGGGGAGCAGTGAAGGATAACCAGATCAATCTCTGGTATGACAGGCTTGTTGTGGGAGCAGAGTTTGAGGTGACTGGGCCTGTATTCCATGAGCTTTAGGAAAACGAGTGAAATATATAAAACCCTGACAGGGGGAGACAGTATCGAAGCAGGGATGATGATTCCCCAGTCTGGGGCGTCTAAAACAAGGGCCCACAGTTTTAGGTACAGGCAGGCCACTCTGCATTGAGATGAGAATAAATGTCTGCATTCAGAGACTGATGAACCTGGGGAATTCTCTCCCAGATCAGGCTGTGGAAGACAAGGCACTGAATATAAATAATGATTTTTAGACAGGAAATGGATGGGAAGAGAGCAGGAGAATGGTGTGGCGATAGAGGGCTAGCGATCATTACAGCTTGTTCTCTGATAACGCGGCAGCTGTGTTCCTGTGTAACACCGAATTATAGAAAGCAGTGCAATATAAATAATGGGGGCTATGGGGAAAAGCGGGTATGGAGTGAACGCCCAATAATGTCAGGAAAAATCAAAACAAAAATGATAGTCAACGAAACACAAACAACAGTCTATGTAAATTTTTAAACCATATATTGTAATGTAATAGTGCTGTAAATGTACCACTTTCACACGACAGTTAATGATTTCAGCACTGTACCTTTTATAGAGGTCTTCACCAGAAAGCACGCGAGCTGACTGACCACGTGATGCTGCTGCGGGTTTACAGTGAGAGTAGATTCCCGATAGTATGTAAAAGGCCCTTCGGCCCAACAAGTCCACATCACCCTCCGAAGTGTAACCCGCACAGACCCATTTCTCGACCCTATATTCACTCGTGACTAACGCTCTGGCCAATTTAGCATGACCAATTCACCTGACCAGCACATCTATGTGGGAGGAAACTGGAGCACCCGGAGGAAACCCACGCAGACACAGGGAGAACGTGCAAACTGCACACAGACAGTCACCCAATGAGGAAATTGAACCCGCGTCCCTAGTGATAATCACGAAGCCACTCTGCTGTCCCAAGATTTCTCCCCAAGATTTTTCCCCTGGTTTGAAATAAAGTTTCTTCTCAATGTCGACTACAATTCCCAGTTCTGGATGCAGGTTTGCTCGCTGGAAGGTTCATACATGGAGAACCTCAACATGTGCCACATATCTTCTCAAAACTCGATAACAATTCCCAGTTACAGTCTCAGTTTCAAGGCTTGCAGAACGGATTACATTCCTGGATTAGCTGAACATATCGAGGGTGCATTTGGCAGACAGAGGATCCTGAGGCTGGGTTTTGCTGTTCAGCTGGGGCCGGGAATGGAATCACGTCACAGTGAACAGGAGCTCGCTTTATAAAGAAAGGTGCACAATTCATAAACGTATTGCAGCCAAATCGTTTTTAACAAACCCACATTATTGGAGAACGGCCTGTATGTTAAATGGAGGAGCAAAATTGATGGACCGACGGGACTACAGTAATTCTTATTGTATATGTCCCGATGTTTAAACATACTAAGGGTTATGAACACTGTGTGGGGAAAACTGCATTGAGAACATTTTCACCATGAACGAGAATGGAGAAAGCTCAATGTGTCTAAAGACCTCCTCCTTTCCCGATGTTTCTGTGCAGTCTGTGGGAAAGCTCGAAAACTGTTGTCACAAGGTCTCAGATGTTAGGAAGGAGATCTCTGCAGGATGACAGGACTGTGTTTCCCATTCCCTTTTCCAATGCCGAGGCTGGTACTCGGTGTTCTGTCCGGTTTTATCCTTTAAGACCCGGAACAGTTTGATACAATTGAGGGTCTTGCTTGGCCGATTCAGAGACCATTGAAGAGTTTCTCACATGCCTGTGTGTCTGGAGTCACTTTTAGGCCAGACCAGGAAAGCACAGGAGATTCACTTCTTGAAAGTACATTGGGGAATCGACAATGGCTTCAAGGTCACTGTTACTGACGCCAGATTTTATATCGCGATACGTTATTAATTGTTATTAATTTCCACCAGCTGCCAGAGCATTATCCTGCTCTGGATTTGTAATCCAGTGACAATTCCACAACAGCACGATTTCCTCATGTGGACCTGTCAGAAACAACACTGAGCAGGTTATTTCTATGCTACTGGACAGCTCTGTCAAAAATAACTCCCACCAATGTGACTATCACGACGGGACTGAGGGCATGGTAAGTGGTCAGACTGTAGTCATTCCCTTGTTATGGGACTGGATATAGTTGAGAAATTTTCCACGTGGCCAGGCGGATGTCAGAGTTGGAGCTGGAATGAAACAGCTTCCCCAAGGACACGGCTTGTTGTGCAGCACAAGTCTTCAGTCCTATTACAGGTATGGGGTCAGGGACCATTGCCTTTGTTGTAGCTACTGTGTTCAGCTGTTTCTTCATGTCACGTGCAGCAAATAGAATCGGTTGAAGACTGGCATCTATGAATCTGTGAGCATCATGAGGAGGATGGGGTGGATTATCGACTCAACACATCTGGCAGAGGATGGTGCAGAGACTGCATCGTTGTCTTTTACACTGATGTACAGGGCCGTTCCGATATTTAGGATCGGGATATTTGTAGAGTCCCCTGCTCCAGTATGTTGTTTAATAGTCCATTGACACTGATGACTGAATGAGACAGGACTGCAGAGCTTCGATCTTACCTGTTAGTGATGGGATCATTTCCCCCTCTCCATCAGATGGTAATTCACCTGTTTGGAATGTAACCAGTCAAGTGCGGTAGCTTATTGGGTTGTCATTAGATTTAGATACACGTGGTTCTGACTCTGGCAAGTTCACCCAAACGCGCCACTGAACCATCACTTGGCTTGATGGTATAGATAGACTGATGGATTATCCTGGGGGATAAGTTATGGATTGTGATTATCCATGATTCACCTGTCTATGTACAATCAGATTAAGCCAGCCTCAAAATAATTAATGATTCAGCCCTTCCAAACTTCTGGGAAACGGAATTCCCACTTGAATGAATTCCCACTTTGCGAATTTCTCCTCACGCCGGTTCTGACTTAGGTTGGAGGGTGCCACTGTTTCCCTTTCTGGTCCCACTCCTCCACTGTTCACAGCAGATTTTAAATGTAACCAGGTTGGTAATATGGCCAATGCTAAAGGTTTAAGAAAGGTTCAGTTATCAGAACAACTCAGTTAGATTTCTTTCGTTAGCTACAGGTAATTAATAGAACCTACTGAGGAGAATGATGGATATGTGGTTAGCACTGCTGCCCCAGGTCACGAAGGAGCTGGGTGTAGTTCCAAACCTCAGGTGACCCTCTATGTGGACTTTGAACACTCACCACTTATCTATATGGATTCCCCCCACTTCTCCAGTTTCCTTCCATAGTACAAAGATGTGCAGTTTAGAGTGGATTGGCCATGCTAGATTGCCCATTGTTGAGAGAGCGTCCGCTTCATGGTAACCTCTGTCAGTGTGGGGAATTGAATCTGCTCTGCTGAACTCCCTCTGCATCACAAATCAGCCGTCCAGCAAACTGAGTGGGAGACAGTTTTACTGTTACAGACAGAAACAGTCACAGACAAAGGGCAAAAGAAACGTCCATAACAAGGAAAGTGGTACAATTCAGATAACGGTCAAGATAACAGCTGAGGATAAAAACGTTTTCTGCTTGAAATTGTATTTCATAACGGGACAAGTGTTTGGAAGCAGTGTTTGGCTGAATACAATAATATGAGACAGAATGAGCCAGAATTACTAATTGTGTTTGAATATAACATAAGTGGAGAGAGAGAGGGAGAGAGAGCGAGAGAGATGAAATATTGTTGTATTAATTCCCCTTATCCGCCATGAACGGGATCAACTGTACAGGGTCGCTCCAAAGTGAGAAAGTTCAACGGTTTGAAAGATGGCACCAATAGCAGTGATCACGGAATATCCAGGGGCATCAGTGAGATGGTAAGTCCCTCCAGCCATGTTGGATTGGAGAATTGGGCTGGAATTGAAAGAGTGGAACACTGTGAGATTGAGTGGGTAGTTAATGAGGTGAGTTTGACACGACAGCAGCAAGAAACTAGCTCAGCCTCGAACAGACAATCCCCTGTCACACTCAATAAAAATGTCACTGAGACAAATTATTGTTAGATACAGCCCAATAAGTCGAAGACTCTGCTGACCTCACTCCCAGATACAAATTTGCAAAACAAATGCTCATCCAAAACTCTCCATCATCCTTACTAACACCAACGTCTCCTTCATCTATCTTTACAGGAAATACATGCTCATGTTGCAGAATGCTGTCGGAAAGTCTTCATTTCAGCATTCTTAATTCTGTGCTCTTGCATGAAATTGTCTCTCAATCTCTCCTTCTCTATTTTCCAAAAATCCTTTTTGACTGTTGGTAGTTAAACTGATTTCCTCGCCAACTCACTCTGGCAGGGACTAGGGAATACGGATTAGGGAATAAGGACTCTGTATCAGAGTGATAATGTAATTGGACGGGAAATTCAGAGGCACGGGCTGTGACTCCAAAGCAGTGTTTAAAATCCCACCACAGCCCATATCAGAGCTTAAGTTCGAATGACAAAACTTAGAATGAAACCTAATTTCACTCATGGAAACCAGAAACCGTCAGGGTTTATTTTTATTGTTTGACTGATAGTCTTTGGTGAAGAAACTCAACATTATTGCCCAGTCTGATGTCAGTGTGACTTCAGACCCACAACAAAATTGTTGGCTCCATTTTGTCTTGACAAATGGCTGCGTGGTCAAGGACAATTAGCGATGGACAACAAATGCTGCCTTTGCCCGTGATGCTGGCATCCCGTGAAACAACAGCATTAAAGGTGAAATAAACCAAGGAACGGTGGGTGCTAGAGATCTAAAATAAAATTCTCCAGCGTCGGAAATTGTTGGAGAATCTCAGCAGGTATGGCAGCCTCTGTCAGGAGCAATGCAGATAACAGTGACCCTGCTTCACAGTTGAAAG